>NW_028185372.1:6429949-6591409 GCF_003343005.1 Rhea americana
TTTGCTGTGTACAGATCTCAAGTCATATCCATGATTTTAGAACTAGTTTTAAGATTTGGAATTCTTGCATTACACAGAAATTCTCTTATATTTGTCCCTGTGTGAATGAAAACATTTTTTAAGAGTTTGAGTTCTGATATATTTCTTTGAAAAGCTTACTTTTGTTTTTTTGCAGTAGTTGCTATTTGCGAATCTTTCACAGGAGAGTTTGATGTTAAACTATTGAATACTGCAGAGGTAAAGTCTGAGTCATAACTAATACATTTGAATAGCGCAAAAGCTCGAACCCTTTTGAACGGAGTAGTGACGGCAGCACAGGCACTGAGAAAAAAGCCTTGAATCTCTGAAAACCATCTCTAGCAATGCTGCAAGGAGAAGAGCTCACAGCACATCACCAGGATGTTCAGCATAACACAAGCAGTTAGCTTTGAGACTTGTAGCTGTCAGGCAGACCCTTGAAGAAGAGAGGATATACAGGGGTGAGGAAAATTGTGACAAAAACACAGGCAGGCAAGACGGAACGATTTTTTGGACAGAACTTGTTTCTCCAAATTCTCCAAATTCAGGGAGAGAAAGAAAAAAAATCTTCAAGAATAGATGGGCACATGCGAAACCCTGACAAAAAGGATGGAGTCAGCAAATCCAATAGTGATGAAGAAATGCAGTTGGGGTCAGTTTATATTGTGCAGCAAAGGTGAAACAGGCCATGGCACAGACTGGAATTGCAGTCAGTTCTGGAGGGAATCAATTCCTTCAGTGCTGCACTTATTGATATTAGTTCATAAAAGTAAAAGGAATTTGTTCTATTCTCAGATAATCCATGCCCTTGTTTTATTAATATAAATACTGAGCTGCAAATGTAACTATTTAATACTTTAAACTGGATGTAGAGCCTTTGGCCAAAGTAAGCCTCTTCTTTTCACTGTGGTGTAAGCGGTTTTCAGTGAAGCAGTTTTGTGTATATAAATGAGTAAGTGAGAACAGCATTTGGCCCCCTCAGTGCAGTTTGTGGGGGATTCCTAAGGATTTTCAAAAATGATGGGTTTTTTTCAGATCAGGAGTTTTAGAACAGAGGACTGTACTTTCCACTTGTGTAAAATGAATGCTTACTGAAGATTAAAAAATATTATTAAAGGTCAATGTATGCCCAATACTTAGGATTCAGAAATGCTAACAGATAAACCATACTGCACTGAAAAATTTTGAGTTTTTTTTTGTTGTTGTTGTTGATTACTGTTCTCTAAAGAGAAAAATACTGTCCTGCAGGATTTGTAACCTAATGAAATGTATGAGAACTAAAATATGAAGCTGAGAGGAAATTAAGCCAAATTTTTGAAGCCTTGGATGTCCTAAGAAAGTGTATCTTCTATAAATGGAATTGAAGCTATTTCTCATAAAAGTGGCATTTATAAGTAGTATATAAAAAGTATTGTTCAAGATGTTATCTTTTAAATTCTCTTTTTCACATTCTTGGAGATGGGGAAGCAAGCAAGGGGAACAGGAACTAATTTCACAGAGGGATGTCACAAACTGAGGGATGTCACCAGTCTTTCTACTGGAATTCTAAAGGATGTGTGCCTTCAAATGACACCCAGCAAGTCCTTTAAAGACCTTCATGAAGCTTCCTTTTCTAGTATTAGAGTTTACTGTGTTAATTTATCTTGATGCTCTGTTTTGCTCTTTGTCTATAACTGATATAAAATAATATAGCTTTGGAGTAGCAAGGATAGTTAATGTTGTTAATGACTCCCTTGTACTGTAGTGATGGGTCTCGCTACAGCATAACTTATATCTAAGCCCTTCATGAAACTGAGCTCAGAATTGATTTTTATAATCGAGTAAGAAAGAAAAATAACCATCAGCAAATCTGTTGCCATATTTAAGTGGTGTTACCAAGGGGAACGCAATGCTACAGATCTCAGTGCGGTGATCTTGACTGCTTATTTCATAGCGTATTTGCACTTGGCCAGGGCTGGCCTTAATATGGGTCATACAGGCAACAATTAAGAATCATTTTCAGCTGATTGCTTCTTTCTTAGATACCATAAATAACTGCTGGGTTTTGTCTAATTTGTAGAGTGGGATATTCTCTTAAACAGTGGCCCTAATAACTATCTCTTATTAACAAACATAATAAAAGTGAATATTATGAAGACTAAGTTTCTATCCCTGGTCAAGAGTCAACCTCATTTGGGACAAGGGGTGGGGGAGATTACTGGAGAATGAGGCACTTATTTCACTCTTCTTGACAGATTCTGTAGAGGAACAAACGTCAGTGACTCCTCACTAGAACGTGTCCAGAAATGCAGCCTTCAAGGAGGTAAAGAAAGGATCGCACTCCCTTTTTGAGACTTCCCACGTTACCTTCTATCTGCATATAAGCAGTACACTTGCCAGTCTCAAAACAAAATCGAACTGTGGTCATGAATTGAGATTAGCTAACCACCAACATTAATTGTCTTTCAGCAAAGGACACAGCATGTGTGTCGGACTTACTGCTGGCCCAATGGATAGGTGAAATCTTGCAATCACCTTTAAAAAGGGAGAATGAAAGAGAAGAGCTACTTACAATACCTTGTTATCTTCATTGTTTCAGTAAATTACAGTTTCTTTGTACAAAAGGTAAATGCTATCATATCTCTAGCCCCTAACTATGCATCCATTGCTGATGTTCATAATATGTCCTCTATAGGCTTAAGGCTGAACAATCTGTCATTTCATTAATCCCTTCGGAGACAGTTATGCCTCAGGGGGGTCAGTCAATCAACAGCAGTATAGAAGAGCTACATATCAAATTTTCTTATTTATAGGATTTGAATAAGCAATGAAAGTGGGTGCAAAATACTTTTAAACTAAACGTGCCATCATCATCATAACTTGGAAACTGAATACATGGCATTCAAAGTTGAGCAAATTGCTTGTGTTTCAGAAGCTTCACCACAGTTAATCAGCCATCAGAAATCACTTAGCTGGTATGTAAAACAGTAATGGGGGAGAAGGGCTGCAAAATGACTAGGGAAATGGTAGAGAAGAACTAAAAGAGTTTGTATGCAATTATTCAATCAGTAACATCACCACCAAAAGGTGCAATAACAGAGTTGTCCTCAATTCTCTTGTGCACATCAGCAGGAGAATACCCACAGACACCACGACTACAATGTGGTTATACTGTATTGCAACAAGTACCCCAAAGATACCCTATATAAAATTCTGTGTAGGAAAATGCAGAGCAGTCCTTCCTTTACGAGAAAAACATTCCTAAAGCACACATGTGTACCGTTAGTATTTTAATCTCTGACAGGTGCCATTTCTATTATTGATTTGATCCTCCCTTTATTCTGCCTCTGTAAACAATTCTCATGGAAATTACATTTTATGACATTTCTTTAAGAGCACGCAGGACACTCCAGTTATGTAGAGTTTCTCCTCATTTGGAAAAATCAGACTTCAGTCTGAGAGATTAACTGTGCAAACCCCCAAAACATAATTTTAGACTTCACAATTTAGTGTTTTGGGGTTTACTGTCAGAACCCATGTCTTAATTATATCTGTGAATAAAACTTCTTATTTAGTAATACACCTGAGGATCCACTTAGTACAGAATCCTTAAAATCAAATGATTAGCCTGAGTTTTCATAAAATCAAACTTTCAAAAGGAAAAAGGAGAAATGTGGGAAGAAACTCTATTGCCAGCTCTGAAGTGGAATACATAGTTTTACATAACAGAAGTTAAGTTCTGTTCTTTTCTGCAGAAAGAAAAAAAAAGCTATTTCCTCATTACTAACATTATCTTCCAATAAATAAAACATTTAATGTGAGACCGTCTGCTTTGGCGTAGAGACAACTCCATGAAAAGATATTCTAAAACAGGAAGTGAACAAAATAGTTTGGGCTAAGAATATTTTTCAGCTGCCATAGAAGTACCTGGAAAACTCTGATTTCAACAGGAGTTGAACTTGGCCCTGTGTTTACAAACTATTGCCAAGAAGTTTGATTAGGGAAAGACAGAGGTAGAATACGTTGCTTAAAAAATGCCACTAGATGGAGAGCAAAACAGTATTTTTCAGTAAAAGGGAAACATTTAAATATCATTTCAACTGAGGATTAATTTAAATACATTAAGTGTATAGGAAACATATTAAACAACTACAGTATAAATAACCAGAATGTGCCACATTTACAGGTCATTTACTGTTTGCTATAGATATTTTTTAAAGTGTCTATATAGCATATTTGGAAATAAGTTCAACAGAGTACCATATATACACAATCTTACTCTCTATTGCCTTATAGCAATGAATAGCAGATGTAAAGTCATTGCTTTAGATGAGCTATACAAGTATCAAACAACTGTGAAAGAAAAATACTCTGAAATTGAAATAAAAGAAGTTGCATTGCATTAAGCCAGTTTTGAAACAGCCTAACAAAACATCAGTATATACTGATCATCATTAAAAAGCCAGCATTCATCCACAATTTTATACATATATATATATATATATATATATATATATATATATATATATATATAGGTTCACTTTCAAAGTCATTTATATACCTACCACTCCAATGGATTTGTGCTGCTATATGTTGGTATATCTTCAGATCTCAATAGATTAAAATAACTTTGGGAAGGCAACTACTGTACTTCTGCAGGACAATTCTTAGTTAAGAAGAGAATAAAATGACACTGGTAAATCTCACAACATTTTGGAACATATGCAATTAAGCAATGGCCAGCATGCTATCTTATATACAATTCTACATATGCATTTAAGGAGTAGCCAGGATACTATATATGTTACTCTGCACCCAAACTACAGGGGATATCTATCTGTTACTGCTCTTATCCACTGAACATAAACATTCAGCTTATGTTGTTTCCACAAACACTGCAAATGCTCTTCCATTCAATACCTATGTCAACCACTTTGCTAACAATCATGTAGATAAACACAATTATCCTTTTATTTCAAATGGAAGAAAGTGATTTTCCTGGGATGAAACAGCAAAGCAAGGGAAGTAGGGGCAGAAGACATCTTAAGGAAGCCATCTCCATAGACCATGTCAAACACACAAGGCAATTTCCAGATGATGATTATCTCCAATAGTTTGCCTCCTATCTGTCGCTGTATTCCAACTTACAAATAGTACACAAAGCAGACGTGATAGAGATTAACAGGAGTTTTTGTAGCTCATGTCACTGATCCTTTTTCTCCTTTTATTATTACAACATGCATAGGCACACTCTGATAGGGAACTCGGTTGCTACTGCTTATTCTTCTAGTTTACAAAGCAGGTTTCATTGCTCCTATATGCGTAATGCATATCACATGCAATCACCACCTAATATCACCTGTACAACAGTGGTATTCTCCCCACCTCTTCCACCTGCACAAACAAACATACACAGAGCCAAGAACTGCATCTGAGATAGGAGAGTTAAAATCATTACCCCCAAAATTGTATGCCAATAAGTAAAGGTTATGATTTAAAACATCCTGCTAAATATTCCAGGAAAAAATATTGTAGCACCCTCTGAATACTATAATACACTAAAAAGTCCATTGAAATGTTATTTCAATCCCAGATATTGGTGGATGAGCTGGATTTGCTCTTCATGTTGTCTAACTATCACAAAGTAATCTAAGTTGCCAAGAACAACTCTGAGGTAAAAACATAGTAAAAAAAAAAAAAAAAAAAAAAAGTGTTCCATTTATTTGTCTTCACCCTAAGCACTAAATATCTTTCATTCATATTCAGTAAGGAAATACTCCCCAGGCATCCAAACCTCATACCCAGATTCCAGTTTGCGATTTGATTATCCACCTTAATCCCATTAGACGTTGATCTTTTAAACAGCAGGAAAATTGCTGACAAAACACCACAAAGAATATTAAAATTCCATTCACAGGGGGAATTTAATATTACAATTAGTTCCAGTAGCAACATAAGCATTGTAATTGTTTACATTTATTTAGCTATTCAGTGAGAATTAAAAAAATATTCAAGGAAATATCAAGAGCAATTGTTCTATAAGTGAAAATAAAATAATTTCAATTGTTAACTCACAGGATTAGATTCCATTTGTTTCTAAGGTAGATGTTGTTGATAACCTTACCCTAATTCTTAGGATATGTGACTTTTTTCCCTCTTCATGTAAATGAAATATATCCATTCCTTTTAAAGTTATGTTTGTCAGAAACAATTCCTAAAAGAGTTGGGTGGTATAAGGAAATCTGAAGTTTTCCATTATTTGGGGAAGGAATCTAATAGAAATTACTGGAAAATACTTAAGCCTAATTTACAAAATGAACTGTACAGTAGTGGATGTCATCTGTGCTTCACTTTATTAAATCTCTTATCCGAAGACAGACTTATATAGCCTTAAATCATTCCTGCCAGGATTTTACCTAATCCACTATAAACAGCCTCCAGTGATGGGAATTCCACAGTCTTCTGAAGCAACAAGTTTTAGGGCTTCATCATCAATACTACTTCACTTTACTCCCTAACGTCTAACCTAGATCTCTCTTGCTGCAGTTTAGGCCATGACTTGTTTTTCTACCCATCATCTTTGTAGACAGTACACCACTTCTTCCTTTATATATATTTGAAGATCAATGTGCTCAGATTTCTTTAGACTAAGCAATTCCAGTTGATTCAATCTTTCCCCAACTGTCTTATTTCCTAAAGTGTTATCATTCTTCTGGGTCTTCTCCAACCTCTTCTGGAATTGTCCATATCTCTCTTGAAGTGTGATGTCCATAACTGGATGTCATACTGCAGCTAAGGCTTCCCCTGCGCTAAATAGAGCAGAACAATTTTTTCATGTCTTACAAGCTATAATCCTGGTTATACATCTTCATATGGTATTTGTATTTTCTCAGAATAATATTGTTTTCTCTTATTTCTGCTGTGATCTACAGTAACTCCTGGGACTTATTTTAGATAATTCCTGCCTAGCCAGTTTTCCCTGCACATTATACACGTAGCTAAATATTTCTAATTAAGTGGAAATTTTTGTCCCTATTACAAAACATTTGAATTTTCAGAATGCATATACAATCTTTTAGGATAACTTAGAGCTTGGAAAGAACAGCAAATGCCATCATCCAGGTCATAAACTAAAAATGAACAACAACTGACCGTAGAAAATTTTCCCCTCCTCCAAAATCATGTTTGCATTTTGACTGTCAATAACTGCTTTTGGTAATATTTTACTAACTGGTTTTGCAATTATATTGTTGTGTTTTTGGTTTGACCATGATCCCTGATCAGCTTGTAGTAACGCTGAATGAAGCATAAGCCTTGCTGAAGTCAGAAAACATGGGGCCTGTTGCTTCTTCTTTATTCACAATTCCTTTTAGCCTACTGCAATAAGACATTAGACTAGTTTGACACAATTTGCTTGTGACCCACCAGTGCTGGGTCATTCTCTGTTTTCTTCTAAACCCATGCAATCACGTTTTTTTGATTATTTGTTCCAGTATTTTTCTAGGAATTGAAGTTAACATAACAGGTCTATAATTCTCCAACAGCTCCTTTTTTWAAAAAAAATATAGATACCATGTTTTCCCTTCTATAGTTTTCTTGGCATTGCATGTATTGTTAATTGCACTGAAGTCTTCAGTCAGCTCTCGAAGTTTTTCAGGCTCAGCTGATCTGAAAACAGAATTTTTCTGAGTGCTTTAACCTGTCCTTTCCCTATTGAAAGCCGAAGTTTTGGCCTGTTTCTAAAAGATATAAAATATGACAGATGTCTGATTTTTAGTGAAAATCCATGACAAAAAAAAAATCTGGCACTTTAAAGTTGTGTTATGCAGCAATAGCTTTCCCTACTTATTCAATACTGATTTGACCAAAACTTTCCTTTGTCTTTCTCTTATCACGAATATTCTTACAGAATATTTCCTGCTATTCTAAATGTCGCTTAGCATTGTCTTATTTTAGACCGTAGAAAGCATGTGTCTCATTAACAATCAACTTGCATCCATGTGGCATGGTACCTCAAGAATACTAGTAACCAAATTTCCAGTGATGTCAAAATCAGAGTGAATATTTGAAGTCAGTGGAGGACGAGGTCTTGTTATCGCAGAATCATAGAATGGTAAGGTTGGAAGGGACCTCTGGAGATCATCTAGTCCAACCCTCAGCATAGCCCATATGGGGATTGAACCCGCAACCTTGGCATTAGCAGCACCACGCTCTAACCAACTGCTCAAAGATACTTCACTGTCTACGTGCCTAACTCACTTTTTAAAATGTGATAATGGCACTTAACTATTTGCATGCTTTTGAAACAATATCTCCTTAGGCATACTTCTATATAGGTTAGGACCTAAACAAGCTACACAGGAACGGGCTGACAGGAACCTCTTAAAGCTCAAAATAGTTAAATAGCAAATCCTGCATCTGCGAGTACCTTCGTGTAGGCTGGGACCCACCAGCCTAGGTAGCAGCTATTCAGAAAAGGACTTGGGGGTCCTGGTGGATAATACCTTGAACACGAGTCAGTGGGGTGCCCTTGTGGCAGTACAGGTTAATGGATACTGGGCTTCATTTGTGAGTGCACAGCCAGCAGGTCAACAGAAGTGACTATTTTCCTTTATTTAGCACTCACTAAGACGTATCTGGAAAACCATGCCAGGTATTGTGACCCCTATTTCAAAGTAGATTTTGATGAACTAGAGAAAGTTCAGCTAAAGTCTACCAGGATGCTTCAGAGTTGGAGCACGGCATGAAACAATAAGCTGAGGGAACTAATGTGGACAGTCTACAGGAGAGGATGAGACCCCGTCGTGGAAGACAGTCTTAGAGAAGTCTCAGTCTTGTAGAAATCCTAAAGAAACATAGTAGAAAAAAATCCTAATTTCATCCTTGTGTTTTCTAGTAAACTCTTTCTACAGATGTGTATCTGTAGAAAGAAGAGTTATTGGCAAGATAGAGCTGACTCCTCTGGGAGTTGCGCAGTGAAAGAAGAGGCTGCGGTCATGAAGCCTAACAAGAGAAAGTTCCAGCTGGATATAAAGACCAAAATTCACTCCTACGAGAGTGGAACAGGTTGCCCAGAGGACTGTGGAATCTCCATTTCTGGAGCTTGTCAAACCTCAACCAGACAAGGCCACAGGTGATCTATATTAAATTTGCATTTAGCCATGCTCTGAGCATTTTAAATAGTCATATGAGGTTCTAAGAGCAACCTCCAGTCAACTGGTAACAAGTAAGTTAATATCTAAAAAATCCAAATGTTTTTAAGAAGATATATAATATTAATATGCAGAAAACAGGCTAAAAAGATGTCTTCTAAGATAACACTCTTTACATTTTTTAGGCTATATTCCATCTCAATGGTAAAATAAATTGTTTAGGCAACTGAACAAATGCATAGAATTCAAAGATTTCAATACTATAACAATTTACCACCCCATCGATATTTCAAGATGTTTTATTCATAATGTATAAAGCAGCATCTGACATTGGCTTATAGTTCTACATTATATTCTTGTAAACCATTCCCACAGATATTTCTCAAAAATATCTTCCAATTCTGTAAAAGCCAGGCAAAAGGTTTACAACATATTGTGTAATTTTTTTCAAAGGTTTCTATTTTAAAAAGTCACTCTAAATATGAACAAAAATCAGAAATATCCTAGAGTTCTACAATCCCATTTCTATCGTCCTATTTAAAAAAAAAAAAAGAAAAGAAAGATTTTGAATTACTTCTTTGCTTTTATCTGGTGATTGAAATCTTTTTCCTTCCTTATTTTTGCCTGTTTTAAGCACTAGCTACTTTTGTAATGAGCATCCATGCAAACAAATGGAAAATGTGGTGGCTGAAAGGAAATACACAAATGCATGCATACGTGCGTGCCAGTGTGAACATGAGAATGTACATTCATAGTGGTGAGGATTAGTATGCTATATTTAGGAGCAGAGTAATGTGAGTAGTAAAATATTCCATAAATTATACATATTCCCTATTTTCAGGTTTTTAAATAAGAAACAGCAGCATTTTGCTCCTAGTGTATAAACTTTTAGAAAAAAAGACTTACTTTCATTCTTGCTTTTTCTAGCTGACTCTTTCTAAAGATGTATATTGGTCCTACATCCCCCTAGTGTACTGTAAGGAATCTAATTCGTTGTTCCTGCATTGCTTTTGGGGTTGGCAAGCAGTCTGTTTATTTTTATGCTCTGTTTTCACTATTATGAGAGAGAGAAAATGAGGAAACTGAATATGGGTCTAAAAGAATTTTACAAGAGATTTTATTCAGAATTGCACCGATTATTTCACTGTGTTCATTCTGAATTGTATTTTACCAGATGTAGAATAATATAAAGGAAAATTCCAGCATATAGTCTCTTCCTCCTGTTAATATTTTAAATAAAATATATGGCACATATCAGCCAATCAGGTTTACATCATTTTCCCTAAAGATGCTTTCTGAACATAAAAAGTAGTTTAAATTGTGAATATAGGAAATGTCTGCATCAGTCTCCCATCTACAACCACTGCTGACCAGAATGAGAGAGCACCAGAAAGACAGACATTTACTGCCCTCTTTTGGAACAAATAAGTGAAGATTCAGCAGATGATTTCTCATTGTTTTGTTTTTATCAGATGTTTCCCTTTGCACATTGCTCACAATTGACGGGTTTCTACTCAACTATTTGGCTTGCTGTCATATAAATACATTGTTGGGTTAGACACTGAAAATTTCACCAAAACAGAAACATTTTTTACTGAGATGGATGTTTTTAGAAGATAGACCATGTAAATACACTGAATACATTCTTCTAATAACTGAGCAATTGTAAATTTATTTTAGTAGATGAGACTCATATTTATTTGTTAATTTTATTTAAAGTTTTTGATGAAAATTGGCTTAAGTTTGAATGAAATGTTTCTGAAAAAATAGCTTGTCTTTCAGTAGCAAGAGACTAAATGAAAGAAATATTACCACCTTTTATGAATTATTAGTATCTCTTATTCATTACTTCTGCCTTCTCTTTAATCTAACACTGAAAATGAGAACTAGTAAACTAAGAATCAAATGAAATGCAATAAAGTTTTAATCTGGAATATTACAGAAGACTATTAAAGTTGTCATCCCTTACAAATGCAATGAGGAAAACATCAGAGACTCTCGGCGACTCTAACTGAGGCATCAGGACAATAGAAACAGGATATAATAAATAAATAAAAACTTTCCTATATAAATAAATATCATCCTATATCATTTTTATACACAATAACTGCTTGAATGCTACCCTTTAATGAAGATGTTATGTGTCAGAAACGGAAAATGGCATTTTCAGTTTTTATCAACACATTGCAAAGGCAGTCCTGAAGGGACTTCACTAAAATCAATTTTCTATGCTGTATAATAGATCTCAACTCTGAAACCAGATCCTGATTCAGATATTCTCCACAATTAGGCAGTAGCTATTTGACTTTCATGACGTGTTGTTCTATGTTTAGGACAAGCTCAGCTGAGCTCCAAATTCAACCTCATATCCAAGTTTAAAATTTGTATATGCAGTCAGATTAGTTTGAAACTAGGGAATGCAATTACTGAACTGTGATAATCTAGAATGAGTCATATTGCTTGACGTAATTTCTGAGACTGAGATTACTAATGTAATTAAAGAGTTGATCGTGTTTTATCAACATCATCAAATATGACRAAGAAGATTGTGACCCTGTATCTTTTAGAAGATAATTATATGGTGACAAATTTGACACATTTGATGCAACAGATCCATAGTTTGAGTTCAGTGAAGTACGAGGATTGAGCAAAGCACATACACAGCCCTTTGCAAAACTAGGCTTACTTCCTAGAAAGGAAGTTACAAAGCAATTTAGGACTTTAAAGCTTACTTGGACTATGTAGAGTGTTGAAGTGTTCCTCCTCTACTAATGACCTGTTTATTAAGTTTTTCAACCTTAGAAGGCTTTTGGCTGCAAAATACACACTGAGAATGTCCCATATAACATTGTTCTAGGAAATCCGGAGCATATTTATATTTCCCATTATGTCACTGTTAACTGAGCTTATTTACTATTCTTGGTATTGTGTGCATAAATCCAAGCAGAAATCATCCCAACCAAAACACACAAAGGCATCAGCAGTACAGGACTTTAACAAAGCAGTATATTCTTGCCCTTCTTGAGGAGCACTCCCATATCTGTCTTGCAGACACCCAAAGAAACACAGATTCATGTAGAGAAAATCCAGCGTATCAGGCACGCTACACATGACACTATATGTAGTATCTCATACTCTATAAACTGCAAAATATCTTTATATATTGCGATATTTTTATTTTATTTTGACAAAAATGTATGTATTTCAGACTGAACTGAATGTTTTTCAGGGAGATTTTTTGGGGATTGTTTTAGTGTGATAGCCTAATGTCACATCCAGTACTCACAGAAGTATTCAGAGACCACTGGACGAAGCTCTGTTATTGTCTTTAGAAACTCAGTGGATAATGTTAGCCTAAGCCTAACCAAGTAAGATAGTGCATTTCATCTACAACTGCATGGTTGGCTCTGTCCGATTCTGATCTCATCCCTGAATTCAACAGAAAATTTTCCTACTAGCAAGAGAAATCTAACTTGTTTTAGGTGGACCCTGCAACAATTTATCAGCCTGCCAGCTAGAAATATTAGAATTCCACTGAAGCAGATTTACCAAATGCTGTAGTAAAGACTTTTTCTTCGTTTTTACTTCCACTGCACCTACTGTACAGGAATTTGAAAAGTTTCTTAACTGGAGTGTAATTTCTGCTAGTGGCGCTTCCAAACGTGCGATCACTCATCATCATCTGTAAACTTTGATGACTTTATAAGTGGTATATGGGAAAGAGAATTTTGGAGCCACAGAATTGATGATTGAGGACAATAGATCATTACAATGTCCTTCAAGGCCATCAGTGGAATGGCTCATCTACCGTGTGTACAATTCCCCGTGTAGCTGTTAGCTATACTGACCGTGATAAAGAATTTGTACAGACGGTATTAGAGTTTCCATAAAAGACTTCAATATCTTATATTACAGTAGCTATTACTAGCTCTTCTTGGAACAGATTTCTCCAGTTATATCTGCACAATTTGCAAGCACATATCTGCATTTGTAAAAATCTGCTTTTGCATTTGCATATAAATTCTGAGTGTATGCATTTCTACACCTAGGGATTTGTGGTTTTTTCTAGAATGATTATGACTGCCATAATTACACAACAGCATCTACAGCTAGGACAGACTTACTATTAATCTAACATGATCAGATTTTATCTGCTTTCATTCTTTGGCCAAATACCTCATGAAACTTTTTAATTATGTAATAATTATTATACTACAAATTGATTTTTTATTTATTCTGTTTTTTTAAACTTACCCTGCTCCTATCAAGGCCTTTTTTCAGATAGCTGGGTTGGTTTCACAGTTTAATTTGCATAAACCACAAGCTACTTGGGGTCTGATATCCACTCAATACCGACTGAAATTCAGAATTCATGCAGACAAATGGATACAAAATATATTACAAACTTGCAGCATCCTAGCTCTTTGAGTATCCTGTGTTCATATCTTGAGGGTCATGGTTTTTAGTAGTCTCAGTAACCTGACAGAAGTAAAAAGGACATATAGTTCACTTGCAGGGGACACGTGATGAGTGCTGTTTCATCATATGTGCAGTATAGCCGTATCTCTCTCCAGAGATCTTCAAGGGTTTAGGATAATAGGAAGGCAAAGAGAGACAGAGAGGTGAACCACAGCTGTCAGCTTTTTTATTCTCAGTTCTAGTTTTCTTAAGGGGTTTAAAACTGTCACTATGATCAAAAGCTTAGCACTTAAGACAGCCCCCAGGCAGTCAAAGGAGAACAACACTTTTATGTTTAGTGCTTCCTATCAGAATCCATAATGTAGATGTTGTCTACTACTTCATTGTTGCAGCATTTCTTTATTATGTATAATAGATATTAGCAAACATGTATGCCATCAGGTTTCATACAAACCTTTCTTCTATATCTACCTGTTTGAAATATATAAAAATATAGGTTAAGGTACTGAGAAATAGCATTTACACATACATAACCTCCAGATCTCTAATCCTGACAAACTTCATTCTGCAAAAAAAATTTCACAGCGCTGTATGATTCTCTAATCCAGAAAATAATTATATCTACTACATTGGTTGCTATTCCAGCCCCTTCATATTGGCAACCTATCTGGCTTAAAAAACCTACCTGCTAAGCTTCCTGCTTTCAAAACAGTTATTCCATCTCAGTATCAAGCTGCATCTGTGTATAAACTCATGTGAAAAATGCTATCAGGATCCTTTAACATGTTAAATAATGTTAAAGGATTTAACATGTTAAAGGATTAAATTCTTGAGACATTTGCTACTGCTGTTTGTAAGAACCCTTCCTAACAATTGCTAGTTTTACAGTTTCATATGAAATACTACTCAGCCTGACAGGTCTTAGGACAAAACACATGGGTTTAATACTGACAAACCCTGTAACTATTTTTCATTGCAGCCAAACATAGGGAATAAAAAGATGGGTGAGTAGGAAATGATTGAATATATCTCTTTTTTGGCTTGGATTTAACTTTTTAATATATACTTTTAATCTCACTGTCATAAAAAAATTGTTTTGGGCTAATATTCCCAGAGAACAAAAGTTTGTATTCACTTCTGAATAAAAATTTTCAACAAAAGGGGGGTAAAAAAGCTGAGAAAACTACTGATGTCGATAATTTTATCTGCACAAAATTCCTCAGAAACTGATGACTTCCAGTTGTTAAAAATCTTAAAAGGCAAGAGCTTAATTACCATAACTGTTTTGAAGAATTACTTTCCTTGAAAACATTTTCTAAAGGAGATTACAGCCAGCTAGTTTTTAAGCATGCTTGTACTCCAGGTGCATTTGAGTACCTGTTGGGTATGTTGTTATTCCCTGGAAATCTTCACCAGCAGCCACAGAATATGCACCCCACAGAGCAGACAAAGTAGCATTTATTTACTGCTCCAATGGCAATACCTGTGGTCCAGCTTTGGCCATTCATCTCTTGGGTCATTTTGAGCAGATCAATTCGTTGCTCTTCTCCTTGTCTATAAAACTGAGACAATAATGTTACCTCCTTTAAAAGCTCTTCAGCATCTTCTGATGATAAAGAGACTGCTATGTTGTAACTTACACCCTGATTGAAGCTCTGATTCTTTTTTATTGATTCCCAGAGAAAACAGCTGTTTGGGTCTTTCAGGAAAACTAACATTCTTAAATGTCAACCTACTTATGTTGAATCAGAGAATATATCTTCCTGTATATCTGTACAGCAGCCAGCACAGAGATACTTGCATCCTGATGAGGTACAATAGCGAGACTAATGACAGTAACATGTAAGTTTGGAGATGTTTTTTGCAGTCCCATATGAAGGAAGAAAACTGCTATTCAGGCTTCTGATATTCAGAGGAACTGTTGCTCAAACAGAGGAGTGTTTCTTCTGCTGGTATGTGCTTGGTACCACAGTTTGGATCATGATTTTTTTTTTTAATCAAAGTAAAAATCCTAGAACCGCTGTTTCACCCTTAGTGAAAACAAAATTATAGTTATTGAGGCACAATGTCTGTTTCAATGCCATCTGATGTTCCGGTTTGTACACATTTGCTAGAGTTAAGTGTTGTGGAACCTCACGTCCTCACTCACTTATTTCTGTCATGACATGTTAGTTGTGATGTGATACAATGATTTGAGGCACAGTAACCCAACACAGTCTTCACTGAAGTGCTTTTTCCCGTCTGTAAAGTTCTGACTGACACCTTGAGTCATCTCAATCTGAATGAGTAGATGACAGAGCAAGGCAAATGGATCTCTAATGTTAGTACAGGATTTGAGGAGAAGTACACTCTTCAACAGTAACATCCATAAAAATTATGCTGAGATAATATATTGAAAAGTCAAACTGTAGAACTTGTTTCCTTTGTTGGAGAGGTTATGTTAGAGAATTTTAGAGAATTTTCTTTTTTTAATTCTTCTAATTCTTAAATTGACTTTACATAACCTTCAAACTAATCAATAACATGCCAGAAGATCTCCGAGTCTGTCTTTTCTGAGCTACATCATGGTAAATCACAAGCAAATATTTCCATAATAAAATCCCTGTTAAAGAAGATATAAAGATATATATATATAAATATATATATTTATTTATGTATATACACACATGCACACACATATATACACTTAACAATTAACAAGGTCTCACAATTCCATGGCTTTGAGGTGACGACAAGAAAATGAGAGGAACATGACTGAAATATGCTTTGAATCAGATTCCTAGAAGTATATCAAACTTCTAGTAATTTTAGTAAAGTACTAAGAGCCTTATATATTTTGACTTGATTCAAAATATACCTATGGTTTAGTAAATCTGAGTGCAGTTTCCTGTCCTGCCATGTCCTACAAATTCAAGATTTGTAGGCTCTCTATCCATTGCTTCTCCATTGGTAAAATGATGTGTCCCCAGTGTCACGTGGCAAGGAAAGGACTGCAGTATACTAGTACTCAGTCTCTCCTCTGTAGCATCTGTCTATGCTGCATAAATCACTGTGTGGCCTACCTGAAAAATCAAAGTCATCTCCAAAGGGAGATGCCCTTATCTAAGTCTAGTATTTGCAAGCCAGCTGCCACGGAGTTCATAATACAACTGTGTCTGTCACCACTGAAATACTATGACACTGTTTTTCCCCAACTTTTTAATCAAGTCCTATGTGAATGATCTTAGGAAAGCTCACATCTGTATTGGAATTGCCTTCTTTTCCTCTTCTTTTGGTTAATTTTGATACTGAATTTACACTTGGTAAGAAGAAAAATACAAAGAAAAGGGTGTTTACTTCCTTCCTTAGGGAGCTTTGCCATAGCAGTCAGCTACTTATTCTTCAAACATCCAGTGTGGTATTTCTTTAATTTTCAAGAACACATTTGGATCGCGTTATTGAATACAACCATCAGTTATATGTGATCATTTTAAAAGTACTATTTTATCATGATTTATTATTTTTATACTCTCATACACAGATCAAGGTCTTACTGTGCTTGAGACTGCAGAAACTTACCATGAAAAGATGTCATTTGTGCATGCAAAACTATAAAATACATAAGGAAGGGTTTTGTTTTTAGACTTATTCGAAATCCTCCATTACAATCACGTCCTTTTGTAATCCTCTTGGAAGGATGACTTCCTTTCATTCCTCACAGTCTGAAAGCAGCCTGGACATGTGAAGTGAGTGGAAAAGTGCTCATATAAGCTTTCTAGGCAAGAAATTTATACACGCTTTTTTGCATGCAAGTTGAAAGCAATGTAAGGTGCATTAGAGTATTAATTCTAATGAGATGACAGGAGTCTGTGGTCTAAAAGTCCCAGCTGACAATTCAGAGCCTCGTTGTGCAAGGCACTGTACATGCAGTGCTGTAAAAGCTGCCGGTGGAGACATTTGAGAGGCTACTGGCAATGCTATAGACTACAATAAGAGACAAAATGGGAGAACTGGGATAGCAGCTTTGAAGAAAGAACATTGTGTCATGTGGCCCAACTGTAAAATAGAAAAATTGCATGTAATTATTTCCAAAGCTGAGTGTGATGATGTGAAAGGGAAGAACTAATGATGATGCACTCTGCCTGTTAGAGGTTTTTCCTTCCAGGAGCTCAAGGTTACAAGAAGTGCTCTTCACTTGGATTATTATTTTTTTTTCTTCCTTCCACTAGAAATGTAATGGTCACAAATAAATTCTGTACATAGGGAGTTAATAACACTCAAAAGATGTTGTGAAATAATGTTAGTTACTAATGCCAGACATACAGGCTTGGCAATATTTTTTCCCTGACTCCAAGCATCCTGTATTGATTGATTAATTATTCTACCAATGAACTAACAAATATTGACCTTATAGAGTTGAGCAGCATTTAGCCAAAAGTCAGTAATCTACATCGATCACTTAATGGAACATCAAAGCTCAGCATCTCTGACAGTTTTATGTCATTCAGCAAAAAATCTATCTATGCTTTGACGATACTTTGACCTTCCTCATTAGGCATCCTTGGCAGAAAACTAAAAGCAATAATAAAATTAAACCTGTGGATAATGCTTTGTTATCTGGAGTGAAACTGTCACTGCCACAGGATGCTCCCTACAGATTTACCTACCAGCAGGGGTAGCATTTTCTTTTCTAAAAGACAATATAATTTTCTAGTTATATGATGGGGCCGCACAATACAGAAATACAGAAATGTAATTTTACCACAGAAAAGCTGGTACATGTATTATAAAAAACAACACATATACAACTTCAGAATAAGACTCTGAACTCCATAGCCCTTTTAAGAGATGAGGATCTGTCTATGCAGCTGTCACAGCAGTTAGGCACCTCTGCCTCAGCACATGAGCTATTACTAACATCCTTGATCAGATACACAGAACGCTAAGCTTATTTACACCACTTCTGGGGCATGTTTGCCAGGTCTAAACCTAGTTAATGTACATTTTCACAACACTGCAGACATTGCAATCACTTTTACAATGACAGCATAGCCACACCTGAGGGGGCTGGTGGAAGCAGTGGCAGCAGAATAGGGATGGTTTCTCACACAGCTTCCCACTCCAGTGCAGCATGTTCTGCAGTCTTCACTCTACATTAGTGCCTAACATCTGAAGCCAGCTCATCTCATTTCTTCAAGGTGAGTCATTGCACACTTTTAAAGTGGTGAAGCTCTTCTGATATTATTACAGTCAGGAGTAATCCCAAGTTCCCGGGCTTGGATGCAGTCTTCAGGCATGTCCCAACTCCATAGCCACTCAGAGGAAATCCATCCTGTTGCCAGTCCTGGATGACAGGAGGAATAGTACACTGACACAGAAAACACCAAAGGGAAAATGGGATGGAAAGATAAGAAGAGGATAAAGGGCCGTCATCTTCATTCTTTAACACCAGGAGCTAAAGTAGGTCTTTATTTTGCAAGAAACAAACTTAGAAGAGCCCCCTCTTCCTGTTTTCCAAGAAAACTCTCACTCCTCTCCTTACCTTTTTCCTTTAAATGACACTTATCTAGGATAAGTTGCTGTGGAAAGCACAGAGAAACTTGCATTTACTTACCTAAATGATTCATGAGCACCAGGTGAGAGGTGGCTTCTGTGCTCTGAAAGCCATCACTAGGCTGGTGTACAGGCAAAACCAATCTGGCCACTCCTTCCCCTGACTTCCAAAGCTACCTTTTCAAACCCAATCTGAGAGGGGTCACTATACTTCACAGTGGTGGCTTCTACTTAATGCTATTGCAGAATCAAATATGTGCGTAGGGTTCAGCTGAGTTGTAAGAACTACAGGAATGCTACAGAAAGCCAAAAATGAGAAAGTGAAGACATTCAGTCCTGCAGCTTGGGAAGGCTGTATGATCACAACTGACATAGGGGCTCCTGATCCAATCTCACTAGGAACGTAAGGAAATGCTTGCTGGCATGAGCCAAAGCAGTTACCATAAAGGTGCCTTAAAGATAGTTATTTCTTATTCACTGTCATGGTAATTCTTAGTTTTAATTGCTCATAATTATTTCACTGGAATATCATGCAAAAGTCATCATCTTTACTGAAATCTTTCCTTTTTACTAACATTGCATGATATCCAGGTTGGTTTTTGGTTTTGAATGGCTGTTGTTCACTGACTATTCTTTCTTCCTCTGTTCTAGATCTAGAACTGAATTCTCTTCTTGATGAGTATGATACCAAGAATACTTTCTTAACTGACTGCCAACTAAGTACATGTGTTATCATGAGAAACTGAGGCAGTTCAATACAAAATCAGATTTTGCTTTTGGATTAACAGGACTGAGTTTTTAGCTCCTACATCTGGTAATGAGGTAGCCTGATTTGGGACAGCTAAGAAAGCAGATTTTCAAAAGTCTCCAGTAGCCAGTATGGTCACTTGTTTTAAAAATTCAGCTTTTTATCTTACTGGGAGCTAAGCTTTTGTGGAAATGATGCCTTTAAATGTCTAAATTCAGGCACACATGCTTAGAATAACTGCTTCAATTTCCTCTGTGGAAGTCATTGAACCTAATATTATTTCTATGTAGCCAGTAAGTACTGCAAAGAAATTAACAGTTGAAAAAATCTACAGCACTATAGAAAACCACCTTCTGCACCAACCAGGTACCAGAAGAATCATACTAGTTCCTATCTCCTGGCTCAGGGGATGATTGTCTCTTTAAAAAACTTTTTAAATGGAATAAAATCATAGAGAAATCCTGCCAGTCCCTCTCTCTGCCTCAAAGCAAGATCAACTCTAGTTTGGTTCACTGTGCATAAACCTAAGGGTTAAATAAACATTCCAGAATAAAGGATATAAAAAAGAATTAGCTTTCTGTCAGATTCTCCCAACTATTAAAGAAAAAAGAAACAGTAAAGCAAAGTGTTTTTATGAAAATTCAGGGACACGCTGTGTTCTAGTTGCTCAAACCCCCAAATTTAGTGCTTTTGATACTCAGATTTATTATGTATGGAAACATAAAGTTCTCCATTTGTTTGCTCCTGTCATACTTAAGTAACAGATGCTACTTAAGTGTTTCATCTGAAAAACCAGCATGGGGTAGAACTCTGGAAAACAGATAACCCGACTTTGTAAATTGTCTGTAATCTAGAATAATATCTAAATCATTTTGCCACACACAGCATAGATGAAATTGTAGGCTATTATGAGTATCTGGAATAAAGGACACTATTTGTCTGCTATCCTACAACAGAAATTCATGTCTGCACATTCACACACACACGCACACACACACGCACACACACACGCACACGCACACACACACGCACACGCACACACGCTCTTCCTCTTCAGAACTGAAGAGATAAGTTATTTAAAACCTCTGCTGAAAGACGAAAGTACTCTTTAACCACCCTACCATCCACAAAATATGCTTTGTGCACCAAACTGTATTAAGTAGGAAACTTAGTCTAAAATTGTGTTTTTTTTCTTCAGGGTTAATTTACTTTTACATATTCTAGATGTACCCTCTTTAGAATGGTACGTTCTGTTTCTATTTTATTGTATTCAGCAATCAGCGTCGATTACTGCTGGTAACCATGGCAACTAGACAGCTAACTGTTCTTAAATCTTCATTTGTCCACTACTTTTATAAAATACCGTACAGTTAAGAAAGACACAGGAAAAAGCTGGAAGGGATAAACATATAACCTCTGTTAACTGAAGTTTTAGATAATGTGATGTGACTCCGTTCTCTGAAATAATTAAAAAAAAAAATAGCACTCTCCTTGAGATTTAAACATTCTTTAGGGTCCTTTTAGGGTCCAATAGCAGCAGCAATTCAGCAGTTTTCAGGATCTTCATGGATTCAGTATACCCTAGTATAGTTCATTCCTTGTCTGCATTTTAAACCTTTTCATTGGACATCCATGATCTTTTCTGGTATCGAGTTTGTTTTTGTAATAATCTGCTCCTGGATTACTTATATCATAAGATAATAGCTAAGGAGATTGGCCTAAGCGCAGCTCTTCTCTGATGACAAGCTCGGAGGCTAATAATCCATATGACTGTGCAGAATTATGTCAGCTGCTCGTATGACTCACATGAGCTCTAATCAAGATACAAAAAGTCACAGCCTTATTTGTATAAACAATTAGGGACTTGGGACGGCAGTGAAGAATGACCTGCAGAGATACTGAAACATGCCATCCTACGAACCGAGAAGACTGGAGCAGCAGAACAGGTTCGCTATAATCGTGTAAATCTGTAGTGAGTTATCAGTAAAGCAAAATCCACAAAAGGAGGAAATTTTAATGAGAATATGGAGCTCTGCACAGAAATGAGGCATAGTGCAGGCATACGCTACCGAAAGACTTGCAGATTTGGTCCAAATTATTCTTTCTGCTCTTTTGGATTTAACTGTATCTTTTGCAGTGAAAGCAGCTGTAAAGTCACTCAGTGACTGCTTTCTTAGTAAGCATAACAAATATATGTTTTATATATATATATAATTACATAAATGTGAATATAAAATAATATGCAATGAATTGAACAGCTGCTGTGATTCTGATTTTGATAATTTCTCAATCTAAACACTGTCCAGTTCTTTAAATGAGCACCCAGTTCTTAGCAAAAGAAAGATTGCCTTCTTTCTTGTCCTCTCTCCAAAATCACATTATGTTAATTACTTTCCACATCTAACTGTAACCATGTCTCTTAGGAAGAGTTTTGGTTTCATTTTCTTGGTTATTAATTTACTATCATCAGAAACGCTTTTTTTGTAACATGAGAGTTAAAGAATAAACACATTCCAATGATACATAATTTCTACTTTAGTAAGATATTTTTGCCTTTTTTTTTTCAAAGGGACTTATCTATGATGTTGTTGGGTCTGTTACTGAAATTACTGTCCTACATTTGGTAAACGCAGAGGAATATCTGAGTTTTCCATTTATCAAGTACTCCCTTATGTAATGTTCCAGGGAAAAAATTTAAAACTCCAGCTGGGCCATAGCTGAACCCTCTTCTCTCACTGCAGCTGAGCTGCAGGCATGAAATATAATGGTAAAATGTACATTGGAACAAAGTAAAAGGCCACTATAACACTGCCATTGTCATACCATTACATGGATTTTATAACGTACGGTTACTGCTCTTCTCAATTGACATCATATAGGGCTCAGCTAATGGAAAGAGACGTGGAACATAATGCACCAAGTAGATGCTGGACAGGAAGCAGTAAATGGATCACGAATCCAGCCCCCCTAGCTAAAGCAGTCAAAACTCTGAATAGCAGGGAGACTAATGTTTTTAGCCATTTTCCCTTCCAGACATACGCCAAAAACAACCTGCATTGAAGTGTTTTCCTTTTCTGCCTGCCCACCCTATCGTGAAAGCCAGCCAGCCATGCTCAAGAGCATTTGCTTTTAAATGAATCATGGCAATACAATAAAGATGCAACATGCAGATTAAGTTCAAATCAATGACAGAAGTTGGGGCTCACATCAGTATGATCCAAAGTACCCAAATTGCTCACAGTCAGAGAAAGTTCATCTAACACTGTGCCGTAGAGGGTGAACAGACAGCATGGTGAACGTGCCAAGTTCTGCGCGACGGCCTTGGTACAACTGCAAGCAGCTTCTGGAATTTAGTAATCCCGTCGGTGTCCATAAAATTTTCAACCATACAGTGTGATGACTGTTTAAAGCAGTAAATCTCCTGCCACATATTTTTATCTCTCTGGCACTGTAATTGTCAGGCTGAAATTCTCCAGTATGTAAATAATCTCTGCTTTGCAGCACTGCTGTTTTCTAGACAGTGTGAAAAAGGTCTTTATTCACGAAGAGATAACAGTGTAGTTTCCCACAGCCTCGAAGCTTGGGAAATTTAAGAGAACTGCAAATTTTTATCTACAGTTTCTCTCAAGAATCTGCAGGTTCCTGCAGTGCTGGAAGTATTTTTTTGCTTTACAGGTTCATCTACTTGAGCACATAAAATGTGAATTTGTCTTCAAGCTTTAGTATTTCCTCCCTTACTACCAAACAATCTTAAATTTAGTCCAGACTGTCAAGTGCTAATGTATTGTACTGTAATAGAGCAACCTCCAAATTGTTTCTTTCTTTGCTGAAGACATTTAATGTAGCCTCAGAAAAGTGATGAGTGGACCTCTGAACCAAATATAACCAATGCAGTTGCTGAAGTTCTCAAAAGATAATGCCAGGAATGAACTACAGACAGAGCTCCGTAGTCAAATCCAGACTTCTTGTTTTCCTGGACGGATGTTCTCCATATTTAACCTCTTATTCAGGGACTCATGCTCAGTGTAAAAAAATCCTCAATTTTTAAAATTGAAAATTAAGAACTTGCATGTCAAAAACCTCAGTAAACTGCCTGATTCTTCAAAGGTGCTGGGAATGCAGAACCTCTTAAAATCAAGCTATTTGTGCAGATCCTCACTGCAACCAGTACACTTTCAAAATGTGGACATTACTTCAGGGCACAATATATGATACTGACTGTCAGATATGTTTGACCTTCCTGGAAACTATAGACTGAAGCTTTAATTTGTCTAGAGCTAAATAGACCTAAATAGCTAAGTAGAAATTACCATTGTTTTAATTAATAAAGCTCTTTGAATAATGTTTTCTTAAATCAAATATAAACAGCATCATCATTTAAAAATATAGTTTATTTTTAAGCTTCCAAAAAGGTCTACCAAAAAGAACGTCCAAGAACTAACAAAACATATAGTTCTCTCAGGTAACTACTATGTTTTCCAAAGCTTTCGATTAATTTGTTCTGAATTTAAGCACATGCGTTAGCCCTCAGCCTTACAAAAGGTGTGTTATACACAGCTTACTGAATATTTTCTATCACACATTTGTTTTTTTAATATATTGTTAGTAAATTTTACCCCGTAAGTGACTTTTACAACTTATGTTTACCTTTTCCTTAAGTTACATTTATAGAACATTTTGCCATCTTTGTGCTACACTGCAATTTGAAAAGGACAAATATTCCCGGTGTTGTAGGGTTTTTACATTTAACTGTATTCACATTTTTTCCACAATGTACTGTTTTTTGCTGCATTAGAGAGCTAAGCAGAATAGAACTTACCTACAAAAATATATTTTCATATTCTGTCTACTCCTTTAGATAGTGTTTTGTGATGGAAATGTAGTGCCATTTTGCAATAGTCAACATAAAGAGCAAAAACAAATTGCATTTCAGAAATCACAGAGTTCTAATCGTTCATTTAAAATAAAACTGTAAAATGTAAAAATGTTACAAATGTTATAAACACATGGGCTAAACGCGACCCGTGACAAGGAGGAGCCATCTGGCAGTGGGGAGTCTCTGCTTCGTAGGCAGGCCACTAAGGGGCAGCAGTAGCTGCTCTCAATCCTATGCATCATTAAAACCTGGTAGAAATTTTACATCTTTAACCGTACCATGTACCACAATGCCTATATATTGTATAACTTCATTATTATAAAAATATATGGTGTAAATGAGGTGTTTTATTCCTTTATATTTAAATTATAAGCATTAATGGATGTCTGAACTGCTTGTGATATAGAAATTGGAATGCATAAAATAGTGAAATGTAGTTTCTCAGGAGAAATTTTCTCAGAAAGCTTAGAGAATATGAGCCATATTGCTTTGTTTTTACTCCATAAACACTCTGGAGGCTAGCCTAATTTTTAACAGAGTTGCCCAGTCCCTTTTAGAATACTTTTCTCTCCCAGGTTTTAAAGATGCATTAAACCAAAATTAATCTAAGAACAAAAACATTAAAATGTTCTTAATCCACCCTGAGATTTTCAACTGTCAGTCCAGGTATTGGTCATCCACAAAACCCACAAAAAGCTAGTTTTCTTCTAGGTTTCATGCATTCATAATTATGAGAACGTTGGCTCCAGAGATATAATCCAGTACTACTTAAACCAAAATCATTCCTGCAAGGAACAGCAGCAAGACTTCTGTGCTTGTCTGAGTACCACTAGCTCAAACATTTAACACGTATAAAATTGCACCCACAATACGGTAATGTCACTTTTCAAAGGCTTCACTATTTTATTGAACTACAACAAAGAAAACTAAGGTCTGATCTCTGAGAAAATATTATAATTTCTTCAAGTGATCGAAACCATAATTCACCTCAGACTAGTTCACAGAGTCTGAGTCAATACTAACTATTTTGATCACCAGTTCTTTAGCTCCTAAGGGCGTTACAAAATAAAAGTACTTCAAAAGTGAGCAAAAACTTCAGCAAATGTTCATAAATAACGTCTGTGACTCTTAGAAGACTTTAATCCACATGTGCAAACACACATACACATAAACAAAAGAATTCTTTTTAAAATGTTGATCAAGATAGGGATATTATTAAGTGGCATGGAAGCATAATTCACTTTTTTATATAACTCACCGATTTACAAGGATTTCTGAATATATCAGCTCAGATCCTGTTTGGCTATGCTCATGCATAAAAACAGACTATCAAGACTGAAGAAGGATCAGTTTGCAGAGTGTGCTGCTTACAGACATATTCTTTCTCTTGCTGTATTAATCAGAGTACCTAATATCTTGATCCTAATTAGCTGTTTGTTAGAAAACTGTAACTGCTTCATGAAGCCCTTCTTTGTTTTCCTCAGAATTGAACCCACTGTGTACATACCCTCCCGGGATTTAATGATCACTGTGAAAAGTCAAGACATATGGCACTTTATTCTTTCAGTGAGTACTGGCCTAATTTCCCCTTATTAGGAATGCCTTATCAGATTGAGATGGAGTCTAACCTCACCAGTGAAAAACACCTGTAAGATAATTTGGAGTCATATTACTAATAAAACTGCAGACAAAGATTTCCTCCCTAGAAAATTAGCATTTCCATCCGTCTCTGAATGAAATGACAGGAGGTAACTCCTCTGCATATCAGATATGCCAGAAAGAAAAACCCTACTGCAGTAAATCTGAAGAAAACCCAGGAGTCACCACTGAGTTAATTGAATCAGGGATGATACGATCATAAGAGATAAAAACACATTAAATAAATGAGGATATTTTACAATACACTACTTGATTTAAAATTCACCTTTTCCCAACACAAGGTGAACCATGTAGCTTGAATATGGATGTTAAATTATTAGCAAAGTTTTAGATTTCAAAGTGCAATTAAATTAAAAGGAAATTGCCTTTGAATAAAATGCTGGAAAAAATCTATTTTAAATCCCTGTGCATCTTTTTATTTCCTTATCTTCTCATTTTTTATTATTATTATTAAAACAACATAGCTTAAAAACAAAATTAAGTTACAGTTTGTGGTAATTCTGATTTTTTAGATCATGTAATGCAGATACCTTCCCACATTTTCCCATATTCTTACACTAACCAGTTTCAAAGAATTGATATATTTTTGTTGTTTCCATCAGGATGTACCTATGCTGTATCCCCCTTCTCTGTTTTCCAATACTGTCTTTCTTTTTAATATGATTACACTTATCCAAAGGGAGTTCTGGCCATGTCTGGCCTTTCATAAAACTCTCATAAAACTCTCATACCAGGCAGTTTAAGGCCCCCAGCCATCTGCTACCCTCACAATGAGTTTTCAGAGTAAATATGTGGATAATTCAGGCACATAGAAGATGGCTTTTCCCAGTGCTGGAGAAGAAAAAGTGAAAAAAAAAAAAGAAAAATAAAGATACCTCCCTCATCATTCAAGAAGCCCAATGCTCCTTCGGTTCATCATGGGTTTGACAATTTCATTTCAGAGTGAGAAGAATCACTGGAAGATGGACCATGTGTCAGCAGGGCCAGACTTGTAGGAAAGTCTTGAAGTATCCACAATATTCACACAGGCTGTCCTCAGTTTAATTGTCTCAGCAGACTGGTATTTCCTTTTGGGAACTAACCCTACTCCCAGATCACAAGAGTGAGGACAAAATAGGAAATTATTTGGATCATAATTCTGTTTCTCTGAAAGCATTAGCTTAATGATATCTGAATCCTAAGCCTGCTTCTTTTTTAAATGTTATTTTTTAGGTGCTCCTTCTCTTCTGCTAGAGAAGAGTCTGGCTGTGTGGTTGTGTTTTTTTTTTTTTTTTTTTTTCCCCTTTTAACCAAATACATTCCATAATACACACACACTAATTGCTGAGGAATTAGGATGTAAGAACTACTGGGAATTAGACTTCTTATTTATAGTTCTAAATAGTAGCCACATCCTGTTTTTATATGCTTCTGAATTAAATCCAGAAAGAGGCTACAGTTTTACAAATTCTTATTTTTTCATTTCATTCTCTTCTGAAAACATAACAAGGACTAAGGCAGAATTCTGATTTCTTTACTTCTTATATTGCATGTTGCTTATGTGTATTTACAGACCCAGCTACAAAACAGATTAAAAAATGAATGTAAAGATGAATGGAAATTATTATGAAAATTCAGTAAAATATTGTGTTTCTTAGTCACAATCATAGCATATTAATGTCCATTTGCAGAGGTAAGAACCTGAACTGATGAGAAAATAGATAAATCCAGCCACAAAGTCTGTGACTGCATTACTTGGCAGTTTCTTATATCAGAAATAGCAACTGAAAAAAAATAGCTATATTATCATGTAGCTAATGCACTAGAACAACAAAATATCTGTATATTAATTGTTAGGTAGAAACAATAATTACAACTGGGGTTTGTTTTATCCTTAAGGTTATGTGAATTACTGATAAGGTAATATCTAAAAATAATAATAGAATCACAGTGAAATTGCAATGTAATTATATGCTAATGGACATCAGTGAAGCACACTTGTCCTTCTGGGTCTTATTCCCAAGTCCTTCTCTCAGGGATCACACATAGGCCTCCACTTCTGTGCAAATTTAGTCCAGTTAAAGGAATTTAGTCTCTTCAGTGAGTGATGGCACAGTTCATAATCATTTCATTTCCTCTGTGCATGTATAAAAATGCAAAGGGATGGAGCGATGATCTAGGACAGACAGTGATCAAGAGAAGGCAGATGTCATGGTTATCTGCTGCATGACCTACATTGGAGCTCAACATTTCCCAGGAAAAATCCTCTGGAAATAGATGACAGGTCAGATTAATTCTCCTGGCAAGGTGCCTGAGGACCTCAGCCTGCAAGATGAGTATCCCTGCTTCAAAGAGCAATCCCATTTCTAAAACAACGGACATTCAGAATTCCTGAAATATTCCATCATCTAAAAATATCTCCCTACTACGCTATCAGCAGGTCTGCTTGCATCCTGATAACACTCAGGGGAGTTCATCCACACCTGCAAATTTTTATGCTAGAGAAGAGGAGCATCACTGGTGAGAATACGTGCAAGTCTGCCAAATATCTCTTTAATTTTGCTCAAATTTGGATAAAGCTCAGACATAGACTGCACTTGTGCATCTCAGTGATAGCTATGTTTCATCACAGAAAAGGAGTTAGGAATTAATGGTGCAGTAGGTTAAATCCTAACTCATTCCTCAGGTTAGCTTGTATATTTTCTTTGATGGCTACCCAAGATGTAGGAAAATAAATTGAAATAAAATCTATACTTATTCCTTTTTTAAATTCATATTTTATTCTGGCATTAGCAACTAACGTCATATGGTCAGGATATTTCTGAGATCTCTTCATCTACTCAGCAGTTGAAAAGATATTTTAAAACTACATAAAAAAGATATTTTAAATGTACACATTTTGAAGGACATTTTGAAGGCACAGTATGAATATCCTGGGATTTTTTTTTCATACTGCTAAAATAAAAAACAATCAGTGCAAAAAAAGAAATGTGTCCGTTCCTTGATATGCCAAACATCTGAACACCTGCAGAACGTCAACACTTGAGAAACAAATGAAACTGACCACAACGTCAAAGGGGAAATGATCGCGGTCTTGGGTCCGCTTACTAAGCAAAACACACAGAAAAAATAAATACTAAGATAGATGGAAAAAAAACAGATTTTCAATTTTTTCCCCCAATTCATTCTGAAGATCATGAGTACAGAAGTAAAGGCGGAAATGTTTATGGGTGAAGTCCTTCAAAGGTGTTGAGCATTGTTGGTCTGATCCACCTACACTGACGATCTGATTTTTTTATATCTTGTTCTTATTTGCAATAAAGTCTAAACTGCAGAATATTTAAAAACTCGTCTCAAATAAGGTTAGAAGCATAGTCACAAAGTATGAAATTTTGGAGGACTTGGCCTCCTCCATCACCAGATTTATAAAAAAGCAAGCCTTCCTGGTGTCTGCTTTAAGCTTTAAGCAAGATTTGGTGCTACTGATAAGGTTAATAATACTGTGGCACAGAGACAGTGTCTGAAGTAACGAATATATGTATATTATTTTTTTTAAAAAAAAATTTTCAAACTAAGTTTTGAAAACCAAATTTTTAGGCATTGTTAAAAAATTCCTAGAAAGTACAGAACGTACCTTGTGAATTTATTTCTTAAGTTTACTATGTAATTTTCAAAGTATCAGGATAGACCTGAACTTAGCACATAAATAAAGATATTATCATGAGCAGCCTGTTGTTTGAACATGCCAGTATTTCTACATAGGCCATGTGACTCAGCGAGTAAATATTTTAGAAAAAAATCCAGTAAGTTTGAATACCGTTGAAGTAAATGATCAATCTTCCCTTTGTACAAAGATTTAGTATTGCTATTTTTAATGAGTTCTCTAGAGTCTAATGAGTCTAATGAGACTCTAATCACACTTTCTCCAATTGAATTCACAGGCTCATCCGAGGATTTTATTTTGTATTACTTTTTCATCACCAGCCTCACAAACATATACAACTTCTTCCCTGAAAATTTACAACCCAATTTCATTTAGCCACAATAATCTTCTATTTGTTTAGTCTTGACACCTAAAAAGATTTAAAAGCCACATAGCATATTGAATGTACTTGATAATGCTTTTGAGGAACTTAGCTCTTCTAAATGGAAGATATGACTGTGGCACAAAGAATAAAAGAGAGGGAGGAATACAAACAGCAGTTATCTTTCTTGTTGCTTAGGCTGTCGCAGAAGAGCCAACATACACAGATCCACTACTCAACAGCAAAAATAGTATGGCAGTAAAAAGTTGTTCATCTGCCCACACTGCAAATCTGTCATCCAAATCACCTTTTCTTTCTCCACCTCTGTGCCCCAGAATGAACACAAAAGGACTGAGAAGATGAAAACTGTGAAAGGAAACAACAAAAAAAATCCATCTTTTAGTATGAAAGTTTGTTCAGGCTCAACTGCATGAATGCAAGTCAGCTAACTGAGGTGAGAAATAAGCCAATGACAGGAGTAAGTGAAGAAAAACCATGGAGAACTTCAGGCTTAGGAAGATCTGAATTATCCTGCAGATTAGCTGAAGTGGCTCTCAGCATTGCAGGCCGGTGGCACTGTTATGCTGAAAGACCTTCTCTAGCACCAACAAGCAGTGCACAAACATAGAGTAGAAGCAAAAATATAGAGCAGAAGTAGCACATCAAGAGTAAAACAAGTATGCTGTAACTCTCCCCAAGGTGCTAGAGGTGATATTTCTAGAGAAATAAAATCAAGGAATGCTAATGAACCACTTACAGGTAGTCTAAGCTGTAATATTCTATAATGCTCTCCATCAATTCAAAACAAATTACATTTAAACTTGGCATATACTTTCTACACTCCTCAGAATTTCAGAATATTAATATAGGGTTGTGCTCTGAAATTATTAACCGGCTTCTAAGATGTACTAAAGTGAAGTTATCATTGATTTCAGTTGGACAGGGAAAGGACTGAGGTATTCTTACCTTCTGTTGACTTTCACTTTCTGTTCCATGCCAAAATAAGACTCAAGGATCTGCTTTATTAAAACTATTCTATTAATGTGCAGGAATGTGTTAGGAGCTTAGAACAAGAGTTACTGTGTGAAATTCTAAGGTATATGCTATACAGGAGGTCAGACTAAATTATCATAATGGGCCCTTCTGGGTCTTAAAATCTATGAATAATTGGTGTCTCCATCCTAGCATAGACTGCTACTTCATCTAGTCATCATATTTCCAGTAGATGCTAGTACCTGAGATTTCAGTGGAAATCAAGTCCCCTTTCACCCCTCTAATGGTCCTAGACAATTACATAATGGAAGAAGAACTTCTTCCCAACTCTTGTAGGCTATCATCTTATAAATAAAGGTAAGATACTTGTTTCCTTTCTGCTGTAATAAAGTTTTACCTGTTAAGAATGTATTATTAATGTATTATACTTTGTAGGTTATTAACACACACAGCTACATCCATTAACCAGTAGATATTAGTGGGGCATTTATGAACGAAAACTTAATTTGCAGTTTTGTGATGAAGGAAACTCCTTAGCAGCAAGGTAGCCAACAGAAGTTCATCTACACTCTTCGTTACCCTCCCGCATACTCATATTAGTTCATAGCCACACAGAGATGGCAGCCTGAAAATGAAGATGGATGTCCTTCCTGTGTGCCACAGTGTCAGGAAAGCCCAAAATAAACAACAATGTGAAGCTTTGCTGTAAACATTTGTGTGCTGAAGCACCTTTTCATTTTCACTCTATTTTTTCCATCACTGTTGAGGTGCTGTCATATCACACCATCAAGATGAAGTATAAAAGAGCCACATGCTGAAGTGAATTTTAGCATTTACCAAAATGTGAGCCTGGCATTGATACAGCAAGATATCTATGACCATAAAATAGGCTAGCAAAAGGCATGAGGTGAACTGATCACACTAACCAACGGAACAGGGAAAATAGTAATCAGCCAAATTAGATAGGGCATCTTTGACCGAGATGCATCCTCTTATTGTTCTTTCAAGATAAATTCAGGATGGGCAACTAGCTACGCAAAACCCCCAGTTAATTCTGGCAGTGTGTCTCAACCCCAGGGACTAAAAAGGTATGAACCTGACAAGCTTATTCTAGTTGCACAGCCCCAAACATCAGAATTGCAATGCAGGGATTCCTTTTTCCTGTACAAAGCCCTCTTAAGTACCCATATCTGCAAAAACTATTGCTATTCTGTGAGGGTGAGTCACTTCTTCACGGTACAGAAGGGACCTGTGCCACACATTCCCTATTAGAAACTCTGATATTGTTATTCTTTGTTTTCTTGTTTTGCTTAATGCAGCACTGTTCCAACCAAAAGCAGAAGCACCTGACATCCAGAATGCAAACTTTGGCTATAGTTAGAATTGCTGCATTCACTTCTCTACTATTTTTGCTGGATCTATTGGAAAATCAGTGATCTAGAAACCACAGCTAAACACAGCTATCAGGTGTCAGGAAATGTAATCGGACTGACACCTGCACACAGAAGAGACTGGAAGGTAGGGATGAGATGGGAGCACCATCTGGACGAGGAGGGCCATTTCATTCTGTGCATAAAAGCTTGTGACACTCAGTCACATTAACGGTTTCTCAATGCATAAAAGTTGGTGTGGTCCGACTTCCAGTTTCTAAACTTTCTGATTTCATATGCTTATAATTATTGTAAAGAAAGGTACCTAATTTCTATAGAATTAGGAAGGATACAGCAGCAGTCAGCTGTTAGACTTTACAGAACTGTAGGCTCCTCTAACATCCTCCGGGTGCATCCAAACCTCTGCAAAGGGGTTCTAAACGCTGCTTTGTGCAAGCAGGGAGGTTATGCCAATAAGAAAGGGAGCATCACAGGAACATATTCCTATAAACCCAAAGCTACATTTCATTAACCTACAGTAAGATCTATACTTTTGCCAGTAGAAATGTGGGTTTATAACCTTTTTTAAAAAAAAAAAACGAGTATGGAAACCAAACTTTTTATATATGGATGTTAATGTACTAAAATGCCTCATTTTCCCCCAAAACCTATTAAGAGCCACAAAATTACCTTAATTTAAATAGACAGATTTGACAGCATCTTTCTTTTGCCCTTGGGCTGCATAATACAAATAAAACTTTGGTTATTTATCTAAAAATAATTTATTTATTATGTGTCTGGTGTGTGTGTGCGCGCATGCATTTACATCATTTCTCCATCTGATACATATTCTAATAGTGTTCTAAGAGTTTTTATAAATTATATGGCAAAGGTTGGTAGTGAATCCTCAAAACTACTTCTACATTTTGCAAAAATGAAATATGAAAACATCAGTATTTTCTCCGCATACACATATATAGCAACATATACATATACACACACATATACAGACTCACATAGAGCAAATCAATATTTCCATAATCTTCTTTTCAGAGCCATGAGGAAAGCACAGGTTTATTGAGAGTGAACATGTTTTAAAGTGATTTAATAGTGATGTATGCAATTTGTATATTGATAAATTAGTTCAAGCAAGGTTACTGTAAGCTACATTTTAGCATAAAAAGTAGCTTGTTGATATTTAAGAAAGCATAAAATAAAGTATATATTCTTTCCAAGAGCAAGAGAAGCAATTCTGCATTCCAATGCACTCGAACTGAGCCAGACCACATTGATGTAAAGCACCTCCAAAATAATCCCCTCTAACAAGTGTGTACAATGAGTCATTGACCTGATCATCTTAGAAATCCATATGTGCTAATGGAGAAAAAAGACTGGGATTTAGCCGGGGAAGTGAGAGAGATGGCCAAGAAAGCGCAGCTGCATGAAATATGTAATAAGGAGTCTTGGTCTCTTCTGGAAACCACAGAACCAGCGCGGTTTCTTTCCCCTTTCAGCCCAGTATTCTGGGAGAGCTGCCAAATGCACACAGAACTGCAGGACGACAGCACTGCTGACTAGAACAGAGGAAGATAACTAAAATGAGAAGGGTTTTCTCCCTGAGAGGGAAATCTGGGGAGCACAGAACCTATTGGTAAGGTCATCAAATGACTGAGGAAATTATCTGGGCCAACAAATAGCAGCTCTCTTCCCAAACAGAGACTGGGGAGAGGGTTCCTTTTGTTCACCTCTAAACAACGGTCAGAACTGTTGACTATTTGGGCTCTGTCTTGGAACCAAGATTTGGCAAAAAAAAATTTGGAGAGGAAAAGCTTAGGATAAGGCTCTGAAATAAAGATAGCCAGATGTTGGAAGGAGTACTTCCGGGAAATGAACTGGGAACAAGCTGAATTTGGGGTGAATGGCTGCATCATTGATGAGGAGTCCGGCACAGACTGTGTGACGGACAAACCTCTTGACTTAGAGTGGCTACGTGTGGGTACACGGCCCTGAACAGATGCCTCATGTTAGTGCTAATAATTCTCCACACAGGAAAAGAAGAGCCTTTGCGGAATGGATGTTGATGATCAGATGTTCAGAGAGGCTGCAGCCCACAGGAAGAGCAGGATGAAATCTGCATAATTAAACTAGCCAGTAAAAAACCAAGTGATTATTTTCAGTGGAGGAATGGAGGAAATGGCTTCATTCAGTAGAAAGAAGGGCAAAGTGTTTGAAACAGATCGGACAACAAACAGGGCACAAGACTTACCGCAATTTCTACAGCATTTCTCTTCCCAGATGGCAGCCTGGGAAGCAACTGCACTTCCTCCACACTAGGCAGTAATGAGAGCCATCAGTTATTTAGGCCCTGGCCTGGAACCAGGATTTGGCCAAAAATAAGACACAAAAGCAACAATGGAAAATAAACTCTATTAGACTGTCATGCTGTTGTGCTTATCAAAGAGATTATTAGATTCTGTAAGAAGGTAATTTAGAAAACATGATAAATGTTAATTTATTTTAAGCCTTTTGCGTGTTTAGGGGGAGGATCTCCTTTTTTCAGATTTTTTGTTTCACCCCTACTGCCAAGCCAAGGGCTGAATCACAGCTCTGTAACAAATTGTGCAGCACTGTAAGATTTGAATCTGAAATGTCTGTTCCAGAACCACTTAGTAGGTGCATAAATCAATTTCTTTCTCTTAAACAAATGCAACCTTCCTTGCTTCACTTACAAAGTTGCATTTAAATAAATTCTACAAAGCAGGATTTGGGGGAGAATTCATCTGCTAATAAACATAAGAAATATTTTATTACAAAAATAACACTTGTAAGCTTTTTATTGAAAAATACTGCATAACCCACAGTTATTCTTTGAAGAAAAATGCAGAATACCTTTTTATAATAATTTTTAAATAACTATATTTTAAATAACTGCCAGAATTCAAATTTTTTAAAAGTAGTTACTGGAAGTATTTGATTAGAAAAAAATACGGTGTCTTGAAAGAAGACACACTAATTTAAAATAAACTTAATACTGAAGGAAATTGATAGTTGTAACATTATACCTGGTTTCAAGAATGTTCACAAGTGTTCCTCACTCGTAGTTTCTAGTTACTAAGTAAATGAGAAGGAGTAACAGCATCCTGAGATAGACAGCATATTCTCACCAAGTACCAATGACATTGAAAGCAGCAGTGTGCAAAATTTTTCAATTTTTTCTTGAAAAAAATCCAGGTATATTTTTTCCAATTAATGATTGGGATTTTTTTTTTGTAAATTTTGAAGGTCGGGACCAAACATCTGAACGCAGATGTTTGCTTGGCATTTTTAGAGCATCCCAGGCACATGGTGAGGGTGGTGGATGAACCACAGTGGCAGCACCACTTGGAGCAGAACTGCTGGGAGGAAAGAGAAGGGCAGGATGGACCTGCAGGAGGTCTTGAAGATGGGGGCTTCTGACAATCCTTCTTTAATAAGAAACTTTTCTGAGAGTATAAGGCTATTTTTTCCTCAGTGCTTGACAGTGGAACCACTGAACACATTTTTAGCAGTTATACATTGACTAAATTACTCAGTCACCAACCTCGGTTATTTATTTCCAATTGTATAACAACAGGCAGTGCTCTTATCTTTACTTAATTAGCTTCGATTTCTAATGTTAAATTCCTGCATTAGATTAAAAAGGCCATGGTAAGCCACATGCTGTCTGTAAATAAGATGAGTCTGTTGTGAAAGGTTCATATTCAAATGCACACTGTTGATGACTAGGAAAGCTACGGGTAATCAAGGCTGTAAATCTGTCATTGTGGCATACAAGTAGTGCTTAGCATCACACTTCGTACAAGGGCAAACATGAGGTTTTCCACTTGAAGATGTGCATTGTGAAGAAAACAACCAAACAATTCCAATCAAAAGTTGGAGAGATTTCCTTAGTTGAGGGGGGTTAAGCCCGGAACGTGAAGATTACTGACATGTATTCACTATAGAGCCTGAAAAAAATCTTGTTCTGTTATTAACTATTTGCTGGTTGAAAATCACTGTCAAAACTGATATCACTAGATAATTATCACATCAGAATGTGCAGGAATTTCAGTTAGACAGGTTGGACGGATACTGAAAGATATTTGGTCTCTGAAAATCTTTGCAAATGAAAGAAGTGAATATGATATGATGATATTCATGACTCCTTTTTATTTGTGTCATGTATACACCTGGGCCTGGAGAATTTTGTTGTTTGCTCCACTTTTGTGTCTGAGATAGCTGATATCCTGTTCTGCCAATGCTACTGATTTTTAAAGAGCTGGATACTTATTCACAGATTGCTCAACAGACTGGTGTGATTTTCATCAGTGTCTTACAATCTAGGTAGAGCTGAAGAGGGCTAATTGGAAAGGCCAGCTCAGACCCCCGTCCTCTGCACGCCACATAACTGCAATTATACATTTATGTGAAGTCACGTTCAGGGCCTGAATGAACCACACAGTGTAATTTCTGTTAAACAAAGCAGAGAAAATTGAGACTTGTGCTGAGTGAAAACCTGTTGTTGCTCTGTGCATGCAGCTATATTTTATTACGGGCCTTCCACAAAAGATACTATGATTCTGTATGTTACAGCAGCAGTGAAAATCCTAATAGTATCAGGGAAGAGAACGATGGCTGAAGAGCTCACAGTACGTGGAACCCTAACAGTGAGTACCTATAAAATATAGTTTAAGCATGAAAGTTCACAGATGTGAGAGGAACCTATGAGCTGACATTCATTTTCAAAACTGTGCACTGAATAACATGGTAAGCAGTCTGTTTAAAAAAATAGTAACACCCATGAAGGATGGAGGCGTCCATGTTAGACACTGAGCTTGGTCTAGCCCCAGTTTTTTTGGAGTGAGCACAACTAAGATACTGAAGGCCTCTGATAAAATCGAAGTCTTAGAGTACCACAATAATTACCTGCATCAAGGTAACTTCCTAAGAAATGCAGAATTACTGGGCCCTAATGAAAAACTTTAAAGGCCATCTAACTCTGATCACCATGTGCAGTAAGACTATTCTCCAGTCTTACTTTCCTTTCCAGCACCTTTCGGTTGCTTCCCAAGCTCACACAGGACTTTCTGCTGCCCACTCGGAAGCAATACAAAGTATCAAACAGAGGCAATTCAAATATCTACAAAATAGAGAACAAAAACATGAATAAAAAATTAACTCATTTTCATATTTGTCACATCTTGTCAATACAAATACAAGAAGAAATGGCTAGGGAGTAAATACTGAAATCCCTGGGATGAAGAACAGCTCACACCTTAACTGATTTTACTGTCCTTAGCATGACTGAAGGTCACAACCTCAACATTTTTGTTTTGCTACAGCTAGCTCATACAGTCAGTTTTACTAAGAACTTGAGTGATAGTGTGGCCATATTATCCTCTACTGCTAATCAGTTAATCATAATGCTGCTGGCAAAAGATTACAAAACAGCTGTGATGCATTTGGCTTTTACAGTTCTGTAGACAAAAGGAAGAAACACCCAACTAGCATTTTTTTTCCAGCTTTTGAGTTATTTGAAGAGAGGAAAGGAAATATCTGGGCTTTTAACAAATAGCCAATATGATTTGAAGACTACACCCTACTCATACAATTTCTAAAAATGCAGCATTGTTATTCACATTGAGGGGAGTACATGGAAAGACTTGTCACTGGAATATTATGAATAAATACTTCTGTAGCAACTTTACCTTGACTGCTTCTGATGATTCAATAAATTGATGGACCTGCAGAGGGCAGGAAATTGGCCAAAGTCATAGGAGGTCTATTCTCAAGAAAGATTCCTACATGGACAACAGAGCAGGAATTTCCTCAGAGCAAATAAACATGAAATTTTCACCATTCCAATCATCCAAACTAATCAAATTATATTTTTTTTGCCCATTTGTAAAGGCAGTGATGTTGTAGGCTGAGTTTTTGGGACAACCTTACTGTGAGATTAACCCTTCAACCAAATTATCTCCGATCTGACAATTCAATGATCTCTTCCCATCTCTGCACATCTGTTGGAGAAAGGTACTTTATTATCACCAAATGTTAGGCTAGACTGTCCTGAGACTCTGAGTCTATATAAGTGATACTGGTGTTTACAATGCAGTTGCTTCTCTGAGACAGATGCTAAGGAGTAACAGGATGGATCAAAGCTCTGCAGAAGTTCGTTATGTAATGTTTCTAATCACAGCCTATTAAAAGAAACAAAATCCTAACTGACTCACGGAGCAAGTGACCTGTGAATGATGCTGCCTCACGAACTCTGCGGGCAGTTCCCTGTTTGCCACACACCTTTTGCTTCAGAAAATTTAGGTCAAATAGCTTTTCAATTTTTTTTTCTAGCAGAATAAATTGGGTCATGTTCCTAGAGAAGTGGGTCATTTTTCCCTATAAATAAACAGTTTCATGCCTGCACATCTTTAGTTCAAAGGCTCTATTGTTTGTACTTAAAACTGCATGATTCTTTTGCTTAGCCAAGAGGCAGTGATTTTTTTTTTTCTAAGGGCAGTCTTTAGCCTGACCCAGTAAGACACATGATGTTTTTCAGTACATTACAGTGAAAAGTGTCCCTCTTCTATCTCCCCAACAAAACACTGACTGGGCACAGAACCTTTAGCCAGTATTGATTCATTTGCTCCACTGACTTCAACAGAGCTGTTTTGATTTATATCATGGGGGAATCCATGCTAAAAAAGATCAGTGGCCAGTACAGAATACATAAAAGTTTTTGTTGATTTTCATCATCTAAACACTACAAAAGATTTTTCTCATGCCTGTTCAAGTGAAGACAAGGACCTTTAGGAGGAAAATGTGATGCAACTTTCTGATAGGATATTTTACCTGTAATAGAAAGGCTGTCTTTACATGCTTCAAGTCAAATGAATGATTCAGCAGACTAGTTGATTTAGAAAAGATAGTTTTATTAATTGTTATGGCAAAAATAAATATCTAAGAATGCAGTCATCTCTCTCCTAGGTTTTTTTTCAGTAATTAGGCTTATGAATGTTATCATTTATGTCATTATGTGAATGAAAACATGAGTACTTCGATATTATTCATATAGGTTTCCAAGGAATTGCATACTTGTCCAATGTCCATAAATGGAGTCAGTCATTTAACGTTCACGTATGTGACTATTAAGTGAGGTCATTTTAGGTCACTTTTTCCAAAATTCCTTATTTATTTTTCTTTCCTCTAGTTCATAATTTTATTCTAATGTCTACAACACTCTGTTCTTTGTCTTGTAAGCTTTTCACTGTAAGTGCTACAGATACATTTTTAAATTCAGAACTGCCTTGTTCTCAGATTGATGCTACATCCTTGTGCCTAACAAACCAGAAAATATCTAATTTCTTTAGCAGTTAAATATGAATATGAAACCTCTGCCATTGGAGATAGTTTCTAAATCAATTTGAAAAAACTTCCAACAATTGTGCTGTGTCTCTTCAGCGATTTTGCTCTTAGAAAATTCCCTTAGCTGTTGTAATGAACAGGAAAACAGTAACTGGCATCAGCGAACTTCTGCTTCTGAAATGCCTCTGAAGGGCAAAAAAAAAAATCCTAACAGTAAGCTTTGTTCTGTACCAAAAGAAAACAATAGATGAATATCAAAATACCTAGCCTAACTTTAGTCATTCTTCAGATTGGTTTTACAATACTGACAATCTTATTCTGGTGACTTTTATTTCATTTATTTATATGTGAAAGAAGAAAAATGATCTCAAATATTATTCACATCTGGCAACAACAGATGTAGTTTGTGCAGATTAGATTCATAGGGACTAACTTTTCAAGAGCAAGGCAGAACACATCCTGCAGAGACATGAACTGCAAGGCCTCAGATGTTCATCTGCAAATGCAGGTCAATATTCTCAGATGTCCTCACACCTCACATATGTTAACAACACGTCCACGATTCTCTATTTTGAAAACTTGCTTCTATATTAGTATAGAATGAATTTGGCAATTTTTTCATAATAGTAGTGGACGTTGTCATATCATGGCTAGACTACACATCAAATGTTTACAAAAACTAAATGAGCCAAAGAAAACCAACCTCATTCTAAAACAATGTGAACCAATATTTTTGTCTGAAAAATCCTATATATTATATAAACACTGTTGAGAATAAATGTACCACTAAAGAGATGGTCAGTATCAATATCAGAAAAACAAATAAACAAAAACCCACATACAAAAAATAAAATAAAATGAAATAAAATAAAACAAAACGAAACAAAACAGAGAGGAATGTTGCACAGCCTAATGGCTATCTAGCAATAGATTGTTTTCAGAACTGAGGGGTTGCATTCATCTAATCACTTTGCCACTAGCAGATTGCAAGGGTACTGATATGAATATACAGGTTTTTCAACTGGATGTGGTGAAATACAATGACAATAGGTAGAGGAAGAAGAAGGAAAGGTAAAATGTATCAAAACAGTAAATCAAGATTTGTCTAAGATTTTCTTTTCTTTGGTAATGATTTAACAGAAAATGGAAAATAAGTGTTGAAGCTCACTTCAGAACTGGGAGTATCTAGGAACGAAAGAACAGAATAGTGAGAGAGAAAGACCAAAAAGAAGGACTGAATTTGAGATACTTATGAAATTTTAGAAAGAATTTATGAAAATTATTTGTAAATAGTAAATAATACAGTGTGATGGGAACGGAAGAGTACAGGATCACATATGCAAAAAGATAAATCATGAGTTTGTCTTCCCTTGTGCTTACAAAACTATAACAATAATAAGGTAATAATCAACATAGTCTCAGGATATCATGAGAAAAGGAAAACGAAGAAAAGTAGAGGAATTGTATAAAAAACATTAGGCAGGACGAGACTTAGATATCAAAAGAGCAGACTGGGATGTACTCACAAGCATGGAACAAAAATTTCAAAGGTAGTAGGAAAAGAAAGAATAATGTAAGAGACAAGAAGTGATACCATAACTGTAACTATATTCGTAATTCTGAAAACACACTAGAATTATCCACTAGACTTGGTAATACTGGTGAGATCTGAACCCTTAACAACTTTATACAGCCCAATGTTGGCCAAGGCCACTATTAACCAAAATCAAGTTATGAAAATAATACTAAATCTCTATTTAACCGCTTGGCATAAAATTCATTTTATTAGTACTTTTAGTCAACAGTCTTACCATGCTTTTACCAACAGTGTGATCAATATGAGCATTATATCTAGCCTATAATTGTACCCACCACTTCAAAAGCTTCATAAATCATCAACTTTTATAACTTCTTGATTACCTCCTAATGTTCATACAAAACAAGGATAAAAACAAAAAATCACCCTCTGATGAAAGCATGCTGAGCACTTGAAAAACTTTTATTAAATGATATCCAGTTAGCAACACCCTGTTGGGCCATCATTGTGTAGTGATGATTATGGAGTGCTCTTTCGCATAAACTGAATAAATCTCATAAATTGTTGATGGAGGTGCTTTGAAATATCAGCTATTGACCAACTTTACCCCAGCAACAGAAGAGAATTGATTTAGTTTGCCTCTCTCCTAAGAAATTTTATCCCTAGCCTGGGGCTTGGGGATTGTACACCAAACAGATCAATCTCATGCACTTTCAAGGGCTGGAGAAAACTGTTCAGTCCATGTCTGGGTTTCTTGAAAGGTCTGCATCTTGACACCTGATTTAGTGATGCTTGTCCATAATATGACAAGGAATGGGGATGAGAGTAACCCATCTTTAACATCAGAGAGGTCAAATAGGGATGATTAAAGCTCAAATTTTCAGACCAGTTTTTATGACGAGTTTGAGTCTATAGCAGATATATAACTGAATTTCACTGCCTCTCCAGTCACAGTTCTCCCTGTCTCCTTCCTATTCTGCCCAGACTATTGCAGTGAGCGTGCAGAGATGAGCGGTCACACTGCACGTGAAACATGGTAATCCAAGTGCATACAGGCCGGCCTCTTGGGCAGTGTAGCTACATCCAGATTCCAGCCTAAGCATAAAACAAAGGCAAACCAGAACCGTAAAGGAGATTTTAAGACCTGAAATACTCTGGGTTCCGTTCCCTCTCTGCCCTATAGACTTCTATGAGGTTTGAGTTGTAGATTTCTTCTGCAGTGCTTTATGAACTTGCAAAAGGTATGGGAGGTATGTTTGTTTGTACACAGCCTTCAGTGAATCAAAAATGTTACCACCATTTTCACCACTGTTATTAGATCTCTTGTCACTTTTAAATTACTATTGCACATGAAAGTCTGGAATGTCTCTTGAGCTATTCAAGCAATTACATCCTCTTTTTAACACCTCTATGATGCATCTTTGTTAAGATGTTTTGTCACATTTACAAAAAGAAAATCCATGGGCAAATACTGCTATAGTAAGATAACTAGGCAAAAACAGGCAAGTTCAAGTGCAGCAAGGAGTCTCACATCCTGTTGTCTTTGCACAATACTCTTCAGGAATACAGAAGGAAAGGTCTTTCAAACACTAACTCTATAAATACATTTCACAAGGACCAGTGGCTTCATTGGGACCACCAGTACACGTAGAAAAAAAGCAAGATAGGCAAAAAGAAAGAAATTTTAATACTAGTACCAACAGTCAATTTTAATACCTTACTTTAATGCCACTATCCATGAGACTGAATTCATAGCTCTGAGGGGATACAGAGCAGCATGATTTCCACAACTACCTTCAATTTTACTGTATGTAGAGATCACTGATACTACTGAAACTGCTATGGAAGTCACACGACATGGTATTATGTTTCTTTCACATATGTAACAGATTTTAATAAAGTGGCATCTCCAGTATATGTTGTCTGATTCACTCTTTCTACATCTACATAAAAGGAGTTTTCATTTAATCAAAGCAATTCAAAGTTAGAAAAGGTCTTTGGCTGACTTCCTGCCAGGCAATTTAACATCCAGAAACTCCACATCTCCTGTAAAACACAGGAAAGTAAAATATCTCTTCTTTTTCTCAGGAGTTTCCTGCTAAGAGAGTAGTAACCCAGCAAATAATTTATTTTAAATTGTATGTACTCCTTGAGCTAAGTCTGCCTACCTGGCAATTAATCCTTCTTCTCTTCATCGAAAATGCACCAGGTGGCTTAGGAGGATCTTTTCTTAAAGGCATGAAAGGAGAGGCTATAGAAGAGCTGTAGTCTATTCAGGAGGCTCTGAATACTCTTTCATGAATCCTGTCACCAGACTCTTTCTCCAGAAACACTAACAATATGAGTAAGACTGAAAAGATATAAACTGACTGTCAGTCAGTAAACTGTGCTATGAATAGACCTTAAGGGAATGATTCTCACGTAGCTGTATAGTTATACTGTTAACCAAAAGGGAAGAAAATGTTTTACAGACTTGAAGGCAAACAGATGTGATTATGAATATACAGAAATTGAAAGGACACAGTAGAAAAAGGTACATTTTTCATACTACAATTGCACTCTGGGACAAAGCAGACAACTACTGAACAGAGGCAGAAAGCATCTTCTTCACAGCACAATTCTGCCAAAGGGCCAGCATGCTATTGCCGTGGAAATGCTGCATTTTCTTTCCTTTCCTTTCCTCTTAATGAGACTTCTATTTGTTTCTTTAAATGCAACACTAACTCTAAGGCCACACTCCCTCAGACATTTGTACGAGTCTACGGCTAGTCTTTGTTATCCATGGAGAGGCCACAGTATCAAGTTCCCAGGAGGATCACTGTGAAGGAATACCAGGTTTCAGGTTTAACAGGAAGCCCAGGCATATGGGAAGAGCATGAATGTATCTACCACAATTTTGTTATTGCTTGCTGTAAATCTGCTCAGCCTTTCTGCTCCTTATTGTGGGCCTGGAAAGAACAGAAGCCCAAAAGTTTTCAGTGTGCCTGCAATACAGGAGCAAGAAGATTCAAGATTGGATACAGTTAAAAGTTGGCTAATAATTTATAGTTGATAGGTCCTGAAAAGATGGATGTTACTAATGAAAAATGGATATCGAAGCCATTTTTTTACTGGTATTGGTTATACTCGAAAAGGGCTTTTCTTCTTTCTTTACCATGTCTACTTTCAATGAAGCTTGTTTAAACTGTGCATCAGTTTTAAGAGCTTTTCATGGAAAGGAACTAAAGAGAATTATACTTTTGTACTTTACATCAAAAAAATAATAACAATGCTCAATCTAGTCTGATTCAAACTTTCTCAGTTGCAAATGCTGGGTTTCTGAACAACCTGTTGTTTCTCTATTGTATTTGAATGGTAGCTATATACTTTGGAAAAATGTATTAGGATACTACCTTTTAAAAGCATTATCTCTTGTTTACAACATTAATCTAATGAGCCAACCTGGAGATCATGTTTTGTCTGAATGCTCTTACTTTAGTACTTGCACAGATCATGTAATGGTTAAGTCATTCTCTCTCTTCCTTGTACCATCTGGCTGGAGATAAGCACAAGCCTGTTTCCTCCAAGTAATTTTTCAAAGCTGTACACAGATGCCTGTATACATATACAAATCCCTTTAATGGGTAAAAGCATAAGCATGCCCCTCCTACGTACTCCTCAGTATAAGGTTCCCTTCTTTAACTGCACATTGCTCTGACAAAAAAAAAAAAATGAACAACAACAGAAAGTAGGCAGCTTGTGTGATGCTGTTTTTTCAAGTGTAAGAGGAGTGTGGGTCACAGTGCTGATGTCCAGATACTAGCTTCTCAATACCTCTGATTGCTTTGAGTACAGGCCAGCAGGTTCATGTCTGAACTTCCTCAGTGCTCAGGAATTCTGGCATCAATAGTTCCCTTTCCATTTTCCTTTAGTTCTCTAAAAGGCACCCTTTCACTAGGCATCACATAGCAAATAGGACATAACTTCACACCTTTCAGAAATAACCCTAAAGGCAGAACAAATAGTATTCCAATTACTCCTGTAGTAAAATTTAACTGTGGGATTACTATGTACTATATCTATATATAATGAACTATTTCACTTGCCTTCTTAACATGATCTCAGTCCCAAAATTAATCAGAACTGGCCATTTTAGCAAGCAAGTTACTCTCTATCAGACCTGCAGATAGTGACCTGTAAATACAACATGAAGTGTTTTGATCTGTTACTCCACTCGTCCTTACAGTAGAATGACAGCACTAAAGGGAAACCATTATCTGAAAAGGTGTCAGATCAGTGCAAAAATTCAAAAAGAATCACTAGGAAACTGCATCAGAGAACTGTAAGGCTTAGTCATATGGACTTCTTTTAATGTGCATGTGATATTTGAATCTTGAATTCATATTGGGAAAGAAGCTGGCTAATATTTTATAAACATTCAGAAAACTACCTCCAGTTTAATTTATTGCACAGGGAACACGTTCTTGAGGGGACAAAACATTTTCTCAAAGATCTTGCTTGGCACAGTACAAGCTAAAAATACAAAGATACAGCTTCAACGGTCAATACTCCCATCTTGTGGCTGTTGAAGAAAATGCACATTAAATATGCAGACAGACTATACATGGAAATTGACTCGAACGGAATTTTTCCTTCACATTTCAGTTAAAATTTAGGTCTTATAGCTGCTAATATTTCAAAGAAGGAAGGACGTGGAATTTTTTTATCCACATTTAGTCACAAGACATGGAGCTCCTATGACGAAATCCTAATTGTAGGAGGTTGGAAGGATGAAATCCCCTTTTACCACACTGAATTCAGAGGCTGCTGAATGAAGGTACCAATATGATGGAAGTTCACAGACCAAAGGGTAGCATGCAGCACTGGTAGCACTGGTAGCTAATGATACATGACAGAGAATAAAGTGTTTCACTCATTACTACAACTCAACTGTTAGAACTGTGATCTCTGCTACTCTATAAGCTTCAGGAGCAGAAGAAAATCCCTTTTTCCTAAGTCTTCCTAATCTTCCAAAGGATTTTTTTGATTCCATGGCTGATTTTCATAAGCCTGAAATGAAGAATACATTGCTGGGTACACCTCATTAAAGGACCTATTTTGAAAGGTATCTATATATTCTAGTTACTTACACAAATCTTTGCTGAATAAACTTTTCTCCTCAGTCACTTCAGTGTGTCCATACAGGTCCTAACACAGCATGTATCCTAATCCTAGACTACTGTCTCCAAGCAAAAACAAGGATAATGTGTACCAAAGTCAATACCATTGTACGGGTATTTCTGCCCTCTGAATTGAAACATATTTGGAAGACACTGACAGTGCAGTTTGGAATGTTTTCCATTACACAGCTATTTGATTTAATGCTTGCACAGAGCCAATTCCAGGGAAATGCCTAGCAAAGGAAAATAGAGCTTTCAGTGGAACCATGACTGGAAGTATGCTGATAAGGTTGAAACTGATGACAACATAATTATAGAGATGGTGAGTCAAATAGGATCATCACATTTGGAAAAAAAAATCTAAAAGAAACTTGGACACCATTTAAGCATGCTGAGTCTACTCAGTAAAAAACTACATGTATCAGATGAATTGACCATTAGGGAGAATTCAGGCTCGATATCATAAATGCTATGTTTTGTTCTTACCTATCTCCCCATGTGATTGAAATAAGGCCAAGGCACAATGTCAGAATGTCAGGACTACTTGGAAATATAAGTGAACTCTGTGTTTAGTAAACAGTTCTGTCTTACCAAAGTGAAAAGAGTGAAAAACACTGAGCTCTCCTACAGGTTAACAGCATGAACAGGAGGTGAAACAGGCCTTGAGAGTAAACTCAGAGTTCAACAGATACTGCAGAGGTAACATTTCTACACATTTGTGAAGTGCATTTTCAAAGATGGCAACAAGGAGACAGGAAGGAAGACTAACTGTTCACTAACAAACCCTCTGGCAAAATATCTCAACAGAACTGTCAGGTAAGATTCCTTAGAATGCCAGAAATAGAGATCATCAGGAGTTCTCTGTCTGCAAACTTTGCTCGTAAACCAGATCCCCAAAGTCATGAAAGAGTACAAGGCTGAAGTCAGGGCATGTCAATCTTAGATAAATTCAGTCAGTGTTCGCAGGACACACACTGTAAAAAAGAGGGTTAGAAACAAGAATAATGACAACAGTAACAAAAACATCTTCATATCTCTGTGCTACTCTGTAAGTGCACACTCTGAATGTATTAGCAGCTTCTGTTAGCATTTCAGTTTGTTGGTTTATTTGAGTAGACCAAAAGGAGACCAATTTCGTGCTTATTGCAGTTCCTTATCAAAAATTGGGACTGGTAACAAATAAATAGGGCATGAGAGACGTTCACCATGTTTAAACGTGAGTGAGGAGAGTACCCTTGCAGCATGAAGACTGAATATATACTGAGCTGCATTAGCAAAAGCATGGCAAACAAGTTGATGGAAGTGACTATGCTGCTACGCACTTGTGAGGCTGCATCTGGAATACATGGATCAGATTCCCACCGCTACAAGAAAAGATATTGACAGGCTTGAGACAATCCAAAGGAAGGTCACTAAGACGGTCAGGAACTGAAAAACATTTTGTATAAGATGCTGAGGGCACTGGGTTTGTTAGCCTGGAGAAGAGATCTAACACTACCTGAAGGTGCACTCTAGCCTGCTCTTAGGAGTGATGCATAGCATAAGGAGAAGAGGTCAGAAGGTGCAACAAGAGAAACTGCAATTGAACTACAATGAAGTGCTTCTCCTGGAGAGTGGTTGAGCACTGGAAGAGTTCATGCAGAGAAGCTGTGGAGTCCCCATTCTTGGAGGCTGCCAAAATTCAACTGCCAAGGCCTTGAGCAATCTGATCTAACTTTGACATGAGTCCTACATTGAGCAAGAGGCTGAAGTAGAAGATCTGCCTTCACTTAAATTTTTCCGAGTGCATATTTTAAGAGCTTAGCCATAATATTATAAGAAATACTGTAAACAGAACAGTGTTTAAGCCACTTCAGGGAATATTGTAAGTAGAAGTCATTTGTTTATCTAGAGGATAGACAGAAGGGCAATTTGATCCCATTGCTCTGCCAGTCTGATCTAGTCTCACATAAGATCATCACAAATCATATCAACCATATTTCAACCTAATATAATAATATTAATCCAATACGACAAATGGCAAAACGTATATTGAGGTTATGCACTTAGTTGCTGACTAATGTTACCTTAACAATTAAAAAGTGGGTGGGAAGGGGGGTTGGTCAGCAGAACTAATGAAATATTGTTTCCTAAGCACTTGTGTTCTTCATTTCTTTGTGTCATTCAACCCACAATTTATCTTTTACGATATCCTCACCAGGAAAGAAACAGCAGTACTGTGACTGACATACTAGCTGATGCCCATCTGTTGCCAAATAAAAGTTATGCCTCCACTTTCCCTGTGAATGCAATGTCCTGGGGCACTCTCCTCCATCCAGCTTCTATACTTGTAAAATTTGTAGGAACATATTTATTAAGACTTCACTTCCTTAAATGTGCTTGGCTATATCAAATGCAGAAAGAGCATAAACTAACAGACAAAGTGCTGATGATATAAGGTTTGTTTTCTAGGCTAAATACAATTACAAATATTAACTTGAATAGCTGCATGTGTAAGTTGGAAATAAATTCTGAGCTTTTTTATTATTTTTCATTAAAATCAGAATAAAAAGAAAAGAAAAATGAAAAGCTGGGAAAAAGAAATAACTAAATACATGCAGTATTCACTGTAACACTGCAGACAGCTTATACACCCCACAGGTTGGTGGATGAGTACTGAAAGGATAGCCAAAACAAAGACAAGTGACAGTGGACTGAACAGATGAGAAGAAAGAAAGGGATGAAGGGACCCAGGAAGAGACTGAATCATCAAGCTGATCTGCTGGGGGCAAAGTCAACTACTCAATACTCTAAAAAACGCCATCAGAATCCATCCTTCTCTGTTAACAGCTGCTTTGCCAGCTTCAGTCTCAACCTGACTCCTCTTTGGTGTTTCTTTCCCAAATCTCATCTGCCAGACTAAGAGCACTGTCTGGGTCCTGATTACCCAAAGATGCCCAAGATTATTCAGACAAGACCCTCTCTGAATCTGGGATATTCCAGAGCGTTGGGATACAACCATCCCATTTCAACTTCTTTCTCCCAAACTCAGCATTAGAGCTTCACCTAATCCTGTACCACATGGACAAATTAAGTCTTAGGCAGTTTCCTAAATGTCTAAATCTCATTTAATTTCAAAATACATAACAAAATGACCAAGATTCATATTCATGACCAATCATACATTCAATAGAAGAAACACCACTCTGGCCAAGAATCAACTGGCCAATTCTTGGCCATTGATGGTACCAGGGTAAAGGAGAAAAGTGGCTGTTCTTGTCTACTGTCAGTTTAGAGACTTTTTATAAGGAAAATAAAAATCATCCTGACTAGAAGCAGTATACATCCTTCTCCTAAAAAGTAAATGCTCATAGCTGTAAAAATCACATAAAACCAGAATGGTTTGCATCTACAATAGTCACACAATGCAGAGTACATACGCTTCTGGGAGATCTTTCCAGATACGATATTGTGCCTTTGCTTACCCAACATAGCCAAGGAACTTAATCTGGTAACAGTTTCCGCCATCTTTCATGGAAGTAAGTCCTTCTGAAGAACAAGAGAATTTTTAATAACAGTAAAACTTTCGAATATTTCTTCCCCCACTGAGGAATGAGAATTAGCTCGGGGAGAAGCACATAATCTATAGAAAGAGAATCATAAGACTGAAATGAATGCACCCTTTGCATCCAAATGTAATTACAATCAAATCCCCTTCATTTGGAAAACTTTGTATCTTAATTGAATTTATTTGCTTTAGCTGGTCCACTGGTGAAAGAGAATGCTTCAAGCACAAGACAGTCCCAGACACACTTAAAGAATGAACCAAGTTTTCATGACAGACTATATATGTAACTAAAATAATTGGAGCTAAAAATACAACAGCTTTCATTCAACCAAGTAAAGATGATTTCATACATAAAAGAATAGCTGAATACAAATGCTGTTCAGCTATTTAAAATAGGATACATGGGAAAGCCTGGTTGAGAACATTTTTTATGTCTCGCTTTGGTAGCAAAATACTAGTCTATGTTTTGGAGTGTACATCCTGAGCAAAAACTATTTGGTCTCCTCATTTGAAACTCACAACTTTTATACCTAGTTCACACTCCTTATCTTTTTCCTATTTTGTTCAATGTCCATCCAAAAAAAAAAAAAAAGTAATTTTGTCTTCCTCTTAAGGAATTCTTGCTGTAAGCTGATGAGAAAAAGGGTATACTGCTATGTCAAAAATGAACTAGGCAGATTAGTTTCCATGCTAACATATCCCCATCAAGCTAAATTAGATTAATATACAAATTAAACAGTTTTAAATCCAAGCCATCCAGCAGCCATCCTTTAAGGAAGACATTTTTTTAAGAGAGTTTTGAAAGAACAGAATTTCTGATTCATGATTTTGTTGTCTTATCATTCCAGTCTAAGTATTTCCTGTATCCTGTCACTATGAATTATGTTAAAGCCACAGATTTCTCATAAAAGAAGTAAATTAGATTTTTAATTCCAGAGTTTTGGTCATTTCAACATTACTAATAATAAGTAACTTTCTTTGTCAACGTGATGCACCAATTGAAAAAATCTTAGTATGCAATTCAATTAATGGTAGTAAAGAGGGTATGTTTGGTTTGTACTAAATAATGTGCATGCCTCTCTCATCTGAGAAGAGATTCATTTTCCACATTGCAGAAATATCTTGCCACCAAAGGCAAGCAGTGAGATAAACTGTGAATGAGTTTCCCTACTGAGGTAAAGTCTCTACTGTGTATTTGTCTACTACAGTAAGCTGACATAACAGTTCTTATGCCAGCTAAAGTTTTCATCAGTATAAAAAGATAAGAAGATGTATACAAACATATTCTTGTACAAATATGGTGCTCATGTTTGAACATGCAAATCTCCAATTATATGACATCTACTTCAAATGTTAATCTCATTTCATACCTTAATGTCTGAGTTGTTAACAGAAAGATTTTTTTCCTTCTGTTTTTTAACATAATTTTCCTGCTAACTTATCACTGAATTTATTTCAAATTCTCCACAGCAGGACCCACTTTACAAAAGCTTGAATTTAGCTTTGCATTTATGAAAAGCTGAAAATAAAAAATTAAACCATTTGTTTAAGTATTTTTTGCAACTCTCCCTAACACCTAGATCATCTGTTATGATAATGAGAATTTTAATATGTCCACCTTTCTTATCAAAATAGTCTTTTCCTTCTTCATTTTTATTCTGCATGACTAATCAATGCTGAAGTATTTTCATGAGCCTTGATTCTCAGGAAAATAAGTAAAAGTCTTTACAAAATTTCATGTTCATGGATTTTTACATTTTTTTTCAGGATTCATTGATACGTCCTGTCTTTTCTATATGAAACAAAATTCTGAATTCAGTTCATTTATTTCTCACCAGTGAAGGGCTTCTATTTTACACCTTTGAAATATTTTTTTCCATTAAATACCACTAACGAGCTGCCACATTTTCCTAATACTGAAAATTGTATTCTGGCTACTAAGACTGTCATGACAAACAGTGACACATGCAACTGAAACATGCAGCTCTTCCAGGTAGTGTTGTAAAAAACCTATGTCTGTAAAACAGTCCTATAATGAGTTGCCGCACTCATATAACTGCAATTGGGATTTTAAAAAATACACTTTTTTGAAGTCAAAATTCATTAATACAAACATGTTTGTAAAAATGGAACGTATTTCAGTTCCCTGAAAATTGGAAGTCAATAAATTGACCATCACAGAATCATAGAATCATAGAATCAGTAAGGTTGGAAGGGACCTCTGGAGATCATCTAGTCCAACCCCCTGCTCAGCAGGGTCACCTAGAGCATGTTAGACATGGCTTCATCCAGGCAGGCCTTGACTATCTCCAGAGAAGGAGACTCCACAACCTCTCTGGGCAACCTGTGCCAGTGCTCCGTCACTCTCACTCTCACTGCCTGTCACTATCCGCACTGTCAGACCTCTGCAAACATTCTGCAGTCCAGCACTTCTGTACTGGGTCATGCGCTGATTTTCCTATACAAGGAACAATTTTTCTATAGTAAAATTTCATCTTATGGGAAGCAATAATACGTAGATCATATCAGGACAGGTTACCAGGTACATTTTTATCCCCTGTAAAGACTGATGTTCATAGCTTCTGACACAGGATTGCCACAATCCTGGCAGCTGAGGAAGCCACATCCTCCACACAAAAGCCTATTTAGTTCCTACCTGGCCATGCTGGGGCACTGCAGTGACAACTGAAGTATGCGTGGTGGCAGGAGGACTGAGCAGCACTCTGGCACACCAGGCAATGGCTTGCGAAAAAGCAGAGAGCACGGAAGGGGCACGGTACTGGACGGAGAAGAACGCAGAGCCCAGTCTAGAGCCAGACAAGTTACAACAAAGAGAGAAGCACACAGAGTCTGCGCGATGGGCCTGTGCCGCCTGAGATACAAGCTGGCCAAGCCACATGCTATTTCTGGTGAAAAATCAGTAGTTTCCTCAGACACAGCCACGCGCCTGAAACAAATTCTGTTGCATAACATTTCCTTAAGTTGTCAGTGTCTGAGCTCGGTTTGTACTTACCTCTGCGCTACATGTGCTTCTAGCTAGAAAGAGCGGGACTTCATCTGTCCGTTTGGAAAGCAAAAATTTATTTAAGGCTTAAAGTAAAAACTAACACTGAAAGGTATATTTTGGTCCTCCCGCGGTATTTTGAATAGAAAACTCAAATAAAAGCTGTTTTCATCTTCTCTTATGTTAAGCAGAGAACTTCTAAAGCTCTCTGTCAAGCATGATTCTTGGGAATCTGTTAATATAATAGAAAATATGTGGAGGAAGACACTATAGGGAAGTTTAATTAATATGTTTTTGTATAAAATACAAGATGAAGATAATTTATCCAACAAATCTGATTTGGTGCCATATTTTCTGGAGGTTATGAAGGCCTAGTTATACAGGCTTAGTTAGAAAGGCTTATTTATGCAGGTTGTGCAGCCTTCTCTGCATATTTGGCATAAGATAAACAGCACTGATTTTTTGTCATTATTTTTAGTTTTTGTCACTAGCACTAAGAAATTTTGGCCCTAAAGTTTGACCTGATAATGTTGTAAGGAAGCTATTCAGTCACTATTTTATACTATTTTAAAAGCTAATTGAGTCATCCCTCCTGTGAAGGATAGCTACAAATACTGGGACAGACCAGCAGCTGTTCTCAATGGGAAGTCATCTGAAGGTGCCTAGCAAATAGAGCTATAGAAAGTATTTCTCAAAATATCTGCAATAGAATCTGATCCTGATTATCTGAATTATCTTCTTATTACTGTTCTGGTGAGACTGAGGTAAGAAACTATCTGACTATATGTATACTATTTATATATTGTCAGTGATGCTCTACTCTCAGCCTCTTCGGGGTCAGACACCTCAAATTGAGAATTCTGAACAATTAAGTATTTTATAAAATAAATTGCTGGGGACATTTTATATTACAACTTACAGCCACAAGGTAGCAGAATAACTTAAATTTGAGCCACTTACATGATGCAATGGATATCTGGACAGATCAGAAAATCATATATTAAAAAAGGAAACCACCACACATTTTTCCTCCCACTCTCAAAAAATAGCCTCTAGACATTCCTTAATGACATAAATGGTAACATTCAGCTGTGCCTGGAAGTTCATTGATGGGAAAATCTGGGTAATATATAATATAATCTTATTAAAGAGAAAGACTTAAAATTTTGTTTCACAACCCATGAACTACAGTTCATTTTCTTTCTTTAAACTTTTAAGAAGGAAACAAAAATTTGGGAGCTAAATACCACTTTCAATCACTTCTGTTCCAGACTCCCATGGAATACTAGCTGTTTTGTTGTCTGATTTTGTGCAATATATTGCAGAGTAGAAAAATTTTCTACTTAATTTAACATACTTTTCCCCCCCCTGTTTTAGTTTGTATTTTAGATCATGGCATCACTGTACTTAAAGGCAGGCTTCCAAAAGGGTTTAAGCCCCAACAAATGTCTGCTGAAGGCAATTCAGATCTTAGATGAGAAGAATCATATATAAGTACCTAGAGAGGGATTTTAACTCACATGCAGAAAGCTTTTGAAAAATCCTTTTCTTTCATGGACAGAGGACAGTTCTGCAACAGATCTGTTAAAATCATAAAATTTTATAAAGGACTCTGAACTATTAACTTGAAAATTTGCTAAATAATTTTTCCATATTTTACTAACTTCTTCCCTACTTACGATCTGGAAGTGAACAGGCTTAGCTTTAATCTGCACAGGGTAACATGAGTATCTGCTACGAAAGTAAGAGTTGCTGAGATTTTTTTCTGATTATTTCTTATCTGCATGTTCTGGGCATAGCCAGATGGGCTCATCCATATTGATCCTGTGGAGATTAAATTTTGTATGTATTACACGTAACACAAAAAGTTTTACATTGTATTTGGGCATGATGTCAGAGACATGAGAAGCAGAACAAGTGTAACATGATGTAATTACAAAGCTTATGTAAAATTAACTCAAAGTAATGGAATTCTTTATCTCAATAACACTAATTAAATTCGCTGGCAGATTTCGATAAGAAGAGATCATTTTAAAAAATACTGTTTCCAACTCTTCTTTCCAAATAAGTTATCTTTTTTGTAGTATCTGATTATAATAAATATATGAAGAAAATAACATTTGCACCTTATAAAGATTTATCTATATTCAAATCTGAATATTAATGTTTTGTGTTCCTATAAACCACATACAGGAAAAAGGAGTCCACTTTTCCTAAAAAATAAAAAATAAAGAAAAAGCCAAAAGTCTCTTTTAACTTTAAATAATTAAATCAGTGTTTCCTGGTATGGTTTGCCTTGTATATATGAATTATTTGGGGGGCAATTATTTATATGGAAGAGCAAACTAAACTAAGTTGCTAAAACTTTGGGGGAAGATTCAAGGCAGGGGGTTCCACAGTGCAAAGTTACGATGCTTGATAAATAGTAAAGTGCCACTGATGTGCCAGATACCAAGAAAACAATTCTTTTGCATTTGCAACTAYATTAACCTGAAATTAGCATTTGAACTTCAAGATAGAAGTAGGTAATTACTTAAATATTTTCACTCCATTCTGTGTTGCTGAGTTACTCCTGCACAGGTTTAAGTGCTGCACAAAAGCTCCAAAAGGCTTTTGAATAGTTTTGTCTAGTCATTTATTTACTTATGTTATCACTTTAAAGAAAATCATATATTTAAGTTTTATCAAGGTTGGCCAAAAAAGAGGAGAAAGTTAGAAACCCTTCTTTTACTGCACATTTGGCAGAGGAAAGAGATGAAGTGTTACACGAAGCAGTCTAGGAAATGGGAAAATAGCCTCTAATTAAATGCAGATGCTGAACTAAAAGTTGCTGCTAATCACACCCACTGGTTCCTGCTTTAAAGAGGAAAAGAGGTAAGACATGACCTCCTTCCCCTCACCATTTACTTTACTGCCACATAATTTTTCTTGCAAAAATACTACAGCAAAATAACTTTAGTTTTCTACAAATGTTTCTAAACATGAGCAGGGTATTACAAGGACAAAAAAGAGAGACTAATTGTAAGAAGAGAATAAATCACAAATAGAGGAATTATGTTCATGACACAGCTGAGCCCTATCAGACATTACAGATGAATAACTGAAATATGTTTTCTTTAAAGAAGTGATAACATAAGTAAAATAAATGACTACACAAAACCATTCAAAAGCCTTTTGGAGATTTTGTGCAGCAGTTATACCTGTACAAGAGTGACTCAGTTCATCTGTAAAGTCTGATAGGGCTCAGCTGTTTCATGACCATAATGAACAGATGAATAAAAGGAATTCATTTAAACATGCAGAATAAGCATTAAAAATAAAAAATATTTTAAAAGAGATCAACATAACATTAATGTACAGAGTTAAATACAAAGTTCTTTGCTAATATGATCTGACTGTAAAATAATTTTTTTTCTGTGTGATAAGTAAAAGGCTGATCCAAGACCAACTAAAATCAAATTAATTCTCTCATTGACTTCAAGGAATTTTGATCAGGCTTTAGAAAAAGAGCATCAAACTGCACATTTCCTTCCTGTAAGTTTTAAAACTTACAACTCCATTTTTGTAATGTTTCAACAAAACAAACTAAAACAAGATACTCGAGCTTTTCTTTCTTGCATATACTTATGAACAAGTACACACTACTGCTTTGAAACACTCATAAATCAAAGAGTTCTCACCCTATAATCCACGGCACTGTTTATTATATCAAGGCAAAAAAATTGCTAAAGGAGTTATGAGATGCTATCAGAAAGGCACCCAAAATGATATATCACTGACCACCTGTTTCGTGTTTGGAAAACGTTCAGTGGTTACATATTTAGAGTCCAATCCTGCAGTTTAATCTGTATAGGCAGACCCTTCTGCCTGCACTGATTTTCACTACAAGACAATTGGAGTTTGTACATGTAGGTTTCATTTTAGGCCAGCAGAATTTTTTTTTTTTTTTTTTTTTTTTGAAAATATATATATCATGCAGTGAAATTCTGCAATGCTTCAATTTTAAATGCCTCAGTAAAGACACCTGGTATTCAGAGGACTCCGATTACCCACACTGGGCAAATGAAGCTGCTACAAGGTGAGCATTCAAATTACCATACGAAACTTTCTATGAAATTTCTAAGCACCTTCAGCCTAAGCCTTCCTGCTAATGAAACTATGGTTCCTAGGGAGACCAACAGTGATACAATGAGCTTACTATTCTTCCATGGAATATTACATCAAAAGAGAATGACAAGCTATACACATTTATGGTATGTATTTCTTCTTTTTCTGATAAGGAATTTTTTATATATTTTATATACTATTACAGAATCATAGAATGGGTAAGGTTGGAAGGAGATCATCTAGACCAGCTTCCCTGCTCAAGTAGGGCCACCTAGAGCATGTTAGATAGGATCGCATCCAGGCGGGTTTTAAGTATCTCCAGAGGAGACTCCATAACCTATTAGGTTATATGTATTTTAGATATACATTAATCTATTGATTCAGTATTTTATTTTACACATATTTTATATAATATATAATTACATATGCATTATATATTGAATTTTATTTTTATATATGTAATTATAGTTATTATGTAGTCACTTTTAATATAATTTTTATATTTTATATAAAATATACAGTAAACAAAAGTATTGCTGACATTCAGTAAACATTAAACTCTGATTTCTAAAACATAAGAAGGACATCCTGGATGAAAATGTTTGTCAAACCCAGTGCCTGGCCTGTAGTAAAGATTACAGGCTGCTGCCTAATTTCAGTTAAGAACAGGACAAGGATATAGGCCTCTCCCTAAAACCTTCCAACCTTTAAGTACTTTCAGCTCATAATCTTCATGAGTCAGAAGGTTTCTACACAGTTAGTAATCTAATTCTTCAGTGATTTTCTCTTCCATTACATCTTCCAGTCTCCTCTTGAACCTGTGTATGCTTTTACTATCCATAGCATCCTTTGGCAGAAAGTTCCACCAGTTTACTACCTGTTGCATGAAGAACAAGCTCTTTTACCTGTTTTGAAACTCATTCTTAATTTTCACTTTATTTTCTCACCTTCCTTCCATTTCCTGCCCCATCCTTGACCTACAGCATTATCAAAACCAATTTAATAATACCCAGCATAGCTGCAGTGCAACATCTTATTGTGTGTTAGCTAGTAAGGACTGATTGATCTCAATTTTCAGGTTTAGCAACTGGGATAGGTACACTGCAATTATGCCTAAAATTGACTGTTTCTTAATCTATGAATATATACCAGTTTGTGAAGCTTCTAACAAAGAAATGACATATCTTCAGATCCTCTTCAACCTTCTGACTCCTCTTCACTTATTTCTACAAAAAATGTAAACAAAAATATTATCTGTGAAATCATTCTGCAAAGGCATAGCAATCCCATGAATGATTGTCTTACTCTTCCAGCTCAGTTAGTCTTAGGAAGAGTGTTGTATGAAACAAAGGCTTGAGAAACGTTAATTAACATTAGTGTTGCCTCCTGTGGTGAAGTGGGAAAATCTCCAAACCAAAAATTGCAGAGCTTGATAGCCACTGTGGAGGTTGAATCCACCAAACAATACGTTCCTGAGCTATATATACCACCCAAGAATCTATGTCCGTTTTCTTTGTTTCCCCATAACTTTATGTGTTAATATTTGCATTAAAAAAAAAGTATTTTATTATACTTGGTCACTAATTTTGTTTTTTGTTTGTTTCTATCCTTTAAATTATTTACAGTCTCTGAAAATTACCATATTATCTGACAATCTCTTCATAAGTTCAAGTAGAAAGAAGAACCCTGATTCAGAATATCATCTATATTAAAACAGCTCATAGATGATGAATCAAGGCAAAAGTGCAGAAATACACAGAAATTAACACTTAAATCTCTGCAATTGCTATTGCAAGTAATTAATTCAGTAACCAAAGGACTGTAGTATCCATTGAACTTTGTATAGGGAATATTACTAAAGGTCTAATGATTTTCTTTACAGTCTAAGTACTATATAGAAATAAAGATTGTTACAGAGATTTGGGCATTAAGAACAACTGATCCAAAATTATTACAAATTCTCCTTCTTTGCCAATTGCATTTTTTTCCTTAAAACAGCATCTCAGTGCACAGACTTGAGATATTTATAATATCATTACACAAGTCATAATTTTACTGGTGCTGTTTCAACTACAAAATATGTTTAATAGCTAATTTTCCTAATATCTGAAAATATTCTCCATTGTTTTTCAGGCCTACAAACGCAGATAACATTTTCTATACCAGAAAACAGCATGACAGTATAACTGAGGAAAGTTATAGTATTGTACATAAGAACTTGAGATGGTAGTGGGGGAGACATGGAAAGGAAGTAGTCTGGCACACCACAAGAGTGGCACACCACAGATCCTCTCTGTTTTGCCATATTAAAATTTCCCACCTATACTGATAGAAATCAATTTTCATCAGTGTTTGTCCAAATTACAACTTTGAAGAGCAGCAATACATGATTTGAGGCAATTTTTATTTTGAATTGATCCTACCTTACTTTGTTTGTACCGTTTTGTCACTATTTTACTATATGTTGCTCAATGTCAGTTATTAAACCAGGTTGCCTTATTCTTCAAAATCTAGCCTAGAAATCTTCTCTTGCTTCAATATCATATTTTAGCAACGGAAAGTGGCTCATCTGGCAAATCAAGAAAATGCAATTTATAAAAGCAGAAAAGATGAATTGGTCTGCTAAAGAGATTAGGGACTACCTTCTTACACACAGCCTGTTCTAAATCCCATTTAAAGCCAACGGGAAGCTTTCACATAACTTCAGCTTGAGTTAGATTCATTTTTCCCCCAAGTGAATCCTCGGCTTGGGAATCAGTGCCTGAATATGGACTTCATAACAAGAAGAATGTTTCTGAAGCTGAAATCTGCCTAAATTCTCCCCACAAACAGAAGCAGATAATTTTTACCAGTCTGTAAAAGATCTCATTTCTGAAATAAATTCAAAATATTTTGTATTTCTATTTAACAATTCTATTTTTCATTACTATGTAGTTATTTTCACAATGAGATGATCCTAAATCTACTAAAACTAATGAGACAAACACCTGAGTTCTCCAAACTTCCATTTCTGTTTTTAATATTTATCTTTTGCATTACAAAATATTACTGTATTCTGAATTATTCAGGCTCATATACAGTACCGCCTATCCTCTTACGATAGCATTCCAGTTTATTTACTATGTTCCTTTATTGCTGTGCAATTTTAAAAGTAGTTCCCGTTAAATTATTTAATGTGAAACCACTATAATAGTGATGCACATATTATATTCACAATGCACCTATTGCTTTTATAAATGGAAATAAACCTCAATTTATTAGCAGAAAGACAACGTCTCATCATAAACCCTCAACCCTAATATGAATTCTAAGTTTTCTCTATGACACCACTGATCATTAAAAACAACTAAAGCAATTTACTTTGCTATAACTTCTATGACCCTAAGAATAGAAATCAAGATGGAGGAAATCAAATCCATTTCAGCCTCACTAACTGATTCAAAAAGTAGACATGACTGATTTTTAGAAAGAGAAGTTAGTGTTTTGTATTTCCTGTTTGGCTGAACACTGTAGAATAAAGCAATAACCATCAAGTACAGAGAAAGTGAGGAGATTTTCTTCTCTGTATTAAATCACCAAAAACCCAACTGATTTGGATAAGACTATCTCACTAGACAGAGCAGAACTCCACAGTAGCTGAACCTTCCAAATTTCAAATGAAAATGATGTGGATTGAAGACACTGAAGCTCTGTCAAAGATCCCGTAGGAGGACCTCAAAGCTTTCAGAATGGCAGGCTGCGATTCTCCAGAGTATACGTAAGATTATGATAGACCAATTCTCATTAATGGAGGTCATTTGTCCTCTCCCTAAGTAAGAAGTTGAAATAATTAGCTGAAATTAAAATTATTTATAAAAAACATAAATGTCTTAACCTTTCAGGAGAAATTCAGGCATAAATGGAGAATTTGCCAATACTCAAATAATAATGCACTGTTATAACTGTGAGACTCATGAACACCCACCATGCTATTTATCTTCGTCAGTGCTTTCTTCCTGCTGATTTAACTTCAGAAGTCAGTTGTCATCTTAATCTTCCCTGTATATCTTCTAAAATATTAAGTAAAGCCAATGCTTCATTCCCTTTCTCCTTCAACAAGGCTTTGCCTATTATATATCTGCTAAAACCTTCCTTATCTCTGCTACTGCTTCTTTGGGAGATCTGGAACAGATCTGTCTGTCCTGACATTTTCACAGGCCTCAGACATTTTAATTCCTTGATCATCTTTGCCAGTAAGTATTTCATTTTCTTCAGTTATTTCTTCTTCTTCCCTGGGTAAATGTCTGGTTTTACTGTCTTTTGGGAATCATCAGTTAAGTAAGTTTTTTGTAAGTCTAGCTGTGCCTACTTCTTTTTGTCAATAAATCACATTCTAGGCCTGGGATCTTTTTAAACTGATCTTTATTCCTTACGTAATGAAAAGAGTTTTGGTTTAGTTATGTCCTTATTTCTTACATGTATCTTTAATTTCTGATCGCGTTACAATTGTTTATGCTTGGTCTTATCACCTTCTGTATTTGTTGCCTCATATTTATAACCAACATGCTTCTTTTTCACATCATTTTTTTTTTACTGACTGTAGTTGTTCCAGTTTCCCCTGAAGTAAATTAATCATTAGCTACCAAGTGTCATCTCAATGATACTTACTAATTGTAATAAGCTTGACTTTATCTTCTTCTCTTTATTATTCCACCCAGGATTTACTGTCTTCTTCCATAAATCATCACACTCAAATGCTACAGTTTTATTAGCTCTAAATGAAACACAGCTAGGTTATTAACCTCTTCTTTAAGACTGCCCTACATCTGCCTCTCATAATAACCATGTTGTTCAAAAAAGAAGGGACCAACTCAACCTCAGGCTAATTTGACCATTGCGTAGTGTGAACAGAATCACAAGATTGTTTTGTGGCTATAACTGAGAGGAGAATCTGACCCTGCGCAAATGTACAAATTACTCTGGTTTTAGATCCCTATTTCCTTTGTGTTTGTAAACACATTTTCTTTGTGTCTGACTGTCCTTTCTAAAGGCCCTGTTGTCCTTTTCAGCTGGAAAATTCAGGGGAAGAGAGTAAAACTCTTTGCAGCATGTCCTCCCCAGCTGTTTCCTCAAGAAAACAAGAATTGGCATTGCATGGTAGACCATGGTAAGCAATTTCACATACTCTTCTGTCTGCCTTTCTCATAAAGAAATTCAGCAGAAGACTAGAATTATTCATTCTGGGGTACTTTACCGTATCAGCACTGTGCCACACACAGTACCCCCTTCTGCGCAGTAAGGCTAGCTGGATTCATTCATGCTTTTTGGCAGCCTTTGCCACAAATTTACTTTTAATAAGGCTTCCCCAAAAAACAGCTGTGTGCATTCAAGGAAAATAATGCATGAAGCTGTTGAGGGAAATGATAGGCATTCCTATGGGACTGTCAATTGCCCAATTCTTCCTGTGGATATCCAGGAAAAAATAGTTGGGTTCAGGTATAAAAACATAAGGATGGTCTTTGAATTTCCTATACTGGTCAGAAAAGAAAGTCTCTGAGGAAAATTTTCTGAAAATACTATTCAATGATTGGCTGTCCAGCAAATGGAAAACAAAACAGAAGCATCTTTATGCCCCAAATAAAACCACGTGTATCCGTATAGAGAAAGTATTGTTGAGTACTTGGCTTTAGTTCTAATATTCTTCAACTAAATCATCTTTGATGGCCTGTGAGAGTTCTGGGCTACATGGACTGTGGGCTGGACACAGAATATCAACTCCGTTATTACTATTGCTCTATATACTAAGATAAGATCATTCACAAAAATGCTCGATCAAATTCAAATAAAATGTTTCAAAGGGTTAGTGTTTGAATAATATCTTAACATGGGAGCACTACTAAATTGGATATGGTTTTGTAGCTTGAAAAATAGTCCTCTGTGTAAAACTTTATTTGGGTAGTGGGCTTCTGCTACTATTGGTAGCTTATAATTTGTACATCTTCTAAATGTAGCTGCTTAAGGTGTTGTTTCAACTTACAATACTGAAAAACATGATCAGTTTGCTTCTTTTCTTTTTAATATCCAGATACAGTAACATTGGGTTCAATATTCTTTAAATTTTTCAACTTCTTTTGCAAACTTTTTTCTTAAATGTTTTATTTTTAAAAATCTCTATTATTATTATTTTAATTCTGCTGGGTTTTGGCTGGGTTGCCAAATTAAATATTACATATTTAATTTATTTAACTTCATTTTGCATAATTTCAGTGTTTTGTTTTGAGAGATAGACATCTTAAACATTTTCCATTGATTTTCTTAACTCTCCAGTGCCTTTTTCCTGATCGTTTTCCCCTCAAAATTCCTCTTGCTTTTTTTTTTCTTTCTTCCTGCTTCGGTCTGTTTCACTACTTAATATAATTTCCTTTCTGTCAACCATTTGCTTACTTTAAACAATTCTTCCTTCCTTTGTTCACTTTGTATATATTACCCCCATGTGTCTTCACTTCCTTTCTCAGTCACTAAGGGCTACCTGCACCAATTCCAGCTATCAGTTCATTAATTACAAAACCTACCATTTCCATTTAGTTATTTCCCTCAAAATAATCCTAGTAACCCAGGGCTTGTAAGGGCTCTACTTGTATAGCAGAATCCTTGGACAAACAGAGGAAAACCATGATCCTTGCTGAAAAGGCCTTACAGTCTAGAGAAAGCAACCAATGGATACAGCCAGATGAAGCCGTACAGGCAATAATGGTATTGTCTTAACATAATAGGCAATTGTCTGTGTAGTCAGCACAGGAAAAAGAAATTAAATGAGATTGCAGGAGACAGACATATTCTTACTGTGGGAATCTCCTTCCAAACACAAGTGGCAGGATAAGAGAAGATCTAACAGTGTTTGTTTGAAAAGCCAACAATGGGATAACGGAGGCTAAAATCCTACAGCAACCAGAGGTAGCTGGAAGCATCCCGATAGCAAAATAGATAAAATAATGGATAAATTGCTATAATTGCAGGTCAATCATTCTAACAGCAGAAACTCAAAAGTCTGACGATCAATTTAAATCCCTGCTTTTTTTCTAGAGATTGTAAGTGCTAGTTAAATAAGTTAAGGTAATAATTAAATATGCCATTGACAGTTTACAGATCCCATATCTACACTTTCTAAATTAAATGTCGGGGGCTAGCCACAACTTGAAGAACTCAGTTGTACATACGCTTATGGCATACATCAAAAAGACAGAAACAATAACAAGATGAGGTTTATCACCTCAGTATTTCACTTACAAATACCAGCTCAGTTATAACTGATGGTCATTTTTTTCCCTTTATAGGTTGCATGCTGTGAATGGACAAATCTTCAGGTTGTAGATAGTATCTTCCTTCAGCATAATACATTCTCTTCATTGGTTTCTTGCTTGTTTCTCATGTCTACCCTTTTTAAGGAAGCATTCTTATGCTTTTCTTTCTTTTTGAACTCACTATCGCACTATAGCATTTTTTGTTTGTTTCCAAATACATCCAGCTTTACTGTGCTCAGGACACACCAAATCATGATTTGGTCAGGAATATCACAACTGTCCACACTCAGCAAACTGTGTAGTAGTTTCAGTGCAGAGGTGTTATATGTCCCCGAAGCTCTAACAGATCTTAGTAGTCCATATGCTCCAGCTAATCTGTCATTCAGAAAGGAAATCTTTTTTTGTGAATCTCAGATCCCCAAGAGTTTAGCTCAATTGCTGTATGTTGTATCTGCAATCTAATCCCTGATCTTTCCATAACAATTTTTTCTTTCCTTCACATGAGCCCAATAGTAGCAGCTAGACAGCCACTTGCTGCATGTGCAGGCCATTGCCCAATGAACTGCAGCATGTGAATTTTCAGACAAATGTTCTTTAGAGTGTTTGAACTGGCAACACAATTCTGATCTTCTAACAAGGAGAAACAATCTCCCTGATGATCTTTTTTTGTTTTTATTTTGAGAGGGCCTTGATGTCATGTTACAATCTTTAGTGATTACAAGGGACTTCTTTCATAATAGGATTCTGTGCTTTATTATTTCTGGGGCTTCTCCCTGGGGATTTTCTTTTGTGAAAAAGTTTGTTAGATACATCCATGGCTGAATGGTTTGGCTCTGCAGCTGATTGCCCAGTATGACTCTGACGTCAGTCGGTAGCTGATAACCGCACGAACTGTGTCTTTTTACAGGAAGGCAAACCTTGCCTCCTCCCCTCCCCATTTGCAGCGTCTGAGAAGAACACTCTAATAGCATTTTCAGAGATTTCCTTCCCCATTATGCTGCACTGCAGATTTTGCTGTAGGAGGGGTGTTCAGACTCACTTCTCTCTACTCTTAATCAAAACACCTGTAATAACAGCCGAAAGTTGATAAAATGCCTGAAAGTGGGGAATGGCTGCTGTTTGTTTAGTTTTCTGACCTGTTAGAGTATTTCCTGCACAATATTAATCTTATGTTTCCAAGATGTGTAATACAGGGAGCAAGATGATCATGTAGCACAGTTTTCCCACAAGATGTTCAACTGATATCTTCAGAAGATCCGATCTGCATGCTTTCAACATCTGCTGTGTTTGATTGGAACTGAAAGGTTCAGCACGCACCAAATCCTCACTTGCCATACAGAGAGTCTTGAATAAAAGTAATTTTGAACCTCACACCAGTTGCTATCAGGACTTGGAAATGTATACGAGGTGGCCATACGGCAGCTGCAGGCTACAACAGACATGTTCTAGATTAATTCTTCTGACTAGTAAGTATAAAAGACCGATTCCCCCCCTCTTCATTCAGTCTGCTCCCAGCACTTTTACTAGAATCCAACCATATCAGATACAAATATAAATGGAGCTTCCAATACTCTCTTAAATTCTTATAAAATGGGTCCTAAAATATAACCTACTACTAAGGTAATATTGAGTACATCTTTTCCACCCTTCCTTGGAATCCACTCACAAGTTTAGGTGCTTTACACAGTCTTCAGAGCTTTCTTTTTTCTTCCTGAAAAGCTGCTAATCTAAATCATAAGACATTCTATTTTACCATCATGCACAGAAGAACAAGCCTTTTATTTTTTTCATTTGTCCTCCTTCTATCCTGAGACCTTTTCAAGGCCCAAGCAGTGGAGCATTTTGGAGTAACGAGTACTTTTTCTTTGAAACTAATTTAATTTTTATCATGCTTTTTTTTCTCCCTGTTTTATGACATAGCCTTATACAGATATAGCATGATTATAATAGTCAATGTGCTATCAAGGAGAAAAGAGTTCTTAGGCAGTCAGAGGTTCTATCCTCTCATAACCAAAATCTATCTTGGTTTTAAGATACATTTATTGTCACAGTTCTGAAGTTCATGGAAAATGGCTAAACCACGCACAGTTCAAATCTTGGTCATAAAAGTTATAACATAGGCTGTAAAGAGCAGTCTTTCTCATGTGTTCATATTTTAAAGTAATGGTTTTATTGTTCCTGAGGAGTTAAAAGAATTACCTCAGAGCATCAATAAAATGTATGCTTAGTTTATGAAGCAACACCATTTGTCCAGTTCAGCAGTCACACAATCTAAACACAGTGGAGTCATGACAAATCTTAATTCACCAGGTGCAGTTTGGAAGGAATCTTCTCATGAAAATGAAAGCTACTTTCATTAGGGTCCTTCTTAAGATGTGCCTGAAGTTTCCTTCAATAACACAGAGTGTGTGCAGCACAGTGACATCTCTACTGAGAAAATAGCTGAACCAGTTGGAGGCATGTCCTCACTTGCAGAGGTCAGCCAATGTGAATTGTAACAGCTAGTATTTTGGGCTTTCAAAGAGTGGGAAGTTTGTAGACTGTTTTTTCCCTTCTCTCCCTAGAGAAAGGATAAATATCAAATAGACCCAGCTGAGATCTGTAAACTTAACATCTACAGATAGGAAATAAACCATCTCAGATCAGTGGTCACCAAAGATTTTTGCTCTAAGACTAATTACATTGCACCTCTTCATGTGGGCCTGTTTTCCTTCTCCCCCCTGCCCCTTTCCCCTTAGGAATATGCAGCCATGTGATTGTAACCTCATCTCTTGCATTTAATATCATCTTTCTTTCTTCCCCTTTTTTTAATCAAAGAAGTAGCTTTAAATTGCTTTTTTTGTCTCCATTGCAGCCTTGCTTGTAGAGGCTTACTGAATTAACACATCTCCTACCACAACCAAGCCCAGCGTGGCCTCTGTCCAGGTCTGGGGTAGCTGTGACTGCTCTCAAACTCTGCATTCTATGTACTTCAAGACACAAGATGTCCCTTCCTACATTCTTTGTGTACTTAATGCTAAAATCCTTTGAGCCTTCAAGTGCTCCTGTCATTAGACAAATCTTACAGTACATAGTGTACTTTCACTATCTGCTTGCTATTCAAGAAAGGCGTTGCAGTGGATGGCCATGAGTCACCATTTTGCATCTCTTGAGTCAGAATAGTCTCTCATAATGCACAGCAGTGGTTCAGTATAGAAAAATTATTTTAGCCTTCCATTTGTTTGTAAACTCTGGTAAATGGTTGTATCATTTTGCTCTTTGAATTGGGTGACAATCCAGATGCACTTCTAACAATTTATAACAGAGTAAAACCAAAAAAGAAAGAAAAAAAGAACGACAAAAGTTTGGTTTTGTGTCATTTTTAGATACAACTTCCAACAAAATTAATAAGGAATTAAGGTTTTGCAATATAGACTACATTTCCAAGATTCAACGAAGTGCCATGTAGAAATACTCAAGCTATTTTATGCATAGAAGGAGGGTATATTTGGTCTGAGAGGACAAGCACATTAATAAGTTAGGATGCTTCAAATATTGATGCTTAGTTGTGTCCACAGTGCTCCAGAATCGGAGACTGACTAGAAATACATCTTTGCTCTTGCTCTGTTCCGTTTTGTAGGCATTCAAATACAGGTTTTTCTGAAGTATGGGACACTTGGCTGAAGGGACTGCCTTGAATCATAAAGTTCAAACTCTTGCAATTGCAGACAACTGAGCAATAAGTGCCTGATTCACAAGAATCCAGAAAACACCTATCCTCATACCTCATAAGCCAAAGCCAGCAACAGGTTCTTTCCATTCTAATGTCACAACAAAATCATTTTCCAGGTTTAAGTTAGACTTTTAATTTTTAAAGTGGTTCAGCTTCATAGATTCCTGTGATGATAAGACACAAGTTGATTTTTTTACCCATATTTGGGGGATTTTTACCTCATTTTGTCTGACCTTCAAACTTGTCCCTGTGCCACTACTGAGACACAGCTGAGGAAAATAGTTTTTAAGGAAGATATTTCCAGAAGAGGAAGATGTCATGTTTCAGTCACTCAGTGACTTTTATTTTCTGTGTCCTAGAAGCCATTACACTGCATTGCAGAAGAGATAAAAGATGTTTCTTCCAGGAATGTCATCACAGGAAGGAAGCAGACATTACTGCTCTTAATTCACATAGCTTCAAAGGGGGGAGGGCAGAAGGACAGCTGTGGTTTCAAGATCCCTCACACCAGTCCCTAAAACTGTTTGTCATGCCAAGGGAAATAGCATGCACTTTTCAAAGGCACTGAGACTCTCCAAACTGCATCAGTGAAAAATTTCTCTCTGCCTAATGCATAGGTAGTCATTATGAAGCCAAATATTCATAATAGCTTCACAAAACAATTACATTGTGTTATTGTTACCAAGTGAGTTCAAAGAAGAAGAAAGAAAAAAACCTTACTCAAATGTGAGTTCAATCATTTTTTATACAAAAAGCACCTTCAGGAAGAATGCAATTTATATTCAGATGTATTTTTTACCTGTCACTCCTTCAGCTTGATGGATGTCAGAATACTACATTTTTAGCAGACTTGCAATTGCTGGAGAACTTAAATACACTCTGTGATTATATGCTGCAGGGCCGACAGCTGAAATGCCAAATGGCCTTTGCAATGGTCCTGGCAACACTATTCTCCCTTTGTGGCAGAAATTCAGGTACTTGTCTTCAGCTGTAATTAGTGTTTGATGTTCAGAATAGGCTTTAGTTTTCTTCTCTCCCTCTCTCTCCTTTTTTCTCCCTCCTTTTAAGCCTATTGATATAGTCAGAAGACTGCATAAATGATCATTTCAGCCAGGTTGGAAAGCAGGTTTCCAGCAAAATTATTTGATATTATGGAACTGCTGATTCCTTTTCTGTTATAAAAAAGCATGGCAAAGTTTCCAAAGTCACAGTCTTTTAAAGATATCTAGGAAGTACTTGCAGTGCATACAAAAGAAAGAAAAATTAATATTTAATTCAATAGCAAGGCTATGTTGTAATTACCAATAATATAGTAACTAAAAATAAAATGTCACAGAATATTAAAGCCCAGATCAAACAAACATTACAGATATAGTTAGTGTAGGCAACTGTTTTCTGCTTACATCTTCTGAAAATTATTACATAGAAATGGTAAAGAAAATATATTTTTGTTGTTCATAAGTAAAAATAGAACCAGTAGATGGCAAAATAAGCATCTGTATTATCTATATCTTTGTCTTTGGAGATACTACATAGACCTTTGCATCTGAGAAAATAAACAACCTTGATTTGATTTTCAAGTGCATTCCTTGGAGATACATGAATTACCTAGTGAGCTTGCAAGAGCTGGTATGCCATCTCAGAGTGACTGGTAATGTTAAAATTTTTTTACACTGCTGCGATATAACAAGGCATATCATATATATGGCTATTCAAACAGTTGCCATTTAAATAAGCCACAAAAACTTTCTACAAGTTCTGCTGAAAATATTGTGTCTGTTCTTGTGAGTTTGTATCCCATGTCAACTTAACAAAACCTTAACAAAACCAATTACATACCTAATTCTGTAAGAATCATCTAAAGCACTTTACCTAGAGGCACATAACCATAATCAGCAAAAAACATGTTTACTTAGAAACTTAGAGCTTTTCACTGTCCCCAGCATAGACAGCATAGTCTAGAACATTTTACTTCTCCTGAGAGCACTTGTACTTGTTAATTAATGATTTTCTAGTTCTAGACAAAACACACTAAACTGAATACCATCTTTCTTTCTTCACCACTTCAATTTTAATTTTCTTTTTAATGATGATTGTGTTGGAAAAGTTGGGAGTAAGAAGCTAGTGCTTAATAGATAGAGAGTGTTCAAAATTTAGCTTTCAGAGGTAAAGCTCAGACTAGCAATATTAGCATTTAATAAGTTTTAAGGTGCTACCAAACCTAAATAGCAGTCCGGAAGATGTGGACAGACTTAATCATCAATATTCTATAGGATTTATGTACCTATTCTGAACCAGTTGGTCTTGGTAACAGACAGGAAGATGTTGTGTTCCCAGAATCACAGAATGGTTGAGGTTGGAAGACACCTCCAGAGATTATCTGGTCCAACCTCTCTGCTCTGCAGGGCCACTTAGCGCATCTTGCTCAGGACTGCATCCAGATGGCTTTTGAATATCTCCAAGTAAGGGGTCTCCAGTAAGGGGTCTCCACAACCTCTCTGTGAAACCTGTTTCAGTGTTCAGCCACCCACACACATGCAGCTACTCCACCTGTAAGAACAAGTATGAGAGGAAGGAGAGGGAAATGTCTTAGTCATATTTTGTACAAAAAATAGAATCCAAAGAACTCTTCCCTCACAATCACTGATGTTCCCCATATATTTGTGAAGATAAAACATATGAAGGCATTTGTGAGTGAAAAGAAAATTCATCTCACCATTCTTCTGCTTTGCATTCTCACTCTCAGGCAATGAAACTCAAATTCATGTCTAATCACCTTCTTGCATGCAACATGGCTCATTATTATCAATAATGGAGTGATAGACACCTCTGTCTTCAATCTGCTATTATTTCTAAATTCTTAGTTCTTATTTATGAACAAGCACTATGGAGTTGTTGTATGTAGTTAATTTTTCTGTCTATGGTGCACTGAACTTTTAAAATTGCCAAAAAGTGGTGGTGGCTATTTGAAATAAACACCTGTTACAAAGTTTTGTTTTCTGTATTATTGATTTGTGAGGCAAGGTCCCTATAGGATTCTGTAGATCTTCTTATAAGAAACTAATGTCATGTTAGACACTAGAGATCTTTAAGAATAGTTGAAAATTACTTTTTGCAATATAGTATGTACAACAAACAAAATGCATACCATGCTGCTTGCTAAATTCAAGCCAAATGAGAGGCCATAAATCTAAACTGGTTCTGGATAAGAACAAAGAAACTAGGCTCATTGTCAATAGGGAAGGAGAGTTCTGACTTGAAAAAGGAGAAGATTTCAAAAAAGGGGAAGGGGAGCGGTGGAAAGTTTTGCTGCCAGCCCTTGCCAGCTAGCTTTAGGACCACTGCAATAGCTCATGATAAAACTACCAGCACCTTTACAGGATTATGCTAAGATAGCCATGACACAGCTGGATTGATATGGCACGGTGAGATGTATTGCTACTGTGAGCTTTGGCAAGAGGGAATAAGAGGGGAAAGAAGCCACATACTGAAGGGCACACTCCCTTTCTATTTATCACACGAAGTACGCACTTGATCTCCTCCCCTGTCCTGTTTAAGCATGCCTGAAACAAGTACCAATGTACACTCCTAGTCACATGTAGGGGTATGCCCTACCTCTGCATCAAATGGACATTCATTCAAGATATAGGAGACTAAATCTAGGTTGTTTATGCTGCTTATGGAGAATCAAGTCCCCACTTTCCACTTCCTGCAGAATTCTCTCCTGCAGAATCCTCTAACAATCCGGTAACATGCAGACTGTAAGAAAGATTGCCCTGTACAGCCCATCTGAAAATGCTGACCTCATCTTCTCCTGGAAGTTCTGGAGAATATTTTCTTTTTTCCTATAGACATAATTCTTTCTAACTTTCATTAAAATGTTGAAAGCAATGTGCGATAGTTTGTATCAGCAACTATAAGAAAGGTCTTTAAAGTTCTTTTATAGTAGAAAGATGACATACTGCAGGAAAATATGTATTTTTGTATGTATAGGTCTAGTCAACAGCAATGAAGGCTAGTTTCAAGCAGGCTGGGAGTCCTTTCTAAAGTAACAGAAAACACTGGTTTGAGTCCCTGGCCAGATACACTCTAAACACTATATATGTATCTTTAAGAGCAAATATATTGCCCCTAACAAGCACTGAGTCTGTCTCTAAAGTAGGACAAGTTTAGATGGAATAAGAACATAAAAATAACATATATACATGAATTAGAGGCAAAACATTCATCCAAGTAATTTTAGCAGTAGTCCGATAATTTTGTTCCTTCCTCCTTGAATGGAAATGCTCATTAGGATGAGCATTTATTTGCACCTCATACTTCTTTTCCATCCTTCTTCATGCTGAATTTCACTTACAATTCATTACATGTAACTAGCATAATCCCAAACTTCCATTGTACTCATTGCCTCTCTTCTTATAGCATTATTTCTCTCTGTCCTTCCTTCCCATTTTTAAAATATAAGCATACAGTCTTTGGGTCCATCATGGTAAAGATTCAGTCTCTGCATTTCTGTTCAGTACTCAGCTAACACTGAACAACTGTGTCCGTATGCACTTTCCTAATATCTATACATAACGCATTCCAAAAGGTGGAGAGGGACTCAAAGCAACTTTGCTTGCTTATTCTAGCTGGCATGCTCCTACATGGCAAAGTCAATCATATTTATATTGAGTGGTTCATTATCTCAAACAGCAAATAATGAATAAATGCTAGTAAAAACTCTAATCTTTCCATGCAAAAATAATAATTCTCCATAAATTATTTAAAATAACTCTAACAGCTCAGAGCCAAGATTTTACATTTTGAAATACCTGTCAAAGTTCTTTCAATGTGTGCATCACTACTGTAAGCTCAGCATAGCTGAAGGTGACAATGTAGAAATAGCATGCTGTGAAGTTTGGGAACTGCAAGGTTTGAACATTATCTTAACAACGTTCTTGCTTGTAAACGTTTTATTATTGAGGAAATATATTTGATCAGCTTTATCTCTTGGCACCCAAATATATAACATAATTTTTGTGGTTTAATGCCATAAGGAATGCAGCACTTGACCATGTAGATGTTCAGAAACAAGGCAAATGGGAAGTAAAATGGATAGACTTAAGCCTCAGTGACAGAAAGCAACTTGTTAAACTGTGATAACCTGATTATGCCGCGCCCCCAAATTAGCAAACCTTTATGGGGAGAGGAATATATGAAGGAGTAATTTCACTCATCACTGAAGAGCAACAAACTCTATGCTTTTAGCAGATTTTTAACAATGCACAGGGTAAATGGGTAAGTTGAAAGGCTTGCTTTATCCATTGTCAGTATATGATGTTAATTCTAGATCTGTTTAATTTTTATATCTTCATATAGCTTTGTAGCTTTAAAAATACTATTCAATCTATGCTTTATCTCATTTTCTTTTCTTTAATACTGTTTCCAAGCCTTTACTATTCATTTCCTTATCTAGAAATCTCTGCTTTAATAGCTTAATATTTTAATGGCTTTATCTATTTACGTCAAAAATGGCTGATTTTATCACTGGTATATTTCTTGAAGACAGAGTTGATCTGTCTCCAAAAAAAATGACCGCATTAAGAACAATATTTAATGGCCAGCTGTTTAAAACGCTGTACTGTCCAACTGATGAATAGCTTCTGATCACCCTCATATTTCTTCTTCTTCTTCTATTCTCTCTAGGATGCAAATAGATGTCTTTCAGGGAAAGTCCATGACTGTTCCAGTACCTACATCAGTCCCACAATAAGTCAACTGACTGTAAGATGGAGCTCTTATCAGTAGCTCACTCCAGCATGTTGTGGAGCAGATAGTATCTAAAATGAGCTTGTAGGCTCTCTGATAACCAAGGTTCTCTCATATCAGGAAGAATTCTTAACATTTACCTTAAAACAGCTCTGCATTTGCTTTATGCAATCACATCAGAGACAGGAGATCTGACCCAAAGTGACTGCTTCTTAAGCAATATATTTTGAAGAACTTATACGTATTGACTACTCTTCCTTGTAGTGATCCTGTCTATGTACCTTTAAGTGTAAATTCTTTGCTGGTGCAGAGAAATATATACATTCCAGCGAACCTTAAAACAAATTCTATTTTTCAGATTTGGGGTATAGCAATAGTGGTTGCAATTTCTGGCAGAATTTCTTCATTTTGCACTTTCCAGTTAACAGAAGCCAAGAAGCATTTAAAAAAAAAAAAAAAAAAAAAAAAAAAAAAAAAAAAAAAAAAAAAAAAAAAAAAAAAGTAGCATTCCCTGCAGTCTGTGAACTGTTACTGAATCCAAGATTTACATTCCAGTACATTGCCATTTAAAACTTGATAATGGTCTGCCTGAATAGAGCTAATCCCATGCTCAGAAGTGTAGGAAAAAAGTTGTCACTTCATAGCTAAGGTATCACAGACATAGGAGGAATTATGTGCAAGTGGAAGGGTCCAGAAAGTTCTAGAGGTGGTATGGAGCCTGTAAAATATCAGTAGGAGTTTTGGCAAGTTGGAATGGTGCAGTTAAGGTCAGGGTATACAAAAAGGCTGGTAAGGTTTGGAGAAGCCTATAAAGTACTCAGGATAGATAAGGAGCAGTAAGGTTTCAGAATTTCTCCCTAGGTTGATGGGGAAGTGAGTTGGAAATCAGTGAATGGGAATTTCAGAGAAAAGTGCAGGTTTCCTAAGAGGTTTCTGAGAACATTGCAGGCATCATTAGGGGTTCAGTGTCATTCATCTATGGCTCAGTCCTTCCCTCAGCAGGAAAAGAATTTGAGTAGGAAAGCAGTAGAGATCAAATCCTCATCAGCTTCATCAAAGGCAAATTCCTGGCTATTCCCGCATCTTGTTTCCCCAAATGGATGCTGTTTCACCTGTGTCTGATGCCAGCCTTGGTTCTTAATAAATTTTATATCATTTTGATATCCTTAAAATGCAAGGGAGATAGAATGAATGTAGAAGTTTGAAAAATACTTCCCTAAGTGTTTCATTCCCTCAGTTGGAAACAGGAGTTTTGTTTCTGATTTTGACAAGATCAGAATTTCAGCCCTTCTGTTACTAGCAGTATCCCCCAGGATTCTACCACTTAGTCCTGCCACAACCAAGTTTAGTTAGAAAACTCTGTCCACTTCAGAAGTGCAGTACAGTTCAGCAGAAAGAAATCAGATTTGGGGATTTGTCTGCAAATCTTGCCTCAAAGAAGATCCCCAATAAAGACCAATGAAATCTTTTCAGAGTGATGTGGAGAACCAAGTCCAGTTTTCCTCATTAATACCAACAAGCAGGTGGAAGGAATTAACTATATGATGAATTAACAACCAGCTTACAACCTCAATGTGAGCAATTTCTTCTAAAGACTGACAAACTCCCCTTGTCTTGGCTAAGTACTATTCTGTATGATTACTATTTCAGAAAATCATGTTGAAAACAATTTCTTTAGAAGGCTTATCTTTCTGTGAAGGCCACTTTCCTCAAAAAAGTGCTGAATTAACTATTATTATGAACAATAATGCACTGAAATAAATCTTGGTGTTTAAGCAATTTCCTGACTATTTTCCTTACAAAGCTGTTGTTCATACTGTAATTAAACATGAACTATCTAGCAAGCAAGTATAGCAACTCCTAAATTTTAAAATTGAGGATAAAAGAGGAAAAAGAGAGGGGAGGCTGCTGTGTGTGGAAATGAAGACAACTAAGTAACAAAATATATTTGTTTAGAAAAGCCAACTCTCCTGCTAGCAACCAAAATAAAAGTTAGGACAACTCAGCAGGTATTCACATCGTATTCCTCCTCCAAGTTACAGGTTTGATCCAAAAGCCAAGTTGGGGGGGAGGGAGGAGTGGGGGAAGGAGAACAGATTCCCTAGATGTCAGCAGTCTTGGTATCAGGCCCACGGTACAGTTTTGTTTTTCTGGAAATACTACTGACAACAGAGAGTGCAAAAGAAATAGAGAAACAAATAGAAGTTTGGCTACTGTGTTGATTTACCTGGAGCCATTTTCAGATTTGCAGACCAAAAGCAGAGAGGGCCAAACCCTCACAGCTATCAATCAGTACAGCTCTGTTACTGTCACCGGTGATAGGCTTATTCACAGTGTCTAAGAATCTGGCCCCAGACCACCTAGATGTGTCAAAAATGCTTGACGTGCTATAGACACTACTGTCATTCTAACAGTAATGAATAATAGCGTCATTTTCATCAATTTATTTAATGGATTTTTGTCCCTTAACACTCTACTTCATTTGCATCTATATTTTAAATGAGATTATATATCGTCATACTGAAGTAGCACATGTATGTTTTAAAATGGCTAAAAATAGACAGACACATCTATTTTCAAAAAAAGCTCAACATTGAGTATTTAATCTTGCTGCCACCACTTAACTGATATGTCCTTACCTTTACTGGCCACAATGATCTTGTTCAGGTAAAAAAATCTTGTCATTTTGACAGATTACAGCTCTTGCTATGTTTCTTCTGTTGCACAATTCACACACAGTTTTTCTGGTTCTGGTTTACGAGGCCTCTGGGCGCTGAGGCTTCCTTTGGCCTAGTCAGGCAGCAACACTCTTTCTCCCGGGAGTCTGGCACATCTCTCACTCCCCTCAGCCAGTGCTGGCCTCCCACTCATTAGTCAAATGAAATGAAATATACACTTCCTCATGCTGCCTACTACATCAGTACAACTTAATAAGCAAGAACACATGATAAGTAAGGAAAAAACTTTGTTTAGGATTCTAAAATTCTACTTACATAGCTTTCTATAATGAAAACAAATCTACTTAAACCCATTTTCCTGTCTTCTTTCCACATCATGCTAAAAATAAATTGAAAAAAAAAGAAAAGAAGAAAACAAAACAGATGAGTGATCTGAGGTAGTCAAGTTGCTACTGTGTGTATGGCATTTCTTCAGAATTCTGGATCCCCCCCACACACACACTTCCTCTGTTCTCCATTTGTTAAACAGGAACTTCTGCACATTTACATCGTACAGCATGCCATCTCTTCCCTTTCCTGAACAAAGTGTGTATCAGATAGTCATTGCTGAGCCAACAAGTTCAGAAAACCTTACATCAGCCCTTTATTTTCTTTTCCCTGACTCAGAGATTTTCCTTTCCACCAAAGTCCTTTGCAGGGAAACATGGTGAGCCTAGTGCACCAAAGCTTTAGCCATCTTTTGTCCTAGGGCACTTCCTCTGGAATAGGTGCTTATAAGCCTTAATGATTGATCTCTGCAGGCTCATATAACAGCCCTGCCAGTTTACAGGACACTTCTTAATGTGTCTGTTTCACAACATCAACAGAGATCCGTATCAGTGCTCTTAAGCAATGACAGGTTATGTTAGGCTAAAAGACAAAGGATGGAACTGAGAATAATCTCTGAGCTGGAGGAAAAAAAAAGGCACAAATAACCTTTCTAACACCCCTATCTAAAATATGGCATAAATTCTAGCCACGAGAGGTTGTGGAGTCTTGTTCTCTGGAGATATTCAAAGCCCGCCTGCATGCAACCCTGTCTAACGTGCTCTAGGTGACCCTGCTTGAGCAGGGGGGTTGGACTAGATGATCTCCAGAGGCCCCTTCCAACCTTACTGATTCTGTGATTCTATGAATCTATGAATGGAACTCAGCTTCCACCAGTATTGGCACCGTGGGTCTTCTCAGGCTTGGTACCTGTCCAGTTCTTCGTGGGAGACAAAATACTCCATTTTCTATTCAGAGTTGTATTTTCTTGACAGACTTTTGTTCACATTTAGCAAGGGGCGCAGGTAGCATACACAAAGCGCACGATAGCATTACTTTTTTGCTTTCTATTAGAGCTAGCGAAATCAGAATCAGCCTGTCAGTCCTTCAGCTCCCAGTCTGTTTGCTTGGCAGTCAAATCCTAGATCTGTGTTTTCTTCTCATTAGAATATCCCTCTGATTTTTTTTTTCACTAATATCTAGAGCAATACGTAGATCTGTGTATCCACATCTGAAAAATGTTACAGTTCCATGAGAAGGGAGTTGGGGAAGGCAGGGATTACTATTATGTTTCAATTTATCACACAGCCTTGGGAAGTAAATATAAACAGCACTTTCCATATTTCTTGATTTAATGGATGTATTCTTCACCAAGATCATATTGCCTTTTCTTGCAGTTCATTTCATAAACACTTTTAATTCCAGCTGCTGCTGTTATTTCTGCTAGTGTCCTGCCAGAAACAAAACTGTGTGTTAAAGCAGCAAATGCCATTACCAATGAAGCAAACCAGTCATAAAAACTAGCAAGTACATTACTCTCAGAATAAACAAAGAGGAATCAGCATCCTGCATGACAAGCTTGTAGCCTACAGAGAACTCCAGCAAGCTTACTTTCTCTGTTCTTTTTCCAGCAACCGATTTTTAAAGACAGATGGGAGATTCATGCAGTTTTTTGGTACGTATCTCTCAGTTAGCACATGGTGAAGTCCACTCAGGCAAGACTCAGATAGCTGTTAAATCAGTTATGACCATTAGTATGTCACTTTTTAGTACAAATTTGGTCAGGATTGCACAGACAGCTAAATCAGGCAGACCTGTCTCTTGGAGGAGTCACTATCCCTGCTCATACACTGCTGACTCCTCCTTGCTGACACTGTCTGCATCAAGTCATTGAGATGGAGGTTCAGGATTGAATAAACACTTCCCAAACGAAACAGCTATTTCCATGATCTCATCCCTCACTCTAGATATCTCTATATATCTCTCCAGTAGATAATACTCTACTCAGTAAATCTCTACCAGAATGTACACCTTTGTCTAGTGCTTGTACCTGCAGCAGGCATAGTCTGTGTGGAACTGGAGCAGCCTACTCCTACTCCAAGTCCACATAATACTCTTGACCTGTCTGTATCTGATACAGTATTCTCCATGAGATGCTCTCTAATATTTCCTGGAACCTATGTTCTAGGCTGGTGGGATCAGAAATTGTAATCTGGAAGTGACTATATCCAAGGAATCTGGAAAGAAGATAATGAGTGTGTCAGTCCTCAAGGATCTGTAGATCCTTAGTCCAGTATAAGGCTGTCATAGCTATCTTCTCTCATCCTAAGGGCAAAGCTGAGTCATGCTACAGAAGTGGGAAGACCACCAGAGTGAGAAGAACTGAAGGCGAGGACAGGGTACATTTGAAGATTACCCCTAAGATCTCCCTGCTTGAAGGAGCACAAAACAAGCATGGCAATGAGCCATGATTTGATCACTCATAATCTGGCAATCTCTCTTCCCCTCACTTCATTGCCAGATCATTTGGAGTCAAAAAGCTGACATGAGGATCACAGTTCAAGAGTGACTTCTACAATTTGGATAGTTCTTAGTTCGAGCTAACTGTGGCTGACAGTGCTTCACTCACGGTGAAGCAATGTGCTTTGCGTCAGTCAAGAACATCCATGGTTCCACTTCCTCCCTCCAATGTGCTACTGCATGAATTGGCTATTACAGCAGAGGTGACTAGGGAGCTCCAAGAAGCGTAGAGTAAGACAAAGTTAGTTTTCAAGGCACCTGAATTGGAAGCATACTCCCATCAAAAAACTTACACAATATCTATCATAAAACAGCTAAAAGGAGTAATTGAAAAGCAAGAAAGAGTCCACGGAAATGTTGATTTTTGGCAGTAAGGTTACTGTATGGATTCTGGACATCTTTTCTAAGGTACCTGGCTCCCAGGAGCTCTCTTTCTCCCCTCTTTTCTGCACATCTCATTCTGATTGTTATACTGCAGATGCTTTTTGTTCTGGTTTTTCTCAGTATTCCTAAGCAAATGAAAAATGGCCTCAGGCAATGACCATGCCACATTCTTCCTCACTGAAGCTGTAGTGTACTCCAGTGTGCTTCTTATGGTAGGACAAAGGCTCTTTCTTGACTCCAAGGTGTTCATTATTGCCTTCAGCTTTTTTCCCAATGCAGGGCCTGCATTGATCCAGATCCGCAATAACTCCAAACTACATTATTTAAATTAGACCACAAAAATCCATATGTTCGAAAAAAATTACTTTCTGTCCAAGTACTCTTGACAGATTCTTACTCTGAATCCAGCTGAGATCATGAAAACCACTTGGGAAATGCAACTTCCTTGTGTACACTTCAGCTCCATCTGAGCAGCAACGCTCAGTTGTCAGCACTGTTGAATGCAACAGTTTATTAATGGGACTGTGGTGGAGGATAGCCAGAATCAAAGACAAGGGAGGCCCTTCTGCTTGTATGTCCTAGTGAAAAAGTAGGATAAAAGTAGTCCAAACAGAAGTGTTGCTTATGGGTAATGTATCAAATAAAGTGTCATGGAGTAAAGAAAAGTCCAGGCTTCCTATATGTTCAAATCATGAAACAGAAGATGAATCTAAGGCAATCTATAAAACAGTGTGGCACCCTAAAGAGAGATTTAATAAAGTAATAGGTTACAGCCTTACTTCTTCATCCTTCATAAGCTTCTTTATGCAATTTACAGTCAATGAAATTAATCTTTGTGCTAATAGCTAAGCACTACATAAATCTAAATTTCACTCAGTGTGATAGGCTTTTTGTTGAGGTATTTATAGCCAAGTAGAGAAAAGAGTTAAGATTTATCCCATTGCTTATACATTGCCATCAATGCTAAGGTGAGTATGGATATAATTTTGTGGGGTGAATTGAATCGGAATCAAGTCACATTGCAAATTTCCGTGTTTGTTTTTGGTAAGAGCAATAGGACATAATGCTTCTGTAACAAATTGTTAACATAGGAATATGAGACAATCTGGTTTTCATTAATTTCTGGTAATCATTAATTCATTAAATTTCATTAAAATCTGGTAATCATTAATTTATATCCTATATAGATACAAACTAAGAAATAAAACCTTTAAGATTTAGTATTAAATACTGCAATCTTTGATTAAAAAAGCAACATGTATTCATGTGAATAAATGTAATCAGTTTGAAAGGACTGCTTGAATAGGTAAGAAGTAATCCTTCTAAGTATATACTCTCTGTGCACAAATAAAGAAAATAATTGTTAATTACATAATAGAAAGGACAAGGAAGTATATTGTTGCAAGGCTGAAGGCCAAACGACCTTGTCCACACTAGCACTGCAATAATTACCTTGATCTCTTATGAACTTTCCCTTTAAAAAGAAACAAGCAGTCATCACTTGACTCACCAGAAAGGATTAAGCCACTGCAGTCAGTGATCAATTAAAATATTCTTGCTGTTTTAACAGTTCACACACTATTTTAAATTTCTATTTTTTTTTGAATCCCATCATTTTCAACTATGTGCAGAAAGAGATGGTCAAATGATTATCAAAATCCACTAGTATAAAAGTTCTTTGTACAGGTCTTCTCCATTTAGGATGGAAAAACAAAGATGAAACAAAACAATTTCTTCTGCTTATTAGCATATCCACACCCCTAAGGATGTGACTAAACATGAAGACTGATAGCCCCCCAGCTTTTAATGTTCAGATCTGCTGTGAATTGGCAGAAAGACTAAAGATACATCTTGAAGTTTATGGGGGTTCACTCAAAACCTTTTTTCTCCTCAAGCATCTTCTTTTTAATCTCAGTCAAAAAAAATGGCTGCAGTTGTTGCAATTTTTGTATTGTAGTCATCTTTACAGTCACTGGAGTTTCCTCTCAAGTCCCAAAGGAAATCATCAGCCAAACTGTAACAAAGCCAGCAGCCTTTTCCTCTGGTTTTATAAGAAAGTCTACCTGAAACTAGGACAGCCAATGCTGGTTACTGAAGTAAAACCTAATGCACATCCTTATTTGTAGTAATTTAGTCACAGAAAGTGACACAGCTTCCAAATATGAGGCAGAGCCCACATATGGCTGCCAGAATGAAAGTCAAATCATGACTTCCTGAAAGAAATAATCACCCACAATGTCCATCCTGAATCCTTACTCATATTAAGATGATGGTAGAAATTTCTTTTCACCTCTGTTAGGTAAAAACCCTCACAAACTGATATTTCATAAACAGAAATATGCATTTTTTCACACATCCATACTGATTTCCAAAAAATCTGTCAGAGACTAGAATGATGCATAGGTTGACCATGAATCCCCATACTCCAATCAGGAAGTAACACAATAGACACATTATTAGGAGTTTTCTAGTAGGCAGTTGTGCCTGGAACTATTTATAGAAGGAATGATTACAGATTTACCAATCTAAAAATAATATTGTAGCAGAGCTACTGCCAATTTCCAAACACGACAATGGACACAACTCTCTCTTACAAGATTCTGTCTCTTACTGTTTTCTCTGAGTAGGACTCCTCTAAGGGATTGAGTTAGTTTGGGGACAATATTTGCAAGTGAAACAGAGTCATTTTTTGAAGGCAAGGAGAAGATCCATATTTATTATCAAGCTATAATAGGTTATATACCTTTGGGGTACGATTCATCTAACTAAGTTTAGACATCTAGTGGCTATTCTAAATTCACTGTCTAGGCTCTTTCTACATATACTTCAAGGAGAGAACTTCTGTAGAGAGTGGTTCATAAAACCTATTTTAAGATAGGAGGAATCAGCTCTCCAAGAAACTCTCCCTCTTCTTTAACTATTGTGGAAGTTTAAGAAACTTAAAGGTCTCTTTCAGATGTCAAAGATTAGATATAATTAATCCTACTTTTGGCAAAATATATGTATACATATAACCCCTGAGTCAGTTTGAGACTGAACAAAACTGAGGATTGAGTGTAGTACTTTTAACATGTCAATGTCAAAAATATTAATTCAGCTCTAGCTAAGAACTGAAAAAGACAATATTCCAATTCTTGAGGTTAAATGAAGAATCCCCTTAAATTCCAGTTAAGATTGTCTTCTACACAGCTGCTTGAAAACCTCTCAAGCTATCCTACAATACATTATCCTGCAGTAATCTAGTTTCTATCCATGCATGGATTAAGCTTTAGTTGAAGGGAAAACCTCAGTAGATATAATTGTCCTCTTTCATCTTCAGCCTATTTGCCCAGCTAGAAACCTGACAGCAAATAAGAGCTCTGTCTTCATTTTATAAATCACTTCAACCCTCCTCCTGGAAGACAAGCAATAGAATGTCTTTTTGCATGACTGAATGTTGAAGCATGTGGGAAAAGGTGTGAATCATTTGTATCCTGAAAGCTCAGATGTGCAGTTACTCACACAGTGCTTTTCTAATGGTTAACAGCATGTGTTGTATCATTTCAGGAACTTGCCATATTGTTTATTTTGGATGGGAGGTTCATTCACATTGAGTTAAAATCACATTAGTTTATTCAAGGTCATGTATTGTTTAGCTACTTTCACTTCCAATTTAATTAACTTGAACAAAAAGAAACACGCCCAAAATTATGAACAATTTCCAAGAAAACATTAATCAAATTTTCATAGTGAAAAAAGGATTTGATGAGGGGAAATAAAATACTCCAAAGATGGAAAACTGGAGGAGGAGGAAACAAGCAATAAACAGAAATGTCCATTTATATCAAACCATGATCTAGTTAATACTAGTGGATATTTTCCTATTAATAGCAACGGGAATACTTCTGTGTTAAATATAGACATAGAAATTTAACAAAAGGTAAACTTCACTCTCCTTGCCTTTAACCATCTAAATGTTAAACTCTTGGCCTAAGATGCTAGGCTACACCTAGAGCTGATGGAGAAAGAAGGTACAGAAGATTTGAGTCTGTACCTGTATCATGATAAGTGGATTAGGTCTGCCTTTGCAGATACTTTATTTTTTTTTCATTGACTGTAAGATAAGCGTTGAGAAATGGCTTAGATTAGATGGCTAGATTTCATGTGAGAAAGACAAATCTCACCACAAAATGCAATTGGGTGACTTACTAACGAATTGTCCACAATACTGAGTTTCAGGGTCAGAACAGTTCAGAACTGTTACAGAAACAATGATCATAATCCCTATGTCTGATAGTCACGGTACCGGTTTTATTCAAAGCTGAATCTGATTTATTTGTGGCTGCTGTTCAAATTTTGTGTTCCTTTTCCAGTCTTCAAAGGATGATATTTCTATTCCACTAGGTTTCATATAAGAATTCTGTTTTTGTCAAGTAATTTTATCATATAAGGTAAAAAATTAACATAGCTGAGATATTACAGCAAGCAAATAGTGTACATTTTACAGATAACTGTTTCTTAAAGGGTAAGGAATAACTTAGCCATTCAATGGAATGAGGATTTTTAAATGTTAAATTGTCATTTTGGGGGAATAAGATAAAAATGTTATCTGACTCTGTAAAAAAAAAGCCAGGGAAATTTCATTAGACTGATTTCATCTCTCATGGGAAATCTAGTATGAACTTAACTTAGAAAACCAGACTTTATATTTCAAGCACTATGAAAGGCTTGAACTAGCAAGTAGGTCTGAGGAGCATGTGATAGAAATAGGATTATTCTATGATCACTTTGAGAAAATAAATACAACCAAATTTGAAGGCACTCTCTGCACTGACATCTACACATTGGTTGAAAAACCACCTATTCTTTCATGTAAAACTTCTCAGCACTTTATATTTTAAAGACTAAACCTTGACCCTATATTTGTTTGAGATAACTAAAATCCTTGTAAGTGTTAGACATGGGATAAAGAACTGCAGTTTCGGAGATATCATACAATGCAGAGTCAGGAAAAGGCGTGGATAGCTTGCATACGAAATTTCCTGAAAACTATGTTTACAAGGAATTTGCTTTGTTGTTACTCTTCTAAATCCATTCCACATATTACTTCTATTATTACTTCTGAACTTCTGTTCATTTGGTTATATACATCTTCCTATATTTTTGCTGTAGCATAATAAAGTACATGGTTTTCACTTGAATCTATCAGTTCTAGATACATCATAGAACTTAAGCTGATATGAAAATTTGCCTTGTCTGTCATAGATGTGAAAATAACATCTATTAATTGTTATAGCATCTGTTTTTATACTGACCTCTGTGACAGGAAATAGATGACAAGTGACCCAATAGTGCTGGTGATAAAATATATAAATAACATCCTTGCTTTCTTGCTATTGTGTTAGATTCTCTGCAGTCTGGGATGGTCTGTGTCGCAGCACAGCTGCAGAAAGACATAGGAGCAAATCTGTATGTTTATGTTCAAGTTACTGGAGAAACGAGATGTTAGACTGGATCTGAAAGTGAACTTTACAAATCTACTTTATCAGCTTATTTTATTAGCACTTTATAAGCAAATATAAGTAAATATTGTTTAAAAATACAATGTAACTCTTCACATTATGTAACTATTTGACTCAGTAACTAAAAATACATATTACAGTTACACCTCTAATGAGAGATGTTGCACTCCAACAGTGAGTAAAACTACTTCAAATTCAAATTACTAATTGTTTTAGAATTAAAATATTATATTTTGAGCATCTTAATGCTATCTTAATTCCAGATACTCTTTTTATTTTTTTAACGACTTTTACAGTATTTTGCTCCATGTTTCACAGTGAGAAAATTCAACAGAGGAAAAAATAGAAAAATATCATGCACCATATAATGGATGTTATTTCAAAATAGTTTCTTTAAATACTACTAGATGGACTGAAGCATACAAAGTATCTGATTTTTGTTCAATATTATTTGTGCAAAAAACAGGAAGTCAATACCTCTTGAAAATTTTTAAATTTAGTCTTATTTTCCAAAAGAAGGGCTGGAGAGTCGAATACCTTTTTTCATTAGCCATCAAAACTGCTTGGCAACTATAAACAGATATGTCCAATTGGTTCCCAGATATTGCCAGAGAACTCCAATAAATTGTCCACAGGTTTCAGTCATTTATTGCTTCTGATAAAGAGAACAGAATTCTTTCACTTTCAAATCTAATTGAAGGCTGATTTAAGATTAAAAAAAAAATAGTATTTTTGCATCAAACTTTTAAATATAAAAGATGAATTATTTGTAATTTAAAAATGTTCCATGAATAACAAAACTAGTGAAAATGGTGGGGGAGGGGGTTTGTCTCATAAATCTCTTCCCTGCTACAACTATCTCGACTTCTTCTTTCCTTTCGCCCCCAACTCCTAACTCCTTTGCCCAGTCATAAACAAACAAGACAACAGTGCTAGTGCTAGGCTGAACTTATGAGCATGATAATTAGCTATCCAGTATAAGATGTACTGCTTGATTCGATGTCTACAGCCAAATAGAGGCTCTAATATCCTCTTTCAGGGGAATTGGTGGAAGAGATGAGGCTCTAGCTTGCTCCCAGTCCTCTAAATAATGACTAATATTTCCTAGACTTGTGGGACCATATTTATCTCTTAGTCCTCCCTCTGCTTCTCCCTCAAATGGAATTGGCTGAAATTGACTGCTAGGTTCAAAGATTACCGGGGGAAATAACAGATATGTAATCAAACTCATAAAATGACAGCATAATTGCACAATCCTTGACTCAAGAAGGGAGAACAAAAATAAAGCTAGAAAATCAAAAGCTAAAAAAGGAATAATTTTGTCATTGTTGAAAAACACTATTTTCTTGACCAAATGGGGTCACCATAGTTATTCAGAATTATTTTCTTACATTTTAGCAGAGCCCTTGAAAGGACAAAGGAATGAAAAGAGAAAAAAAAATCTCCTTTAAGGGACATGGCAAAGACTAGGCACTATGACTGTGAATTCTATATATGTCACTTCCAGGCTAGTAACATGGACCGAATAAATACTTATGAGAAGGTGAAAAGAAAATCTATCTAATGGATTTCCAGAGTCATATCCATATTGTGACACCCTTTCCCTCACTTCATTATTCATCTTTTTTTTTTTTCCTTTTTCTCTTTCTATGATAGGAGACCTCACTGAAAAACATAACGTTTGGCCCAATATTTGTGTAATGTATTCCAGACAATGAACACTAATAGGTATCAGTTATCACAAAGATATGTGAAAACAGTGTTTGTTGTAGGCTACCTTAAAGCAACTGTATTCTTTTCCCTTTCTAATTATGGTAATGAATGTTCCCTTGTCATCAATGTATGTTCAAAAGATGGTAACTACTATAGATGCTCATCAAGCACATTTTAACTCTGACTCATTTCTCTTTCCAAAAACACCCAATGGAATTCTTTGAATAAATAATATCAGAAATGGTTTCTCTCTTAAATCTTCTCACAATTCTTTGGAAAACAAAATCTCCACAAATCTATTATGTATATATATTAACCTATTATGTTACCATAAAGTAACAGAAAGATTCTTTCCCTAAACATCATACCTTTTTGGCAGCTACATCAATTGCATAGGTGGAAAAACAGTAGCAGAAAAATGGTCTTTGCAATCTTTGCTAGCTTCCATACAGTATCGAAGTCCCTTTTAGAATACATGTTGACATTCTGTCCCTACTAAAGTCACTAGGAGCTTTGTAATAGAATTTTCTAAATTAAGTATTTCATTCTCAGGCTAGAGAACTCCTTAGTTTACATGTCTACAGTACATGTCTTGGCTATCACCAGAGTGCCTTATAGGCAATGAAGAGAAAAAGGGTGCTTCAGGTCATGAGTTATCTAATCTGTTTTAGTCTTCTTACAACATGACACCTCTCACCCATTGAGAGACCCTGTTTCTCTTCACTGATTATAAGGAAAGCCTAAAATGACTAGTTCAGGTAAAGATATTTACATTCAGTCAGATAAACCTTGCTCACAGGACCTAGCTCAGCTGCAGGCAAAGACAGCCAGTATGTACTAAGTCATTCTTTATGGACTACAAGTGGCATTTACCAGCTTGTAGTGTATACTTCTTTAAAGCTGTATTTCCCTTCTTTAGGTAAAACTGTCAGTTTTTCTCTTACAGTATCATTTTAACTGACATTCCTAAGTAAAATTTGTCTTTCAAAATAAGCAATAAAGAAAAAGAAAATATATCTTGTAAATGGAATTCTAGTTCACAAGGACGAGGAAAGATCCTTTCTATTGGATTCTATGACTACAGAAACATTAGGACTCCATTTTTTAAGAACTTATTCTGAGATGCATTAACAATAAAAAATGTCCACATCTTCTAATCTTGTTCATCAACTCCTTTAATAGTATTATTTTACATGTTGAACTCAGACAAACATTAATGCAGGTTAAGTTAATTTTACAGTTTGGGGCTTTTCTACTTTTTTTGTTTTTGTTTTTATTAGTATCCCAGAGTACTATTTAGACTGGGAAGGAGAGAGAAAACTGTTAACAGGAAAATAGGTTGAGTTCACAATAAACACAAGGCTAATGGTGTTATTATTTATAGGTTAAATCTCACCTCCTGCACTTTAAGACTACACTACCTTTTCCTTTCTTTCACAACATTCCTTACGCTTTGAAGATATTACAAAACTTATCCATTAAGCACCTCTCACTTTCCTTCTTGAAATCCCCAAGATCTATTCCAATCCAATCAACTTACGTTTATAGTCCATAATAGAATATGTACTTTTATTACATTTGTAAATTTGGATTCTGCATCACATGTCCCAGTCAAAACATAGCCATGATTGAACTCAATTTTTACTATGAAACATGTCTAGCTAGTTTATGGACTGATGGTAATCAAGCCTTGCCCTATTTTACTTCTAAGCATGTATTTACATTCAGAGGGCTGGAGCATCTGCCCTGTGAGGAACGGCTGTGAGAGCTGGGCCTCTTCAGCCTGGGGAAGAGAAGACTGCGGGGAGATCTTATCAATGTGTACAAGTACCTGAAGGGAGGGTGTCAAGGGGACAGGGACAAACTCTTCTCAGTTGTCCCGTGTGACAGGACAAGAGGCAATGGGCAGAAATTGAAGCACAGGAAGTTCTGCCTGAATGACAGGGGGAATTTCTTCACTGTGAGAGTGACGGAGCACTGGGACAGGTTGCCCAGAGAGGTTGTGGAGTCTCCTTCTCTGGAGATCTTCAAGGCCCGCCTGGATGCAACCCTGTCTAACATGCTCTAGGTGACCCTGCTGAACAGGAAGGTTGGACTAGATGATCTCCAGAGGTCCCTGCCAACCTTACTGATTCTATGATTCTATGATCAACTGGCTGATGCTTGTCTTCCGAAGTCTATGAGGAAATTGAAAAAGAGTGCCAAGTCAAGCTTACCCAATACCTGCTTAGACAAATGTTTCTGGCAAAGTTGAGAACAAAAAATTTAACGGGGGGAAATCAGTGTTCCCAGCATAGCATCTTTTCGATTATAACTCTGTTCTTTTTTGGTTTCCTAATTTCTTTTTCAGCTCTACTGACTCAAAGGAAGTTGACAGTTCTCAGCACTGGTAGAAAAGGCAACAACTAAACAATCAGACAGAATTAAAATAAATAAAATTTGTCTATTAAACTGTGATGTAATTCTCTTTAATCTAATATTATACATACATATTTCTCTTTTTTGAATAGAACAGTATATTAAATCAGAACTCTGTGTTCTACAACAGGTCAGAAAAAACCAGCCCTAATAATTCCCTTGGTATTAAAATCTGTTCAATCTGAAATAGATTTCTGGCCATTTCACTGAAAATAAAATTTCTCTACTGTGACAGATTTTCTTAGGCATTTTGCAGAACTAAAGATTTGGCAAAAGTCAATAAAATATGTCTTGAAACATAGCCAAGGAATTACTTATTTAACATAACACAACAGCATCTTATCAGGATATAAACAAAATCAAATTGATTGAATAACTTGGATTATTCTAACATTATATTCTATGTATTGGATTTTAAATGCTTAAATAAGGCACAGAATAAAGCATTTCTCTGAACTTGTAAGCTTTTTTCCCACCAAAATAATCTCTAAAAAACAAATAGTACTAACAAGATGTTAACAATAAATGTAGCATAAAGGTAATGCCACTTATCAAGAAGGGTTAAATCATATTATAAGCTAGTTTTAGCAATACATAAAACGTTACCATTGCAGTATTTACATCATTATATTACTTACATCATTATACTATGTATTTTAATTTTATCCTAATAAATGAATGAATTTATTATCAACCTGATCTATAAACCAATGCCTTACTAATTTGACAATCAAGCTTTGTTTGCAAATAAATTATGAAAAAGCCAGTAAAACTAAAATAAGTCACTAAGTTCAGAAGGGTCTTGACATTAATTCATAACTTTATCTGTGCATATACAAACGCATACTGATACCTTGCAGAAAATTTCAAATAAGATCAGATATTATTAATTTTAAGGTTCTTAATTTGCTCCATCATTTTAGAAAATCTTACTATGTATCTATATGTAGCTGCCTAAATTGCAGGTGGCTAATAATGGCAAAAAATATAGATCTCTATAATTTCTTTCTCTTTCAGTTTGAGAGGACTTAATCTTTTGTGGTTAGAAACCCAGTGACTTTTCAAAGCCCTGTCTTCTCTGTAGTTATGCTCTTTCCTATGTGACACAGACACGATGTCGATTCAGGGTCGTAATCACTACTGCAAATCTCGTTGCCATAGCTACAGCTAAGATGGCTGTCTTACCCTAAATTAGGTATTGTGAGCTACAAGGCACAGCACTGTGGTGATCCTCATGGTCTAAATTTTCCTTTTTCTGCACCCCTTTCTTTCTCCTGCCACTTAGCAGGGCGTGCATGCTGCTCTGAGTACTAGCTGGCTTCATCGTTCAAACATACAGCTAGTTTAAATGTAGCTGTAAAACTGGCTATGAAATAGTTCATGTGTTTACACAAGTTATAGGAATGACAGTATAGACAATGAAATTTAAGCAGCTGTATTGGAATAGGTGATTTCTATCCTCTGGAATTTGTTTTCATTCAAATTCAGAACACCAAGTTCTTAACCTCCTCCATGAAGTGAGCGAAATCTGGACTGGCTCACCTCCCCACAGCACCACAGGCCACTTCCTGACCGGTACAGTCCACCTAGCAGACTAGCTTGAATCTATACGTACCAATATCCATGGCATTCAAAAAATGGTAAGCCTGGAACCTGAGATTCATGCTTTCAGCTCCTTGTCAGACCAACAATCCAAGAGCCTAGAAACCCTGTCTGATGAGGTGCTGTGAATCTACAAAACATGACTGCTACAGCTTCCTGATGGCTGGCCCCATGGGCTGCAGCTGTCAGATAGGCAAGCTGGTAAGAAATCAGCTTTGGACCATCCCTGGAAAATTATCTCAGCTCCACAGAATATTTCAGTATTATATCTCAGCAAAGACCTACAAAAATATTTTTCTTCTGGCTTTTTTAACCAGCTTTGCAATAGCTCTAACTATTTAGCTGAGAACTGAGGCAATAGCTTCCTAGAAGAAATAAAGTTTTGACATCTATGAGATATGTGTTCTTCCCTGGTTGAGTAAAATACTTTCAGAAAGGCCGTGAGCCTAAGGGGGCTACAAAATGAGAACAAGAACAAACATGATCAAGAGTATAACCATACATGTCAGCATAGTAAGAGCACTCAAAAAGCACTCATGAAAACAAGCAAATGCTGTTCTTCTAGTAGCCACAGTTAAACCAAGACCTTACATTAGAGCCTGGAAAGCTTCTAAAAAAGTTGAAGATCCCAGGCAGAGAAATGCCCATCAGGTACACAGGTATTTGATAATGGTGCCAGACTGAGTTAATCAAGAAGCTGCAACCTGTAATAGTTCTGACCAAGGTCAAAAAGTCTAATTTGGCTGCAGAGATTTGGAGGAATGTTCTCCTGAACTGCTCCACAGGGAGTTATGTGAATTGCTGAGCTAGCTTTAAAGCCTCTGCAAAGGGTGCTGACCTGAACCAAGGTCTTGGCTCTGAGCCCAGCCCAACTGGAGAAACACAATTTGCATAGGCAGTAAGCACAAATTAATCCAGGCATAATATTCATATCCACTGACTCACTAATAAGCACAGTATTATTAATAAAATTAAATCTGCCTAATCTGCCTCTGGCAGTGACCACAACCCCATTGTGGTCACTCAAAATTTGGACTCAACTATAATAAACCACCTTTGGTAAAGAGGACACAATTTTTTCAAAGAGAAAGCTTGTGGCATAGTCTGGAAGAACAGATTTATTTGTTCATGCTTGTTACACTAGGGAACATCCTGAAGATGATAAAAATTGTTTCCTTAGATCATACAAATGAATATAGAAAATAAGGAGTTTTTTGCCTTCCATTTGTGTACAAAAACAGGTCATTCTGGAGCTATTTCTACTATAACACATACATAATACGATTTTTATTAATTTCTAGCTCAGTTGCCAATAAGCTAAAAAGAAGAATAATAGAGCAAAAACAACCTTTTTTTTCACAGAAGATGAGTTTTCAGACTAAGAAAAAGCTATTGATCACGAACTGTTATCATCCTGTCAGAGCAGAACTTCCTCTTTCATTGTGACTATATATTTTAAACAATTTCTAGGAAGGCCTAAAGTTATATTTGTTACACCCAAGGATCATTTCACAGAAATGGAAAACAGATACTTACTTTTTATTTCAGGAAAGATTGCCAGATTAAAATATTGTAAAACATTTCTCCATATGTTAGACTGAGGCTGTGCTTGCCACAAGATACAGATCAAATGATATTTTTAAAAGTTCTTAACTGAAATTGAAGTGCCTACATCCAAAATTGTGATCTAAAAATTGTTCTTCACCTTTTGCCTATCTGGAGGTACCTACTCTGGATGCTATTCTGCTTGAGTCTGTAAGGATCTCCAGGAATTTAGCATTTTGGTTCTGTATAGCTAGAATATCACTTCCCACGTAGTTTGGGAACAGTATTTCAAAAGCACTTTGGTGTCTGGATCAGATCTTCAGACTAGACATTCTTTCCCTCAATTTTGCTAGATAGTCAGACCTTCTAGGCACGCTTAGAGCATGCCTAACACAAACTCACAGGACTGGTCTGCTCACAAAATGCAGTTGCCAGCACTTCTTTTAAGGTATGGCCAAAAGGAGAGGCTGTGTCTACCTTCTCTGTAACACCTTAATGATTATAGAATTCATTCAGAAATCGCAAGACTTGAATTCACTTTCTTCTCAGCCTAGACACATTCACAGTCATGTCCTGCACCCCAAAGAAAATGTCCCAGTTTGGAATCCTTAGGCAAGATGGCTACATCTTCATTGTAGTGATGGTCGTCTTGATCTCCAGTTCCTTCTCCAAGGACTATTCACTCCAAATGATGCTCAGGACACTCTTATAAAAGTGAACTAACCTGTACTGACTGAATGGATCCAGACTACAAGAATTCATGTTTAGTCCCTCCTTCTGGCTGCTAAAGGCTATTTGAACATGGCCGCATAATAAATGAATTGTCCTGACAGCTTTCTCTCTTGCCACCCTCTTTGTTGAGGGGCTGGCATCCCCTTTTTCATCACATGATCACGTATCTAAAGACATGATATATACAAACAATATGCTGCTCCCTATAGAGGGATTCTGGTAAACTCATAATTTGTTGATTCATAATTTGTCACATAGTTAAAAATGTCATCATTGCAAAAGTTGAAATTTGTGCACTACAGGGATATTTCCCTTGTGTTCAGGTGTTGTTTTTTTTTTTTTCTTTAATGTATGCCATAAAACACATACTAACATCATGACCAGGCTCACATTCCTGTAAAAGTAAGATTTTTCTCCTGATCATGAAGATTAAAGGAAAACATGAGCAATGCTCTGTATTTAAAGGTTGCTTTTGCGTTAAGTTGTTACAGAGAAAAATGACAGAAATGGAAGAGGAATGTGTGTGTGTATCAGGAAAGAAGGAGGGAGTCAAAGTTTTTAACTATACTGGAGTAGGAAGAAAGAAAAGCGAACAAAGTAAGGGTTTTCAACGTGCTTATTGCAGTCACAGCTACCTTCTTTCTGTAACCAAATAGTAGTAAGTAATTATATTACACAGCCCAGCTGTGAATGACTGTAATACAATGCAAGGCAAAAATCTTAAAGAAGCCATTAGACTAACTACATCATTATTTTGAAAAAATATTATCTATTAGTTTCCCTTCAACGACCTCATAAGACAAAGTACCCTCTCAGAAGTAAGAATGATCCCTTTACATACAAGAATAAACAATATTGTGCAACATACCATGAGTAGCCATTTCAAAGAAAAACTGTAATGATTAAAAGGAGACATAGGTGGAGAGCAGAAAGCCCAAGATGATGATAACAACAAATTAATTCTCTCTCTCTGAATTCTGACCTCATTTCATAAAATTTCAGCTTTATAATGGGGCAGAGCCAAAGCAATCATAGGCCAACATTAGCTAATATGGTTGTTACCTACATCTTTATTAAAATTTCTGGTTCAGTCTTCTAGTTTTATACAATCAAATCTAAACTTGTTCCTCAAATCTCCCCCTGACTTTAAGTTACCAGCTCCATTTCCCTCAGAATGAATGTCAGAGCTCACTCCAGTGGCTTTAGTTTTGCAGAAAAAGTGCTTCAGCACAAAAAAGGCTGAAATACTCAGATCAGAGAGTTCAGTATGATTTTTAACCTCATTCTACTTGAATAGCTAATAAGTTTGTGCTTTCCTAGCTGTATCTGTAGCTTACATTTTGAAGAAACATATTTCATGTTAAGGTCTCGTAATACATCAGAAAGGTCAAAGACATATTGTTGTCATAACATATAAATAAAGTAAATCAGCAGGCAGAAAGTTAAAACTATGTTGCAAGAGAAAACTGAATCAGGATTTAAATAAAATGTTTTCATTGTAAGAAGTTGACTCAATGGAAATAGAAATAGCACAAGATATGATAAAAAGAGTAAAAGCATCTTCTGTAACAATCTTAAATGCTATTTCATATAGAAATCCTTCCACATGAAAGTAAAATGACACTCATAAAATAAAGAGGTTGGTGGCAGATTTATAACAGTAAATAATGCCATATAAACTCATCTCTTCCAGCACACATGCAAATAGGTCAAACGAATAAAAACTTACAGAGAATTTTAGATGACTGTATTTTTGTGATACAGCCAGTTTTAATCATGATAAGCTCGACAAGCCTAAGATAAATTTTGGAAAGAAAGTGGCCTGAGAAAATGTGAAAAAGAAAAGCAGTATGACTAAGGATGTAACTTGCTTACAATCTATTAAAGAAGAAAATCAGACTATTTTATTTTAGTAAGCATATATAAAGTATATTAATTTGGTTCAGGAATACTCTAGGATAGACAACGAAAGATAAACTAAGAAGATATAAAAGATATTGGTAGAGAATAAATATAACAGAAAACACGGAGGTTATTTTCCATAATGTTTCCTACTAACTTTAATTAAACTAGTACAAGCTGCAAAACAATTTTTTTATGAAGATACGTTTCTACAGTAAAAAGGTTTTTTGGCATATTTGTACCACTGGATAATACAGATGGAGCAGGAACATGGGCATTCTCCAAGAATATCAAGTATCAACTAAAAGCTGAACTGTAAAACATGAAAAGATTTGTGCATGCTGTATTGTTGGAACAATACCAAATCCTGCAAGGTCTTAGTTCTGATACTTCAAGACGGAGCCCTTGAGTATCTCAGACATAATAAAAATAAGACTACAGCCCCACAAGTTCTGCCAAGTGAATTCTAACATTGTCCTGGAATCAGATAGGAAAAAATGGAGATTATGAAAATGAACAACATAGCAATCAAGGTGAAGGACATCTTGGAGATCACGCATAAGCAACTGTAATAAAAATTTTAAATGTAAATATCACTAATCTACAGTACAATGTAAACCACTAGAAATGATAATACAGGCTTTCAATGACAAAATTTCACTTGGAAATTATAGGAGCAAGCTCTGTGGTGTTCTCTTAGCAGTACATAATACAGTGTTATAACAACAGTGAACATAGCATCCTATCTTACAGCTATTGATGTTGTCACACTATGCCTTTAATGGAGGTAAGTTAAGCATGCTTCTGGCTATTTGAAGTCACAGTCTTCCATTCCTCACTCTGCGCTACAGGTTAGAGATCTTTTTACCTAACAAACAAATCAAAACTGTTCAAATCCTCAATAAGAATGGACAGTTTCCATGAAAAATGAGTTCCATATACACTGTAGTCACACTATTTAGAAGACTGCCTGCCTTTAAAACATTAAAAAGCTTTGGTTCTTTCATCCCCTCACTTTTGGAATAAAATGCATTTCCATTGTTTTCTATAGGAACAATCCCAACTGAAAAGAAGAATTGAGTCTCTCTGAAATATTTAAATGTTGTTGTCTTTGCAGGGTCCAATCCTTCAAAGCATTTAAAATAATCTTTAATCACAAATATTTCCACAAGATTCCATGGAACTACTCTTGTACTTATTATGCATATTCTGAAATACTTTGCTAGACTTGGATAGGAAGGCAGAGTTCAAAAAAGCAAATCATGCTTAATTTATGGCACTAGAAAAACATGCTTCCTCATCATTCTGTGTTATTTTAGAAAGGCAAATAGAATGTGTAAAACGGTGATATTCTTGTAATTAATTTCACTTTTTTATTTTATCACTCATTATAAGTAATGATTTTCTAGACTACTATATCCACTGTAAATAGCAATATTTGCTGTGCAGACATTGAAATTACCCAGTATCTTAATTACTTTTGGGCCTTAGCATATCTCGTGTGCTTAATATAAAAGTATTCATTACTACTAGAATAAAATTTCTTAAACTCAAACAAGAGTATTTAGCTATATATTCTGAACAGCTGCCTGAAAGATAAACCCAAAGCAAAAAAGACTGTAAAAAAGATGCAGAATGGCTATTCTACCACCAATGAATAGGAACTTGCTTTGTCTGGATTAGTTTGGCATTCCAAAATAAGTAATGGTCTGTGATACATTTTACTTAATAAGAAATGTAACATCAGTCCAGTGATTCATCTGCTCCACTGTCTCTTCCTTTTGACATTACCTGATACAAGATGCATAAGACATTACCACAAAAAATAAATCAATAAAGTAATAGTGATACCAAGAATACTTCTGAAGAAATTAGGAAAAATCATGTACCAGGAAAATCTCTTTTTAATGTCAAGAAGTCTTATTTTTTCACCATGATGAGTATACATCATGATACATGGGGAATATGCATTCCCCACCTACGTATCAAATATCACATACAGTTCAAAGATTTTTGAACTGACTAGTCCCTAGGCTGTAAATTTAGTTAAATATACAGAAACAAAGGGAATACAAAGATTTGTTTTTAAAAAACAATATAGGAAATTATTGCCCTCTTTGAAACTGGGGTAAAACCAGCATTAATAATACCATTCACTTAAAAAAAAAACAAGTTTTTCCAAAATCTCAGTGTCTTTTTGCTGGAATACAACTTTGACTTGCCTTAATTTTATGCGTAACACTTTTAAATGGAAAAATGTTTAGTCTCTTAATCAGTACTAACACATCTAAACTATTCATTCTGCACAGCTTATACATATGCTTAATTTCATCAACTTTAATTAGTCCCACGTGGTACCTAAACATGTTTTATAATGTGTAAAGTCAAGCATGTGCATAAATTATTGCTGGATCAGGATCTTTACTCTTAAAAACAGATTTTAAATTGTGCAGTTTTTTTGAAATCTGCATTTCCAAAGAATCCACAGTAAAAGTGTACCCAGCATATTCTCATAAAATGCACAGCAGAAGTTGGAAAACATTTTTAACTATTGTAGTGATGATTAGCAGCTGTAGCTTATTAGCCTCTGAAGAGCTGACAAAATTCCATGAACTTCCAATTATTCACTACATTCTTTGCTCCAACTCAAACAAAATAGGTGTTTTTTCTAACAGCATGAAGCTCCACAAATCCTTAGCAATATTTTGACCTCTCTTTTTCTTGCTTTAGAGACTTTGGAGTTCTCTTGTTTTATAAACAACAGAATGATTTTCCAGCAGGTCCAGTGAGAGAATTTAAGACACCGATGAAGGAATGTCACCCCACCTGAGCATCACTGTGGTAAATACAAGAAGTACTGCAAGCTGCTTTTTCACTGGCTGTTTAATGAACCCTGAAAACCCAGGTTTATGGGTCTGAACCTGGCTGATTATTACCTTTGCAACTTATTCAGTGATTTATTAGTGAAGTCATTCTGGGGGCAGGGAAGCAGGGGAAGTAGGCCATGCAAATCTTGAGTAGATGAGGGCAAAGGCAGTTGTCTATTATTTTAGTAGCACAAAAAAGCCCTGGGAGTAGCAAAAACTTAGCAAAATTGTCCTCTCTCGTAAGAGCTACTGCAACCCCAGAGCCACTAAGGATGGGGAGCGAGTGGCTGACTTCCTCCTGCAGCAAATGACTGGCCTCAGAGCACGTTTTTAAGGGGTGATGTAAGAGAAATAAAACTTGACCAGCCAAACATCCCCTACCTCAGCGATACGTTTCTCCCACTGAGAAGTGAGAGAGAGGTGGCTGTGAGACAAGTCCAGCTTCCTCCTGCCCTGCCAGGAGGGGCTGGCTGGCAGGAGACACCTATTAATTAATTATGAGCAGGCAGATGCCCCTTTAAGGTCTGCTCAGCTCCTTGCAGGCTCTAGCTGGAGGTTGGGGGAAAGATTTGGCTTTATTTGTACATCTCAGTGTTGCAGTTACTCCGGGGGGGGGGGGGTTTCCAAAGCTCAGAGGTCTTTGGGGGTGGGGGGGGGCAGATGGGAGGGAAGTTCTGTGTTGGAGGGGTGGGGGAGAAGTTAAATTCTTCTTGATGTGAAGAAAAAACGTGAAGACTGAATAACAAACAGGAAATGCCTAACTCTGCTGCAAGGCGGACGGGAGGCGCAGAGCGCTGAGCTCCACTCGCAGCGCAGGCACCGCCGGGCGCGCCGGCGGCCGCCCCGCTCCGCTCCGCTCCCGCCGCCCCTGCCCTCGGCCCGGGCTCCCGACCCCCGGCCCGCAGGAGCCCAGGCATGGCTGCCTCCTACTGGATGCTGACAGGTGAGGGGGGGGGGAACTTTTCTCTCTTCCTTGGCACACCGAGGCGCCGAAAGGGGCCCCTCTCCTGAAGCCCGCAGGGGCAGCATGCCCCCTCGGCATCGCCTCGGTCTCTCCCCGCCCCGGGAATGCCCGGCCCGAGCCGGCAGGGGCTCCTTACAGACTTCTTGGGTTTGTTTCTCACTGGGGCTTTGATTCCTAAAATGATCTTACAGTCATGGGGGGGGGGGGAGCAAAAAAGGCTGTGAGATGATGCTGAATAGGTGAGACAAAATACTGTAATTGAACCTTGTTGGGGAAAAGAAGTGCAGCTGGCAACTATTCTTTAATTACGGCAGCTGTTCCATTTTCCTCCCTTTGGCTTTCAGATTTTCTGAGCAGTAAAGGGGGGAAGCAAGGAAGCAGTTAACTGCACCCAACTAACTTCAGAAAGATCTGGAGATCAAACATATAGTATTTCCTTTTAGTACTTCATTTGTTGTTAGGGATTTAGTTTCTTTTTTCAGCAGAACAGCAATACAAACACTGCAAGTAATAAACTCCCTAGCTAGCGGTAACATTGAATCTGAAATCAGGGTAATCCAAGAAGTAGGAAAGAGGTTAAGGCAATGCTGAGACTCATGTGCTTCGAAACACTGACACTGAGCTCTGTGACAGCCCTTGAGCTAGTAACCAGCACACACGGTGAATCTGAGGCAGTCTGAACTCCACTGGTGAGGCAGTACAGAGGAAGAATCAATTTCATAAGAATCATCAAAATGCAAGTGGCAGCTAGTGATGAAAAGGCAAGACTAGGTAGAGCGTTTTTGCCCTTTACTTCATGCTTGTCATGCAAGAAAGAACAGATACAGGAGCATGTGAAAATCTGAATGTAGTATTTTGGCTTTCTGTACTTAGCCCTCATTCATAGCTATCTTTACTACTTTTATTACATGATGATATTCTCCCCAAAATATGCTTTTGTTTGTGTTCCTTTACAGAGGGGGCTTTGTACAGCAGTAACAATTTAGTATGTCACAACTTCCTTTAAGATTTGCAGTGTTACTACTGGTATTACCAACAGGATCATTCATCAGTAAAGAAAAAAGTTTTATTGTCAGACAGGAAGACATCTCAAAGGGGTCCATCCAAATTTTACCTCTTTTTTAAAAATTCTTCTTTTAAATTTTGCTATGAAATAGATTATAGAGAAATAGGAGAAAATAAGAGGAGACATTACAGAGGACAGGAATGGGACTTAAATTGTCTTGGGCAAATAAGACCAGTAGTTCTAAATAAAAAGAAAATATCACAAAAATACAGACATGGAATTTAAGAATTACAGTGGACTCAAAAATAGAAATAAAATAGAAATTGGTCATGTGCTCCTCCTGCTTAAAGACAGGAAAAAGGCAAATTTCATTCTGGCATGCATGGACAGTAGTATACAGAAGGTGCACAGAGGTGTGTGTTTGCGTATTTATACTGATTTTATGTTCTGATCAACTTGATGTTGGTGAGGCCTCTGATAGATTGGACTACAGGAAAGCTAATAAAAGATGCTGACAAACAGAAGAGGTTGCACAGAGGAGTGACAAGCTTGATAAAAGTTAAGGTACATATGATATCTGAAGAAAGGCTGAAGGAATTACATTTATCTAGAAAAGAGAAATCTAAGGACAAAGAGTATTGAGCATTGCAAATACACAACTTTACTGAAATATTATTACCTGAGATTATTCCAAGTCAATACTTGCTTCCTTGAAAACCAAGAGTATTCATTCTTGGTTTTTCTTAATTTTTTTCTGTATTGCATATGTGGCTTATAAAGAGACTGAAAAATAGTTGCTTCTCTCTGTCAAGTGATCAAAGTGACAAGTGAAAATCTAACTTGCTATGCAGAAAGTTTAGGAAATATTCAGAACTTTCTCACTCTTCAGGCAATGAATCATTAGAACTCGGGCTACTTAAAAATACTGCATAATCTCCTTAGTTAAAAGTTTTTACAAAGTTAGATAAACATCTGTCAGGGATGGCTGAGGTTTATTTCGTCTCACCTCAGTGTAAGTGGTTGGACTAGGGATCTGCTGAAGTATCTCCCAGCCGTACATTTCGATAGACAGGAAGAGAAATCAACCGAAAAGTTTCCTTAGCTGTTAACTTCACTTCCTTCTCTTTACTCTTAGCCCTCTCCCTCCTGGTGATGATGGTCATCTTGCTGGTAGTAAAGAGTACTCATCTTTGTCATAGAAAAAGCCAGTTACCATACAAACAGAACTGTAGGAAGAAAACTGTTTCTGTCCAGAACCTGCATAGGCAGGAGAGAAGAACAATGTGGGGAGGCAGTGAAAAGGCACAAGCTTTTCTGAGTTTATCTCTACCCTTTTGTATCTTTTATCTTCATTTGCTCTTGCAAGAATAACTTTCAACATTTCCAGCAGATTTCCTCCTATATATGAAATACCTTAAACCTGTATAAGAAAAACTAGTGGGAATGTATCTCTGCATGAATTCTAATTACAATGGCTTAACAAAGAGGAGGAGGGGGTTCCTAAAATGTGTGCAAAACCTTTCTTTGTAAAACCACTGATCAAGACTATTGGACCATAAGGAGGTCTAAGACATCTGAAGACATAGAGCAGTCTCATATGTTTTCAAAACAACAATCTTGCAAAAATAGCATGGCTCTGAAAATCTTGTGATTATATGCTATCAGCATTGTATCTTGTCTTGTACTGTATTTAGTCTGAAAGGGGATGCCAAACTTTTCCAAATATTAGTATCTCAAAAATTAATTTTTAAAAAATGATAAAGGACAAAAACTCCCAGATTATGCATCTAGTTTTATTCTTTTACCAATGCAGGAACAGAACATACAATTTTGAAACAGAAGTACCTGTTTGTTTTGGCACTACTGAAATCAAATGCATACCCCTCCTTGGCGTTAAAAAAAATTAGCGTGAACTTTCAAACTTACGGTTGTTTGGTTCTTAAACTTCTGGACATGTAAATCCTTTCTTCTACTGCTCATTCTTTAACATTCAAATGATTAACACCAGAAGCTACTTTTTACCAGAGTAGGCAAAGCATCATCATCTCAAAAATTTCTTCCTTTTTAAGGCAACAATGGACTTGCTAATTGTGGACAGCATCATTCAAGCTTAAGGTTGCTACAACATATTTGCAGATTTTTTTTTTCCATAAGTGTATAAAATCTCCTACTTCTTTGTTAGAGAAGGAGCTCCAGTGCATCTTTAAATATCTCTTTCTATAACAAAAGTCAATTGGATATGTTGAGTTTCAACCTTGTTTCAAATGCTTTTTTTTTTTCTTTAATGCAGCAGCTATATTTATTCTTGGCAGCAAGTTACATGCTTGTATGAGCTGAATCTTTATTGTCTGTTGGTACTGGATGCCAACTTGAAACCTTTACTGAAATATGTAGCATCACAGGGAATGTGAGGCTGCATGTAAGAACTAGAAGACTAGAACCAATGATCAGAGAAAACTTTGTAAATGGATGGTAAAAATAGGTACAGACATAAATATTAATTTGAAAGGTTAATATGCACAACAGCTAATATTATATGAGAGAATAGCATGAGGTTTACCTTTGCAATTTTATAATCATAAAGGAAATTCACCATACAGCGTTTATAAAAATAAGTGAAAGGACTTCTAAAGAAAAGCTGAAGTTACAAGACACTGACCTCTGCCTAAGCCACAAAAATATTGACACAAAATAACAAGTATATACAAGCCCAAATCTAACAAACAATTATGCACATGCTTACATTATATTCCCTTGGGTGGTCCTGTTTCCTTCTGTAAAACCATTCATGCTAACAGAGTTAAGCACATGTGCTCACAGGAAGAGAGTCTGAGTTTTCATAAATAAATCCTGTTATGTAATATCTGATAAAGTTGTTTTTACATCAGTAGCAAGCTTAAACACAGAACACGCATTACTGGACCTGACTGGCCAGTGTCCTGTCCCAAACAGTGACCTGTGCTAGATAACTGAAACTTTATATACACCATAGTGGGAGATGTGGGATAATCTTTGCTTACCATAGTCTTGTATTTCGGTCATATCTTGACCGCAAAGATATCCCATGCCAGCCCACGCTGGTTTTTCAAAAAAAAAAAAAAAAAAAAAAAAAAAAAAAAAAAAAAAAAAAAAAAAAAAAAAAAAAAAAAAAAAAATCTGTTTAAAAACTTTAAATTTAGCTTTTCTATTAGCAGACTGAGTATACAGACACTCCAGATTTACCTCATCTATTCCAGTTGCCTTTTTATATACATATATTTTGGCACATTAGCTTGTCTACCTTCTGAATTGCATATTTTGAACCTTTCTTCATACATTTTCCATCCTCTGTTCATTTTCTTTTCCTCTTTCTAGATCTGCAACATTCTTTCTGAAAAGGGGTGCCCAGTACCATGTGCTGTGCTTCAGAAGAAACAGCAATGTTGATCTATATAATAGCACTGTAACTTTGGATTTCTTAATCCTACTCTCTAGACATTTTTTTTTCTGGTAGGTTACACATTGAGCTGCATATTCCTTGTTCAGGTCCCTTTTCTGTGCAAATATCAATGAACTAATTACATTTTAATGATAACTTACAGGTTTTTCTGATTGTTTCTTTTGTTAACCTCAAACTTCATTTGGAATATGCTTAGCTGTCCCTGAAGCTTCTCTCAAAACTGTCTCATTCTCATTGAAATAACTCATAGTTTCAGGAAGCTGGCCAAGTTTTCAAGTGTTTCAATATAGGTTCAAGAATAAAAGGATATTGTAAGTTTAACCATAAGCTTCAGGCTGAAGTTCAGGTATGGTTCAAGTGCATTGCCAAATTAACAGTTTGGGTTCTGATCTGGTCCGGGACTGCTTTTCATTCCACTCTGTAAATGTTACCAAACCAGTGGCCTCTTTTCCACATCAACAGATGTTGCTAATACTGGCTGTGGTCCATAACTCTGAAGGGCCATGGCATTCACTTTTTACTCCAATGAGAACTGGCCATTTAACCCTACTTTCTTGCCTCATGGAGTTGCCTTCCAGATCTACATAATTGCACAACTGTGTAGCTCTCTTATTGTAATCTGTGAGGCACTGTGCTAAAGGCTTTTGGAAGTCTGAGTAATCTCTTTTCGAAACGAGCCGGTGCGCTATGCGCAGACACAATACAGGCCAGCACAAAAACCCGGAGGGGAAAGGGCCCGCGGAGGCCCTGACCCCGTCTCGCCTTGCACCACGGCGATGCACCACCCCGAGGTTTCCCTTCCGAGATCCCCGCAGCCTGCTAGGCCGGGGCTTGTCCCCCTTCTCTCGGCCGTCCTGCCCGCCTCCCACGGGGCAGGGGCACGGCTGCCCCCCGCCCCCTGGCACGCACGGTTACCACAAACCCTCACGGTTTTCCCCGACCGTTAGGAGCTGGTGCGCGCTCGGCGGCTGTGCGCATGCGCCAGCTGCGCCGGGGGGCTGTACTGCGCACGCGCTCCGGGCACGGTGGCCAAGAGGCCGCGGGCGTCGCCGGCGCCGTCCGAGGGGGCTGCGCGCATGCGCTTGGGGGAGGGGCGCGCCTTTGGGCTGGCGGCGCATGCGCAAGGCGCGGGGCGAGGAGCCGGCAGCGCGGGCCCGGGGGAGCCGACACGTCGCGGCCGGGCTTGAGCGCAGGCCCCTAGGCGGCCGCCCGGGAGCGCGCAGCCCCGCCGCGATTGGGGCCGGGGCCTGGCGGCGCGGCTGAGGGGAAGCCGAGGGCGCAGCGGCGGCGGCGCCGCCGGGAGCCGCCGGGATGAAGCTGGTGCGGAAGGACCTGGAGAAGGATAACGCGGGGCAGGTGACGCTGATCCCCGAGGAGCCCGAGGACATGTGGCACACCTACAACCTGCTGCAGGTGGGCGACAGCCTGCGGGCCTCCACCATCCGCAAGGTGCAGACCGAGTCGGCCACGGGCAGCGTGGGCAGCAACCGCATCCGCACCACCCTCACCCTCTGCGTGGAGGCCATCGACTTCGACTCGCAGGCCTGCCAGCTGCGGGTCAAGGGCACCAACATCCAGGAGAACGAGTACGTCAAGATGGGGGCCTACCACACCATCGAGCTGGAGCCCAACCGGCAGTTCACGCTGGCCAAGAAGCAGTGGGACAGCGTGGTGCTGGAGCGCATCGAGCAGGCCTGCGACCCGGCCTGGAGCGCCGATGTGGCAGCCGTGGTCATGCAGGAGGGGCTGGCTCACGTCTGCCTCGTCACCCCCAGCATGACCCTCACACGTGCCAAGGTAGAGGTGAACATCCCTCGCAAGCGGAAAGGGAACTGCTCTCAGCACGACCGGGCCCTGGAGAGATTTTACGAGCAGGTGGTGCAGGCAATCCAGCGGCACATCAACTTCGATGTCGTGAAGTGTGTGTTGGTGGCCAGCCCAGGCTTCGTGCGGGAACAGTTTTGTGACTACATGTTTCAGCAGGCAGTCAAGACTGACAACAAGCTCCTGTTAGAGAACAGGTCCAAGTTCTTGCAGGTAAGAGGCTGAACTGCCTCTGTAGTGGGTGATCACAGAGGTTTGAGAGCTCCCTCTGGTAACAGAAGAGAGTTAAGAGGATGGTGGGAAATAATTCACCACCTAGATAACATAACTTTCATCATGAGGAAATTATACTGGTGCCTCTAAAATTATAGTCTAGTTGTGCAAGACAGGGTGTTTCTGTTCTAGAACAGCTTAAAGGGGAGTAGAGAAGATACTAAATATTCAAAACCATGCTAAAGTTCATATTTATTGTCTCATTAAGACTAAAACACAAGTTGGGAAATGGTTTAACTGTGCTGTTAATCTGCCATACTGTGTGGCATGTATGTTTAATAACAGCTTTCTAAAGCTTTTTAAAAAAGAAAAATACTGAAGCACCTGGGTGTAGTGTAGGTTAGTTAACATTGCTGTTAGTTTTATAGTACATAGGTAAAGATTATGCAAACTACAACTTTTTTCCCCCTGTTTAGTTAACTGTTTGCTTGATTGTTTTATTTTTCGTTCACTAAAAAAGGCAAAGCCAGCACAGAAAATAGAAGTTTCATACAGCTATCACTTCTGAATTACATCAGGCTGTATTTTAGACCTGTAAAACTATGGGGAGTCCCAGTACTTAATGGGCACAAAGTCTAGGAGTCTTGAATTGCACATAGAAATCTGGTTTTGCATTTATAGCAGAGCAACAACAGCGTGAAAGACTTTAATATATGCAGCTGCATCACTAGTACGTCTGCAAACCCCTAATACAAGCCTTAGTGCTTTTGCACTATATGTTATATAACCTTAAGAGATCTTCCTCTTAAATTTCTATTAAATACTTTAAAGGCTAAAGAAGATCTGGTTTCTCAGTAGAACCACATGGTTCTACCTGGGGCTTTGTACAATGCCTTGCTTCTCTTTATTCAAAGACTGCCTTACATAAGCATCTTTGCTACTACCGAAGTTTGAGTGATTTGAGTTAAGGTTGGGGTTTCAGAAGAGGAGCTCTTCTAGGAAAATCATTTATGTTTCAAATAAAAGCTATACCCATAGTTAGAGAGAGAAATGCTATGGAGAGTGGAAACTGTGTTTGTGCTTGGTTAATCAAGAAAATGGTCCTTTTTAAAAAAATATTTATCTTTAACTGTGTTTACTGTAGGTCCATTCTTCCTCGGGACATAAATATGCGTTGAAGGAAGCCCTTTGTGACCCAGCTGTAACTAGCCGTCTCTCTGACACTAAGGCAGCTGGTGAGGTGAAAGCCTTAGATGACTTCTATAAAATGCTGCAGCATGAGCCAGACCGGGCTTTTTATGGTCTAAAACATGTGGAGAAGGCCAATGAAGCCATGGCCATTGACACCTTGCTTATCAGTGATGAGCTCTTCCGGCACCAGGATGTGGCTACACGTGCTCGATATGTTAAATTGGTAGATAGTGTTCGGGAGAACATGGGCACAGTGCGCATCTTCTCCAGCCTTCACGTGTCTGGGGAACAGCTTGGGCAGCTGACAGGGGTGGCAGCCATCCTGCGCTTCCCTGTTGCTGAGCTGTCTGACCAGGAAGATGAGTCTAGCTCTGAAGAAGATTGATGATGGTGACTTTCTTTTCCCAGTTCACCTTGAAAAGAAAACAAAGGCCTTCCCTTCCCAAAGACTATGTGCAGATGTGCCATGATATGTAACTTAAGTTTTTGATAGCATCTCTTATAGTGTAAAGCTTTACTCAAAACTCTAATGGATATCTGTTCTATGACAAATTATGGATACACTGTGGATTGGAGCTGATTTTGCAAGTTACATCCTGGACTTCCAGCAGTACAAGAAACTGATTTCACTCCCAAAAGCTGTTCTTCTTGCATATTCATGCAGATTGACAGCTTAATGTTTTGGAATGTATATGAAAAGATAATAAATTAAGAGGGAGAAACATGCCAGACTGTCTTTATTTCTGTTTTTAAGTGCTTGAAAGCAGTATTACAAAATCAGTCTTAACTTCCTCAAGCAAGATCTTTCTAAACTTAGCTTGATCATCTTAGGTGCTCACTTTCCACATCTTAGGAAGAAGGTTAGAGGAATGGGATGAATGTCATCTGTTGTGGGCTTTCTTTGGTGCATGTGTATACTTGTGCACTTGCATACTTCTGGAGATACAGGAAGCAATCTTTCAGAAACAAGACCTTTTAATTTCTTCCCTAATGTAATAGCAGATGTAGAACTTACTGAGCTCCATAATTTGTCCATTTGAGGTATCTCTTAAATGATCATTTGTTGTAAGATTGTTTTGAGGGCTAACAAGGTATGCTGTATTTTGCAGTTGACTGTTTTCTAATGAATTGGCATTGGGATTATTTCATGCCTACTTCTACAGAACTTTATCAATATAATTATGCTTTACAGAAACAGATCCTTGTTTTTTGTTAGGAAGCTTTTGACTATTAATAGTTCTAATAATTTCATAATCTTATTTCACTACCAATGTACCCATTCAAAAACATTTATTTACAGTTTATAGCTTGTATATGTACACAGTTGTGTAGATAAACACAACTTCAGCCAAAGATACGGTAATTGTAAAAATCATTGTTGCTTTTCCAGTTGTTTAATATAACAAAACTATTCCCTACGCAATGCAAAAACAAAACTAGGATGAGTTTTGTTTTCAGTGAACATTATATCTTAGGTTGAGGAAATACAAACTACTTTCAGATTCTGACAAGATCCCCGGAAAGGGTATTGTTTAATTTAAGCCCCACGTTGAAGGTGTAGATTGTGTGTGTAAATAAGCTTTATTAGTTTATTTAAATGATAAATGATATTTAAATGATAGGAGTTGTGAGAGACTTACAAAAATGAAAGTCAAATTTAGACTTTCTTCCAGAGAAAAATAAAAGAAAAAAAAGGTTTTGATATTATCAGTTTAGGCAGAATAACTTCAGCAAAGTATTTTTAAAGGTACTCTCATAATGCTGATGTACGCTAGCTCTGTGAATCTGGTAGCATTATCTCTTGCTAAGTTGTACCAACTGAAACTTTAGTCTAAACTCATTGACGGGGAAGTCTTTTTGAATTAAATGCCCTCTTCTATTCTATCTTCCACATAATGTTAATGAAGTACAGCTCTAATTTGTGTTTTCTTCATGCATGCTAGACTCTATGGATATTAGGACACTGATCTGTCAGTGAAGACGAGGCTTATTACACTTTCAGAGTACATATCAACTGTGTTATTCAAGCTTTAGTTTTGTCTTGAGTAGTGTTGAATGCCCTCAGTCCCAGAATCCTTAACTAGACTTCTTTCAACTGTTAGGACTGGTTAATTTAAAAACAATGTTCGTTCTTATAAAAGTCTGCCTAAGATGCCTAGACACTTGGCCAGCTAGCAAGCATTTGGCTATGCACTAAGTTAAATATAAATAATGTATTCAACACTTAGAAGAATCAGACCTTCAGTATTTAACAAATGAGTACTTGCATTAAAGTCTCATACTGTCTAATGAGTTACATTTCTCTCTCTAAGATAAACTACTATATGAATATTTCGGTGCTTATAAGTATTTGCAATTTGTTGCCATTGTAAGCTAAAGCTACTTAGGGTTAAAATTGTATTACAGTAGGAAATTCTTAATTTAATTCCCAGCAGACTAAAAGAGATATAAAACACTTCAATATAACTTACTTGGAATAAAACTCTTTCTGGACCGTGGAATGATTTGATCTTCTTTTGGACTAATTTGAGCGAAGTTGCCCCCTTTAAAAAATAAACGGTGAAAAGTTTTTGCTACAGATTGTAAAAATTGTGTCAATTCTTCCAGTCATTATTTGTGTCTTGTAGTAGTGTTTCACTAAGAAAAAATACAACCATTTAGTTGTTTGATCTTTTAAGGTATAACTGCAAGCATTTGGTAAGAAAATGTGTTCATAGTTATTCTTTGAAATAGATTTAGAATTCAAATGCTGTGCCAACTTTATAATTTATGAATCTTCTTTTCCTTTTTTAGCTACTGCTATCATTGTCTCTGAAAGAAATATATCCAGTTGCCCAAAATATGGAAGGGTGGTTTTTTTTTTTTTTTTTTTTAAAGCACTTTTGTAGTAAAATAGACACACAATCATTATGTAGACAAATGCATCCTGTTTCAGGAAACAGCTTAAGGGCTTGGTTTTGAAAGTAGGTTATGCTCGGTAGTGCAGATGGTTTACCTGGCAGAATTCCAGGGCTGTTAGTATCTTTTACATTTAAGGGAATTTTGAATGGTTTGTAAAGTCCATATTGGCAAAGATACTTGCTTAACAAAGACCTTAACTTCTCTTTGTGATAGCACTTACAAAAATGCATATTATTTGCAGTTTAAATTGGTAAGTGCTGTAGACATGGGAAATATTTTTCTTGATCTTTCTTTGGAAATAGACATAATAATACACTAAAATCTGTTCACAAAATGAAAATTGTTTTCTTAAATCTAGAATATTTAGTAATTTCAAGCAATATTTAATTTTTGCTTCTGATTGCTTCTGATGTAATTCTGTGAATTAATAAGATGGTTTATCTTCCATTTTTTATGTTTTTCAAAATAAATGGTTTGCTGTTGTAATGCTTTTTAATATTTATTAAGTCTTGTTGGAAGGAAGCTTTAAAAAAAATACAAAGTGCTCTTGAAGCCTGATCTGCAGTTGGCTCCAAAGATGCAAATAATTTCATTGATTTAGGTCATAGGGCTTCTCTTGCAAACTCATACTTTGGAGCAGATCCGAGTTTCTTAGTTGTGTCACCTATGGCATTTAAATACAGTTGTGATTATATCTGTTTGCTGTGGATGTTTATAGGATAAAGTTTGGTGCAAAATATAAGGTCACCATGAGCAATAGACTAAAGAATCTTATTAGATATAAAGCAAAATAAAACATAAAACTCTTAATAAAGTTGTAAATCACTTTACTTGACCTGGAGAGTTCTCCATCTCCCTCCTTCCTGTATTCCCCAGTGCAGACCACTTGAGTAAAATGCTGATGATAAATGATCTTGCAAGAGGAATCCTTCTGACCATTCTCTGACCATCTGTGTAAGACAGGCCATAGCACTTCGGCTTAATTTGTGATGTAACTAGCATGTTATTTTTAAAACCGTGTAAATGTCAGAAGTAGCTTTGACTATTTGCTGCTATTTTCTTAAAGTAGCCCTGAAAGTAAAATCAGTCTTCCCCTCTGAAGATTTACTGAATTTACTTCTAAGCTGCTGACCTTGGTTTGCCTTTTTCTGTGAAAGTATGCTGTAGCTACCTTCTTAGTTAACTTACTTATAGTTTGAGTTTCTTTAATTTCTGTCTGGAAGCTACATCATCCATCTGGAAATTGTATTCGGTTCTTAAAAGGCAAGGTGGGAGGTAAAACTATGTCCATGGGATCTTTTTTAGTAGGCCAGAGCTTTTTTTTTCCTACAGTTTTCATATTTCATTTTTTAAAAGAAAATAAGTCTGTTTCATAAACAAAATGTCTAGTGTTTTAGGAAAAAAAAGTTCTTAATTTTATGCTGTTTTTTCCCAAGCTACTTCTGGGCACAGTCTGGTCTATTCTACACAGGATTTAAGAAAACAATTTGCAAAATGTGAAAGTGCAATTTGAAAGTCTGCAATTAAGAATCCTTTTTTGTAACCAAAAACTGGGATCCCTTCAAGGTACGTTAATTAAAAAAAAGCAAAAAGAAAAGAAAAAGAAGGAATGGCTTCAGAAATCCACTTACCTCCATACTCTTTAGGTAAGGCAGAACTTCAGACTTTTAATTTTTTTCTTGCTCTCTGATATACTAGTTGGTTCTATCAATCTTGTTTTTTTTAATATGTGGAATGAAGTTGTTAAAATGCAAAGCCAAGTGGATCTGGAGTGGGTCAGACTGATGACGATTAAAAAAAGAAAAAAGATTTCTTCTTCAAGATGTGCTAATGTGGAGGAGGTTACAGCTCTGATAGCCATTCTCTTGTACATCGGTTCCTGTTAAATATGCACCTGCAAATTTTTGTGACATCATTTGGTAATAATTGTTGGGGGTTATGATTTTTCAATTCTAATTTGATCTGCTTATGATTGCACCAGTTTCTTTTGAAGCATCTGTAATTCTCCTATAACAGCCAGAACTTGTGTTAAGAGACTTATATACAATTTTTTTGTAGGAAAACCCAGTTCTACAAACTTACAGCTCTGCTGATCTAGATTTTAGCAAATGCCTAAGCACTTGAATCTTGTGATTATTATTATAGTTCTTAATTCAAGCTCTGACATGGGCTAAGCCTGGGCTTTTTCAGTAGTGGAAAGAATAAACACAGGCTGTCAAGTTGCTTGTGCGACTTAATAAACATAATGCTTAGTCCAGACAAATTTTTTCTACTTGACTCATACAGTGCAGTGACTTTGATTTGAACTTTACTGTTTGCATGATGTAGAATATAAAGGAAAGAAATGTCTCCACTATAACCACCAGCCTGCAGCATGTATTCTCTCTAAACTTATAAACCTGATTGTATTAGAAATGCATTTGAGCTTTTCTGGCAAAAATTGTCTCCTAAAGTATCTTAACCTAAAGAGGAGTGTAAGGAAAAGGTCTCTGAAATAATTTTTGTTTATTCTGTTGTCTGAAAACAATTCTTCCTCTTGTCTCACTTGAGGACTATACAAGAAACAGAGGGGAGCTGGTATCAGAGCTGCACTTGCTTCCAAGTCTTCTGGGAAATGCAACATTAAGCAGCAGCTTTCGAGCACTGCCATCTCCTGTCAAATTCTTCTGTATTGATCTCTAATTTATTGCTCTCAATTCTGGAATGGTCATGTTCAGAGATAATGTAATTACTGTCATGCTGCTCTAATAATTACTTAGAATTCAACTCAGAGCTGATAAGGAATCCTCTGACAAAATAGCTTTTCATTAAAGAATCTTAATTAGTTGAAACCAATCCTTCCTTTTAGGAATGTACATACCAGACTAGCCAGGGTTTTTTTCCCCCCCTCTGGTCCAGAATGGAGTATCTCATCAAAACTTAGAATAGCAAAGGAATCATGTGGGACAAACGTTGTAAAGCCTTAGACTGTTCTCTGATTCATTGTTAGCAAGAGGCTAAAGATGCTCCCTTTTCTATCAGTCTCTTTGGTAAGGACTACTCCACACTGTATAAATAACTAAATATATTTTGGCTGAGACTGCTGAACCATAATTGTCTGTCTCACTCATGTGGGATATCTCTTTGGATGCAGGACATGATTTTCAGATTTCTAATCTGAACAGGAAAGGAAAGTGATTTAAACCTGGTGCTATTCCTATTTAATATACTGCAACTGTGGTCTTCATGTTTCAGAAAAAAAGTTCTGAGTTCCATGTTTCAAAAGGTTTTGGATTTGATGGCCGTCAAGCAAATCAACTTTAAAAGGCAGACAGATAATTTCCCATATAGCTTCAATACAAATCCTTAGGATTTTTAGCCACTTAGGACAAATTTTTATACCAGACTTTTAACTTGAAGGACTTTAAACCCAGGAAATACAAAATGTATGTAAAGAGAAAGGAAGGAAGGAAGAATTCTCAAAGAATGTAGTAACTTAATAAATATTTTAAAAGACTCTAACCTGACTCTTAGATTGTAGTTCCCTTTGGTAGCTGAAGGCATGATTTCAGATGCAGGTTTAGTCTATGTCTTCAGACCTCGAGAACCATTTACGGTTGGAGGAGCTTGGTAGAAACTACTACATTTAGGATGTCTGACAGTTGGCTATCAAACAAATGACCATGAACTTTTCCTTAAAAGGTTTCTGCACTCCGTAAGCTGCAGCAGGTTTTGCTAAAGAGAATTGCATCTTCTTTGATCTGCAATGTTTAGTCTAGTGACTTCAAGTGTTTGATACTTGCATGAATATATTCATTTAACTGTGGGAATATTAATTACATTTCTTTATCTTACCCAAATAGCTGCCCTAACACCACTTTCATTCCCTTAGGTAAAGTTGACTTCTTTACCCTGGGTAGGTTATTCCCCTCCTGAATGGAAATTGTTGCACCAAAGTAGAGTACAGATACGAGAATTTTAAATAAATGATGCTTAAATAGGCTTTCTTTAAATACGTTCCTGGCAGAGCGTCAGTGCCTGGCAGGGCGGCTGAGTGCTTTGGTGCGTTGGCTGCCTCTGCTGCGAGGTGCTACCTGGGAACTGCCAATGCAGTGGAGGCAGGAGGGAGAAAAGGGGCAACTCTTCAGTGAGGGAGCTCTTCCCACTGTCAGGACAGTGAGGAAAGACAAAATCAGAGCTTTTTTTAACAGAAGTAATGCTTTATGAAACAGACAGATGTGTTGTGCTGCCAATCAGCTTGATAGGCAAAGGAAAACTTTCTAATCAGACATAGAAAATCAACCAAAGATGATTGAAATAAAACTGCCAAAATTTTTGAACAGGAGTTTAGTGGGAAGAAACAGTGAGAGAAAGAAAAAAATGATCATTTTGAAAGATTTTAGTTATTAATTTTAAGAAGTGTTTGACACGTTTTTATACCTTTTTTCTCTTAAAAGTCTCGAAAATCAGTTATTAAAAATCTGCTGATAGATGTCATTTAGTTGACCAGTCAAGCATTCTGATTATGGTAAACAACAGATTTATGATTGCTTAAGCCGTTGCAAATTATCTGCATATGTTTTATGCAAGTCTTTACTTGCATGAGCACGTGCTATTTTTATTATGATACAAAGATCCTAATAAGTGTTCAGAAAGAACCAAATTAATGTTGCACTGACAACTGAAAATATAACCCTTCCGAATTTTGAAAACTTGTCCTTACAGCCTAGATAGATTACAAAGTTTAGAGTAGTCTTCCCCCCCCAAGGGAGGGTGCATTTATTGAATTGTCACTGAAAATATTTAGAGCCTGAGACAGTGGTATTTCTATACTGAACTTTTTCACTTTTAGGACACTTTCAAAACTAATGCTTTCTCTAGCTTAAATACTCTTATTTTGACATAAGAACTGGCCAGGAATAACTCTATGCTGAAGCATATAAAATTTCTAATACTGTAAAAATGAAAAGTGGGAATAGCCTTCCAGAAGGAATAATCACGGCAAAAGGTCTCTTTAGTATGGAGTTTGTTTACCCTGAAAAATACGCTGTAGTTGCCAGTAATAGATAGGAATCAGCGCAGCATTTCTGAACCCTGTGCCCTGAACAGAGAGTTGGTCGCTCCTGGTGATTTAGTGGTGTGTTGAGTTTGCCCTGTTTGTATCAGTCCAATTCTTAGTGCCTATGTTTGGACCACGTCTCAGTTTGCAAGGCAATACAGACCTCTTGTCAGGACTGGATTGGCAGGGAGTGTTTCTCAAACTTCAGCTGAGGGAAAACAGTCAGTTGCTGCTCTTTTACTACTGCTGAAACTGTAGGTCAGGCGTTATTTAGGTGAAGCTGATGGCAGATCTTTGATGTGGAAGCAAGTACTTGCAAAATTTCCAGGAGTACTGTGAAATATAGGTTGGTGGTACATGGTTCTTTTTGCTATTTTTAAAAGGTCCTTTTTTTAAAAAAGTATTGAATACTTGCAGCTCCTGCTGACTTTGGAAAATTCAGTCATGGTTAAATATCACCAAAAATGGAGTAGCTGACCTTTGCTTCTCGAACTTCTATTTACACAGAACAAGAGATGTCTACATAAGAAAATATCATTTCCTCACTGTTAAACTTTCATGGCACTTCTGTGAAGCTGACACAGATCTTTGAAAGAAAGAACTGATTCTTTGTCAAACAGTTGTTAACTCCAGAATACTTTTTCTGAACAGAACTGGGCTGGACAGATATCTTAAAATCACGGGTGTGCTTCATGTGCTATGGGTGGGAAGCGTAAGGTATTAGCGCCAGTAATTCATGTAGAAAGCTCTATCTTAAACTGCATCTAAAAAAACAGGATGTTTTTCTCCCTCCACAGTCTTGACTTTAAATTTTTTTTTTTTTTTTTTTTTTTTTTTTTTTTTTTGGGGGGGGGGGGGGGGGAACAAACCTTCCTCTTATATTCTCTTCATGGCTAGTTCCAAATTTCCCTGAATTGTTTATTGACCAATGAAAAAGAACATTTGTAGTAAAAAGACCTGGGATTTATTCTGTAATGCTTTTAGCTAGCTTGCAAATAAAATCCCTCCAGCAACAATTAAGCAAAGGAGATGTATATGCTCTTGTTGCTAATCTGTTTCTATTTTTCTTTAAGACTTAGTAGATATGGTTGATTATGCATATTATTATATGCATATTATGTATTATATGCAACTATTCAATATGGAAAATTTATGGTGTTATTCTAGCTTTTGGAAAATGTATTAAATTTTGAAATTAAAAACAAAATATGTGTATAAAAATATAACACAGAAAATAATATTAAATCCCATATAAACTGTTGATACATATTTTTCAATGACTTTATTTCCCAGACTGCCCTGTGAAATGACAATGGTAGGGGCAGATATATTATGGAGTAGAATGAATATATTCCACATCAAAGATACCACACATGAGGATTTCAGGGAGTAAGTTTCTAACATATACTAGAAATATTTATTTATTTATTTATTTATTTCTGTCATTTCAGCTGAAATATACTGGTGTAAAGTTGGCATTTTGGCTTCATCAAGTTTTTTGATTAGCCCTGGTAGACACTGTATGCCAGTCCATGAATTACTGGTATATTGATTCATTCACATAAAAACTAGCTTTTGTTTATTGCCAGTAGATTATGTTTGTTTTGTAGGTACCCTGGAGATGAGACACATATATAAAATGGGCAGCCTGCAGAAGTCTTTGTTATACTTTTTTTTAGGCCATGAGATGAGTTAAGCTGCTGAGGTAGCAGCACTTTACAAAGTGCCTAGTGCAAACTAGTCGTTCTTGTGTCATTTTCTGTTCAACTGTCAAAGTGGAGTGTACAATGATGAACAAACTTTGTATTGCTATTCTTAATTTTGTTCTTAGGGTGCAGAGTCTTTTGTGACTTGTGTTATGTGGAAGTGGGTTTTGTGGCTATTTCTAGATTAGGCAGCTATTTTATGGTTGCTGATGTTTATGAAAGATAGGATTTAATGAGTGCTATGGGCACTTGCAGTCCCACATTCCCAAATGCTTGAGTTTCTCAGCTAAAAATGTGTAAGGTATGTTGTCACTGAGCTGTATTTTGCAACTGTGCAGTGCAGGCAAAGAGTTCTTATCACAGTTTACAATTCATACTTTCAAGAGCATAAAACTGAAGAGGAGAGCAAGGAAAGAGACTAGCTGAGGATTATCTTTCCTTTCCCCAATGTAGAGGAAAAAGATGCAAACCAGAAGACCTCTAGAAACCTGCAGAGAACTGGTACTGTGATTACCCATGCCAATGTATGCTTAAGAATAGCTCAGATTTTGCTACTAAGGAGGTTAATACTGATCTATTTGAACAGACAGTGTCTGCTCTGCTGTGTTCTCACACAACAGAACAGACTATTTCATGCTGGAATTTATCTGCTGTGCATTTGGCGATGAAGAGGCACTTCCATTTGACCTCGTGATATGAGAAATGCTGGCATCTGGAGCCCTTTCTTGGCAGAATTCCAACATTGCAACAAATAATGACTTTCTTTTCCATTACAGCCTGTAGCAATGTCTTAACAAATACATTCCCACTGTGGTCATGATTTCTAGTTACTGATGTGAGAAAATGCTTAAAAAAACATCTTGAACAATATTATTGATGATACCACTTTATTCCTTGCGAAGAATTAAAAGCAATAGATAATCAGATCTGCTTGCATGATGGTCCTTTTTTTCAGTGTAAACTCAATGTCAAGAATTTTTTAAACTTTTCAAAATTTTAGCAACCGCAAACTTCATCCCTTACTCTGCAGTTCCGTTCTCGTTAGTATCGTTATTTAAATTTGCAAACCTCAGTTTAAACTTAGCTAGAATATTTGCTTCTGTAAAAATGCTTTCTGTTATAGGGTGAGTAGTTTCTCATCATGCAGTTTAACTGGAGTTTCTGTTTTGTAAAAATTCTTTTGATTTTTCACTTTGCTGTAACTTTTTTTGATTGCACTTTGAATACTAAGTTCTTCAGAAAATAAAGACTTCATGCTAAAAGGGTAAGAGTTTTCAGGTCCCTATTAACAAAGTAAATATTTTCAACAAGGGGAAAAAATGATTTTTTTTTCTATAAAGTCATGACATAGGAAGATGAAGTAGCATAGTGATTCTCTCTTACTCTAGTAGAAAGTGGCTCAGACAAGAAAATGGCTATTCTGTTATATTCCAGTGAAAATTATCATAGATCTGTTATCAGAAATATTAGGAAAGACATTATTTTTACAACTTGATTAGAGTTTGCAAGCTGACGTTGTTAATACACGCATCTGAGACTTAACTGTGAAGTGTCTATATTCCCACTGGGCTCTTCAATTTTTCCTTGGTCAAGCTCTCTGTTTGCTTTTGGGTATTTTTTCCACTACATCACTGCACAGAAGAGATATATTAAGGCCAAAGGAAGAGACAGATATTTGAGACTTTCCATCTTATCCATTCCACTGCACTTACTACAGTGTTCTTGAATAATAGCTGAACTGATATTGATGCTTTTCAGAGACATCAGATAAACAGAGTCTATGAACTAACGGCTTTTAGCGTGCATGCTGACTGCATGTGTTTTTGCTGTAATATATAAAAGTGGCTTGGATTTAAGTTTTGTAGTGCTTTGGCCAGCTGAGTGTGAGAGGGTCATGTCAGGATATTTGCACTTCCTTCTGGAGGATTTCTTCTCTTCCTGAAGCCTTTAGTGATTCAGCTGAGAGCGAGCCAGTGATTATGCTGAGCATAAAGCAGTGAAAGACWTGAGTTTGTAGCCATTGTGAAGTAAAGAAATGGAAAAAGTTGCTGCTTTTCAGAAAGCTTTTATTGCCACCAAAGCATTTCCACTCTTGTATTTGCCCTAAGACTGCTGACCTTTGAGAAAATCTACCCAGAAATCTATAAAAGCAACCGGGGAAATTAATTAACAGATAATGATAATAGGTCAGAAAGGCAAAAACAAAAGTGCCCTTGCTCCCAGTGGGGAGATAGTAACATTAATTTTCAACCAGGCATTAGTTTTACATCAGTTCTGTAATTATTAAATTTCCCAGTGTGTTCAAAGGGAATTGTGATCATTTCTCTCCTCCCTGGGGAGTTTTACAGATGGGTGATTTTAAGTTCATTTGGATAGACTGATGAAGAATGTTTTTGTGCCATGGTTCATGTTCTTGCTATATTAAGAGAACAGTATTTTTTTTACACTAAAAATCAGCATAGGGGCAATGTATCTGTCCTCAGAAGTATGTTAATTTGGCTGCAATGTTTGGCAGTTTTCCCTGAATTTTTGACAGACTGTTTTTATTTCATTTTTCAAAGATTACATGCTAGCTGGCAAAGGAAAGCATAAGTACAAAGCATGGATTCAAAAGAAACTTAAAAATATGTAGAAAATGGCATTTGCAATTCACTTTTGAATATTGACAAGTGATAATCTAGTCTAGCTCACAGGTTTGGCCACAGTGTGATGAGTGTTCAGTGCTTTCTCTTTCCTTCACGCTTTACTAATATACTCAGATCATGAAAGCTCAGGAGCGTGTTCCACGATGACAAAAGTCATCATTCTCTATATTAGCAAAATAAGTTCTCCTCGGAGTAGAGGATAGGTATAACGCATACTGTTGAACATATATCCCTCAAACATCTTTGCCTCAGAATTTTTGATATATTGCTGTAATCTTTTATGAGCTCTTATCATGAGCTTCAACTCTGAAATTAAGAACATTTCTCTAACTCAAAGCTAAATTTAAGCTTTAGCCATATCATTAGCCAGATCATTAGCCATAGTAGAGGGGTGTTCTGTAAGGAGAGTCATACTTTTAGCAGTAGTGACTGAGTCGACCTCCCCAACCACTTGTGCTACCTGTTGCACAACCTAGCTACATCTTGGGTTGAAATGTAGGTATAATGCTGAAGAAACTATTGCTTAAAGTGATTCGTGTGATTATATAAGTTAGAGAAGGTACGGCGGCTACTTGTTTTGGGGTGAAAATGTTGGGTTTCCTTCTTACAGTTAAGCTAGTGTTACAGAATTTAATTTTGTAGGGACTCTGAAAATAATACTTTAAAATATTTAGAAATCTTATTATTTCTACCGTGCTATGAAGTTTTGGATACTCAGGTAGCATCATACTTCCTTTTGTTGAAAATAAAACATAAGCTTATTATTGAACCTGCTTTGCTTTTTTATTTAGAGTAACAGTAACAAAATTAATCATTAATACTTAAAAGAACTATGCTTTTTAATGTAGGAAAAGCAGTCCTGTTAACAATGTGGAGCTGGATGAAAAAATCACTGTGGGAGAAGAGATACTAGCTTTGGGGCTTGCTAAGGATTAGACCGTGTATCCTGCAGGGCCAGCTCTAACTGGATAACCAGGCTGGTTGAGACAGGGCTGCAGAGAGGAAAGTTTACAGCAGCAGCCAGAAAAACTGAGATTCTGCAGAGCTGAAAATAAGCTGACACATCATACTTGACTCTTCCTATCAACCTAGAGAAGTTTTTTGTGGAGGAAAATCTCCAAATGGATGGTCCATGAGCAGTTTTGGAGAGGGTTATGAACAATACATTTTTCTTCAGGTTAAAGTACCCATGCTTATTCACTTAACCTCTTGCATGAAATTAATCTCTTGTTCCTTTTTAAGCTTCTGTGTTTTATTTCAGGAAAATAACTACACAATCATTTTAACCACACTTTCTATGTGAAATTTGAGTTAGTTATAGATGACTATAAATATAGTGTTATTAAAAAAAAAAAAAAAAAAAAAAAAAAAAAAAAAAAAAACTCAATAGGGAAAGGTTCCTGGAGGCTTGTAGATAAAGCTAGATGGTAGGAAACAAAAGTTATAGCGGGATGTTCAAGAGCAAATGGTATTAGGAGCCCTGGAGGATGGTCTGGAGAGGAGTGCTAAGGTTGTAGGGAATTGAATGGAGTTAAGTGTTGATGGAAGGGCTCTATACAAAATATGGACTAGAGATCACAGGAGGTAAGCTGAAATATTTTCTAGGAGCGTCATTTGGCCTTCAGCAAGCTGCTGGACTTCTAAGCCTCATTGCAAACATCTGTGCAAGTCTAGTAAGTGACCTCACAAAGTTTTCCATTGGTGACTGTGTATCTTTAAGGTTTTCTCTCCCTTATGTGAGAAATTGCAAAGTGCTAAGATTTTTACTGATGAGAGGACTTCTTCCAAACATTTAAACAAAATGGTTTTATTCAGTTGACAGTCAATTGAGCAGGGCATGTATTATTTGACTCTACTGTTGTATTTCTAAAAGTTTTGTCTTTTATATTGTATTACTCATCACATTACAAAGCTTTGATTCAGTACATTTTCAGGCATTCTGAAGCTGTTCTCCAGTACAAATTATTTGGTCCAAAGCCAGCAAAGGAAGCTTTACGTAATGAATGTACAAAACATTTTACTGGCTTTGAAAAGCTTGTGGCTACTGAATCTGGAACCACTTTCAAATATATATTTCTTTGTCTTCTTTGGATATCTATCTATTTTTAATAATTTTTTTTATTATTATTCCAATTATTTGGACTCATTCCAGAGAGTCAGTCTTTTGCTCTTCAAACGTTAAAGATTAAAAAAAAAGAAGCTGCAGGCAAAATTACACAAAAGTTCTTTTGTAGCTCTGAAAAAGAAAAGGCCTGATTTAAGCTCTGCTGAAAAATGTTTGACAAGCGGAAAACTCTTTTTTTTCTTTTTTAAATATACAGCTTTATTTGAAATATATGGATATTTTAGCCAGCCAGAATTGAATGCAGCATGAACTCCTACTACCACCCTCTTGGCCTTCTTCAGTAAGGCACTCCAGCCTCCAGACTCACTGATGGCAATTGTGCCACACATCCATATTTTCTTCCACTTAGAAAGTCTGTCGCTACAACTCTTTTTCATAATACAAGACTATATAATCCAGTTGTGGCATTATCATATATGAAGCAAAAAATAAAATGTGAAGAATCTTCCACTTACAGTGCCAGCAAGGAATCCACTTTCATATGTTTGACTCCTCATTTCGTAAATAGCATTTTTAGAGGTATATCTTTACAGGCAGGTGCATATTTAATCTTCCCATGCTACTAGCTAGATGCAGTCCAGCTCTGAACCTAAATCCACAGTGTAATGTTGCTGTAGCTGGAAGACCCAAATTCCAGGAGAATTCATTTGCCTGGGCTCGGTGCTGCTACACTTTCCAAAGGCCACCACTTTTTTTCTATAACTGGCTTGGTTCCAGCTAGCCGGGAACAGCAGCACAAGCTTGCATGTACCTGCGAAAGGCCACATACTCAAAGCTCTCAGCTTCCTCAAGTGAAACAGTTTTCTGATTGCAAAGGATGATATTATTTGCTACCTTCTCCTCATCAAGCTTTTGTAGGAGGCTGAACCAGTCCTGTTCATCTCACTGAATAGCCCACCAACAGCCTAGGTACTTCATTTTGTGCTGTTTGCTTCAGGTGTTTCGTAAGAGCACAACTGAGACAGGCAGATTTTTGCAATGCTATAATACTGCAATACTATAATACTTTATCAGCATAAAACACTGTAAGAAGGCACTCAATAACTGACTCAAACTCAGACATCCTTCTTAATATTACTTAACCATCAGTACATTTTTATCAGATGCACTCCTCTGTATTTGCAGGTCTTTAAAATATGCTTATGGTGTTGTTTGATGTACTATACAAGACATTATATCAGTATTTTATTTTGCAAGAGATCCGTGAATAAGAGAACTCCATAAAATATTTTAATCTTCATCTTAAATTTCTCTGTCCTCTTTTATTTACCAAGATAGATGTAGTCTTATATTTTTTTTCCTAAAAATCTTTTTTTTTGAGTTACCCAATATTTTCCAGTTATACATCCTTTTGCAAGATATTTCTGCTTGTTTTGTTCTCCTCCCTTACTACAATCAGACCTGCTTGTTTCAGTCTTTTCTTGCAAAATGCAGAAGAATTATTAAAGGCATCTGAAATGCTGTACTAGTAAGTGAGAAATAGAACAAAGGTAATGGAGAAGTAGTGTGCCATGTAATCCCTGTATCCATGTAACCCCTGTTGAATACCAAATACAATTTTTTTCCTTTCCAAGTTTTGCAAAAAAACACAAGTATTTCTCAGAATAACCACAATTTATGGAGCTTGCAATGGTTATTTGCCTCAGACTCTTACACAGATAAAATAATCTATTCTGAGTTTACTCTCTTTTCTGGGTTAAGTTGGTAAACAAGATGTCATTTATTGTGGGTGATTTGTGGTGACTTTTTTCTCAGTAAAGAGCCATGTGTTAGATTTTGGGCTACTGTTCTGGTTGCGTTTATGTCTGTCTATTCTGGGAAAGTGTGAGTACTTACTCTGCATGTCTCTGGTAGAGATTAGAGTAGCCAGGCCATATGCGCACAGGCAAGTGCCAGAGAATTCAATTTTAAGCATTTTTGGACAAACTGTGTAGAGGCAGTAGAAACAGGCAGACTTGGCATGAAAGTCTGGTTAAAAGATCCTGTAACTGAAAAACTTGTTTTGGTGGCTACTGGACAAGTATGTGCTGCTACTTTAGGTTTGCAATAGAAATAATATTTGGATTGTTGTCTGGGTGACTGAGTGTTAACTTTTGGTGTGTAGATACAAACTGTGCTTGGAGAAGAATGCCTCATGCACTAGATCGTTTTCTAATTCAGTTCAAATCAGCAGAGAGAGGGAGGTTGTCCTAGGTCTTCTGTGCTGCCCAGTTTGTTACTGAGCAAGAGCATAAAAACTGAGATGTGGGTTTTATCTCTTGATATACATTCACGCTCAGCATTTCTGATTAGTCCTTTGATCTGAATTTTGTTTTACTGATTCTGTTAACACCATGTGAAGTATTTCAAAATCCTGATAACTTAATTTAGCTGTAGTAATTGTGATTAAGTATGTAGTCAAATACTACATGCCTCACAAAATTTTTTTTCTCCTTAATCCACATAAATCTCAAAAGAATTATCTTCAAGTTCCCTGTAGCTCAACATTTTCCATTGTTTCTGCCAATAGTCTTTTCACTTTATCTACACCACAACCTTGCTAGAGACGGTTGAGAATGGGTACATATTAGACAGAAATTGGAAGTTTGGAAAAGTACAAGCTAAATATTATTAACAGAAAATATGATTGTCACAGTCATTAATGTTTGTAAATCTTGTTAATCATCAGCTTATGTTGTGCAATATTCATTACACTAAAAATGAAACAAATTGTGAATGCCAGTTTACTCTTAAGTAAAGGATGTAAATTATCATCAGTTGACCATGTAATGGGGATCACCATAACTCTATTTTCATTTACCATCTGTGGACTTGAATGTATCTTTGACTAATAAGATTTCCTTTTATAGAATCTGTGGAAAATGTAATAAGATAGCTTTAAGTGTATTAATTAATTAATTATAATCTTATGCTGCTGATCGTGACACTTTTATTCAAAAACATTAGGCTCATGCTGTTGCATAGTCCCTGGAATCCACAGAAGGTCATACAATGCTTTTGCATGTTAAAACATGCCAGTGATTTGTATGCAAAATCAGACTTCAAAGAATCTGATTTCTGGCTGAAATAGAACAAGAAGTTGAGAGAGCAAGAGGGTAGCCATACTGGGTCGAATCAAGACTGCATTTAGTCCAGTAAACGTAAGTAGATACCTAGAGAAAGACCTAGACAAACTTGTAATATCCTCTTTTGTGTTCTTCCAGCTTCCAAATGTTTCCAGGGGAGGGGATTTCCTTAGCTAGATGTGCTTTCTGTGTGGTTTCTAGCCTGCAGTAGTTTCCTCTTTCACGGACTAGCTCAGTTACCCCTTGACTCTACATAGCATCCTGCATCCAAACCATCCTTTGTCTGCAGCTTCCACCGAGCTAGTTCCTGCTGTGTGGAGAGTCACCTCCTCTCGTCTGTGATCAGTCTGGCCCTCCGGGCTCCTTTAGCTGGATTATTTTTTGGGGGGGGGAGACTTTACCATTATAGCCAGTTCTAATCTGACCTCACTCAGAATCATGAGGTCTTGGGGGCTAGTGACACGCTGGCGTTTTTATTTTGTTTTAGCTTGTTCAGACTTTTTTTGTAGCTATGAAGATTAGAAATATATTACTTTAAAATTACGAGATTTGAAAATCCTACATTAACATAGATTCATGAAACTTCAAGAGCATTTAGTAAAGTGAGTATACCATAAAAATCACAACAGTTGTCCCATACTTCATTATTGCGAAGAAATTCCCTGTCAGCAGGTGATGGAATCATGGTGGAGTCATACGAAGCACAGAATGCATGCATAACCTTTGGTGGCTTTGGGAGAACGTATTTGAAGAGATAAGCTGGAATCTGTTTTCTGTAGTGTTTCTTATTAAAACACATTTTAAATGTCACCATAAGGTGTGCAAGGGGGAGCAAACATGTCTTCAAAGACCTCTGGAAGCAGATTCTGTTCATCTTATTCAGGGACTAAAGTGAGCAGGCTTCTGAGAGGTCTTTAAGAGGCAACACAACACTTTGGCATCTCCTTTTCTTTGACTAAATAAGGAATTTAGATTCTTGCTTTAGCAGAATATGTCATTAGAACAGTTTTACTGTCAAAGAGGTAACTTGGGAGTCTAAATGAAGCAGCCTGAATCCCAACACAATGTCAAAAATAACAGTAGCAATTATTTTCATCCTGAGGTTTAACAGAATAGCTTGGAACCAGTGTTAACTCTACTGAATTTTTGAAAGGCAGATTTTGTCAGTTTAATTATGCTTTGATGACAGAGAGTAACTGAGGAAAACACTTCTTGTATGTGAACAGGCATAGCAGAATTTGTCTAATGGAAAACTTGAAGGTCTAAGGAAGACAGTAGATGCATGAACTACCTTTCCAGCAAATTATTTCCCTCAGTCTATCTGAGGGAATGTTCTTACTGCTTGCCGTGAATCTTTTCTGAGGCATAAAGGTAAACTCTGTTTTAATTTGTTCAGTTCTTTGTATTTCCTGACTCAGACCTCAGATCAGAGAGATTGAAACTAAAATAACACAAAAGGGAGGGGGTTTATTTTCTTTTTTTGCTGTCCAGTGAAACCAGAAATATCTTTTCACTGATAAATAGTCTTTTGTGATAATTTTACAACATTGCACAGGAAATAAGATGTTAAGAGAGACAGATGAGCATTGACCATTTGGGAGCTTAATCATAGTAATGTCTCTGAACAAATATCGTCTCAGTGGTGAATAACACAGTGTATTTTAGTATCTGGACATTATTTAGATGTTTCAACATGCAGTGAGTATTATGAATTTGGATATTTTTATGGAGCTGTCAGCAAATGATCATGAAATGCTTCTTTGAAATTAAATAAAAGTTGGCTTTAACTATGTTTATGACAAGTTGAAGCCATTCTACCAATGCAACTACTTTTTGACTCTTGAGGATTAAATGCCCAGCTCTGCAGCAAGGAAGTCGATGGTTGATTTTGAAACTGACTTCAACAGTTCAAGGGTGGACAGAGCACTGCAAGAAAAAAATAGAATGAATAAAAGCTAAATAACCCTATTTCTGTGTATAAATATCAGTTTTGGCTTCTTAATGAGTTCCACAGTGGGATATGGTTATCGTTTCAAGCTGCAATTTTTGCACTATCCACCTTGTCTTTCTGAAGTTTGCTGTGTAGTCGTATTTTTGCAGTGTTTTCCTCAATGATTGTCACTGATTATTAGTGTACAGGAAATTGGTCCAAAGGGGCATCTGCTGTCATGATCGATCCTGTTGCAGTCCAAGACTGTTTTAGAGCAACTTTTCCTAAGTGGGTAAATGATGGATTGCTGGGTATTTTTGAGATAACAACATCTGCTTATATGAAAAATTTCTTCCAAAATATGAAAGGTTTACAAGCACTCTAAAATAGAATTAAGAGAAAACTATTTTTTTCCTTCAATATAGAGTAAAATTAAATATATCTGAAGCTTTTCCTTGTTCTTTTGCTATGCATGTATTATGCCAGTAGTTGAAAATAAGTTAATTAATTACCAAATTTATCAGAATTAGAGAACTAGTACCTTGAATGAGGGAAGGAACATGTTTTGTGAGTTTTTCACATTTGAAATGCATGGAAATAAAGTGAGTTAAAATAATTAAAATGTCATTTTATTTATTTATTAATGTTATTTTACTAACTATTATTGTAAATGTGTTTTAGAAATGAGGGACGGACTCTATAAAATAGTGTCTAGATTTGAGGTACAGAAGTCCAGTGGCTAAAATCTTTGAATTTGTTCAAAGCTGCATATGTATGTGTGAGAAAGTACATCTTGAACCCATTGCCAGCTTATGGGGTACAGGAGTACGGGAGTACGTTGTCTTAAGTTCAGAGCTGAAACAAACTTGCTGAATAAGATCTGAAATTAAGTTTTCACAGACAGAACCACAACTGCATCTTTTTAAAAAATGTGTTAAATATTACAAGAGAAAGTTTGAAAACTAAGCTAGTGCTGCCCAAAATACCACTTTCAACGGCTGTCTTGTACCATCAGTAGGCCATAATGAAAACTTGCTTTCTTAAAGGTTTTGAGTTTTATGCATATTGCTACATATTAATTTTTTTTAAAGCTCTCTTTCACCTCATCGGCTCTTCCAATGTTGATGTGAAAAATGCAATGACCTTCAGTGGGCCTGTGGAAGACATGTTTGGGTACACAGTTCAACAGTATGAAAATGAGGAAGGAAAATGGTAAGTTGTTTTTAAGTGTAAACTCGAAATTATCAGATGTTCAGTGACTCAGATGCTATGCTATTGTCAGTATTATACTAGTATTTATTTGTTATTCTTGGTAAGTACTCCCTGTAAATGAAAATGGGATTCTGTCAGTCTTAGTCATATTTCTTAAACTGGTTGCAGTCCCAAAGAAACCTGCATAGACTGGGGGACTGAAAGATGCAAAGTTCAAGTCTTTGTTCATTTTCTCAAAGACATGACTGAGTACTCAAAGGAAGTAAATCACTAACTGCTAGAGATGAGAAAGTTTTATGCTATGCCTGAGCCCACTTTTTAATGAATAAAATTATTTATCTTTTCCCATGTTAATGTATCACCAGTGAAATTGTTTCCACTTTATTTAACTAATCTGTATTATATATTTTTTCTAATGGTTTCTGTCAGTGGTTATCTGCACTGAGTTTTTTTTATCTAGTAGGAAGATTTCTGCATCGCCGGAGTATTTAATAGTACAGTGCTCTGTCTTCCCTTTTGGCTTGCTGATAATGCCTTTGACTTGGTATTGGCACTTGGAGCTTTCTTAACATGTCTTTTCCTTTTAGCTGTTCTTCTAAATTAGAAGTTGCATTTTGATGTGTTAACTAATATCATTGCTTCCCAGTCTCTCAATAATAAGCAGCTACAAAGATTTTTCACTCAAAAACAGACAGACAAAACTTCACGGGTTATCAACTGGCTGGAGGATTGAATTAATGCGTCAGTGATAAAAAGGTTGGGGAATACTGAGACACCACTCTAGGTAGATTTCTGGTTTTGCAAGAGCTGCCCCCGTAATCTCACATCCTTGATAAACCCCTACGACTCCCCCAGGCAGCTTGTGACTAAGTGCACGTGGCTGCAGGTCGGGCATCGTGCAGTGCCTGAGCAGACCTGTTGGCCTCTGGCGCTGTTGGACACAGTAAGACAACATTTACTGTTAGCCCTAGAGATGCCCAGTAAAATGCTGTTGCAGAGTCTGCTTTTGAAAATGGTTGTTCTTGATTGTACAGCTTGCAGGATCTTTAAATATAAATCTGCATTGTGATCATGAGTGACTAATACTGATTATCTTGAGCTAATTTAGACCTTCAGGAAATGGTATCCATTCTAGGAGCTGGGATTTTGCAAAGTAAACTATATGGTTGTAGAGTATACCAAAACTTTTCAAAAGCAAAAAATAATACAAGCCAGAAGTGGCTACTCTTCCAGTGGCTAGAAGAAGACAGGAGTCCAAACTAGTGTGCTAGATCTGAACATCTCTGAAATTAAGCTCTGGAGCTGCTGTTACATTTTCAAGCTTTTAAATTTCTTTCAGCACAGCAATGCACAGGACAGGAAATCTGCATGCTGATGGTTAAAAATAGATGTACAAAGCTTTGTGATGCTTCAAATGTTAAAACACTATCTATATACTACAAAGAGAGAGCTTTTTAGCAACAGATGTTCTGTAAACCTCTCTGCAGTAAGAAAACCAGAGTCCCCTATTTTATGTGTTTGTTTCCGGTGCAAACAGATAAATAGCCTTTCAAACCACTTCTGCTTGTTCACAGGGCTCACTTGCTCTTTCTGAGAAAAGAGCAGTATGGGAGCATAGTCTTACTGAGTACTGATCATTTCCCGTGGGATGTCAAGCACACTCAGCTTCTCTGCAGTTAAATGGAAGTCAAGGATGCTTAAAAGTGTGGTGCTGGTTTCTAAGTTTTATTGTAAAAAGCACATACATTGCAACATATAACTTGAAAAATATCAGACAGATCCATCATATACTCGAAGCATTTTGTTTTGCATTTAGGAGCATTTAGAAGTTATTAATTAAAAAAATCCTAGTGGATCACAATGAGCCAGTCCATTATGTTTGCTTAGAACCAGAACTGTGTTCTCTCTCTGTCTCTTTTTAACCCATAGGCTATGTTTTACCTATATTTATCTATTATTTTATTCAGGTATCTTCCCTCTGGACTTTTAAATCTGTAATTAAAGGTAGAAATTATTCACTCACTAACTCCTCACAATCATGCAAGTGTCCAGGAGCAGGTCCTGCTGAAATATTATTCTTAATGGTGGGATTTCTATGTTTCCAACGTATGCTGTGAATTCTAATTTAATCTGCGCTCTTTACACATTAAATGGTCAGTTGTTATTTGCCAGGTAGTTCTGGGATATTTATTGTAGCTAATGAAGATTTGAGAACAAAACAATCTCCATCTCTAAACAGCAGAATTTCCTGCTGAAAAATGTTTTCTGGATTTAGAGGTGAGAACAGTACTTTCTGATCATATCAAATGTTGAAAAAACACTGGAGGCAGGATAAAAACAGCCTTAAAATTATGTAATTGTTTTTACTAATTGTAATGACAATATTTTCTCATTTGTAAGAGGGAAAATGATCTTTTATATTGCTGGCTTACAGTATTAAAGACTAAATTCTTATTTTGGATACCTGTAAGTGTCTGCTGTGATATTTAGCCTCTCCTTAGCATTAAAAATACATTATTTTCTAAAATACATTAGCGACTGAGGAGATATTGAATAAAGCAGATATTTCCTTTTTTACTTGTAGTCCTTTTCATCCACCAATACTCCTTTTATTTTCCAGTGTTTTTTTTTTAATGTTATTCTATTGTGTAATCTGGCATATGGGCAGGCTTCCTTTCAGTGTCCTTTGTTACAGAGGAAATAGAATGGCTGCTTTTCCTTGTACCCAGACTAACGTAATTGATGCTCTTCTTGCTATAGCCTATACTATTCATGCAGAGCTTGCTTAGCTGTGCTCTCTGCAAGTTTTACTTGCTAACTTGCATGCCTTTTAAGAATAAAGAAAATTCAGATAATGTATTTCATTTGCAGGGTACTTATTGGTTCTCCATTAGCTGGCCAGCCTGAGAAAAGAACAGGAGATGTATACAAATGCCCTGTAGGGAAGGACAGCCAATCACCCTGCAAAAAACTGAATTTACCAGGTATGAAAGAAAACAAAGTTGTGTCATTTGGAAGAATAACAGCCATCAAATCTGTGAGATTTTTGGCTAAAAAATTCTTTCTATAGCAAAATTTTGTTTAGGACTCCTGAGCTAAATCTGAAGGAAGCTGAGTTTGTAAACATCAAAAATAATTAATTTAAAGCATCTCATTGCCCTTTGGGAAACATGCTGATAATTTTAGAACAGGCAGTTGGCTCTGTTACCAAAACATTATTATGACTGGCATTAATTGACTGTTGTCAGCAGTCCTGGCAGCAAGGTTGTGGAGTACAGTTTGATGGGTTATCCTTTCCAAGGTTTTTTGAAGCTGAGAGCCTCTATAATGCCATCAGCAGGCTTTTGATGAGAACCTCGCTAGGCAGAACAAGCCTGAAGCACCTTAACAGGGTTCAGGTAGGTATTCGTCATTCTTTGGCTTGTGTCAAGAGATGCTGGATGAAGACAAGAAGAGACTTCCTACAAACATGAATTCCACTAAATATGTCTCATTATTGTCTAGCTCCTCTTTTCTCTGAGAAACCTAAATGTCAGTAATGTAAAATAAAAATACAAACGTGAAAGTTGTAATTCATATATATCAGGACAGGATAAAAAGTGAATGTTTTTTTTTTCTAATTAACAAAACTTTGTGAACAGTAATCTCTTGGTTTTATTGTGCTGTTATTTTTACTTTTTTCTTTTTTGCGGTTCAAGAAAACTATTTGAGACAGTGACCCAGACAAATTTTCTGGGATAAAAGCCAGTCTTAGAATTTTTTCTTATTCTTTGCACTTGAAGGAGGAGGAGGAAGGGTGCTAAAATACTTGATGGAACCAATGTCAGTCTGTGTTTTATTTTAGAAGCTGGAAGCTCAATGCTAGTGAATATATACTTTAACATTTTGTTTTCACATTCTCAAATACTTAACATTTTAATCTATTTATAGCTGCTACTTCAGTTCCTAACGTCATGGAAGTAAAAGAAAACATGACTCTTGGAACAACCTTAGTGACTAACCCAAAAGGAGGCTTTCTGGTAAGAAAGGAGTTATTGCCAGCTTTAAAATAAGTCTGTATTTTCCCCAGGTACTGTACCAAACATTTCATCCTTTTTCATCTTTTAAAGGCATGTGGACCACTTTATGCTTATAAGTGTGGGCGTTTGCATTACACAACTGGAGTTTGCTCTAATGTCAGCTCCACTTTTGAAACTGTCGAGGCCATTGCTCCATCTGTGCAAGGTATGCATGCCACAGGAATTCTTGTATGTCTGCAAATGCAAAGTGCCAAGCAAGACAAATGTATACACACATGGGCATAGCAAAAAGCATGAACTACTTTCCTTAACTACCAGCATTACCAAGTTAAGTAAATGTTTTCATTGTCAGTATATAACCTAAATTCTTGCTGCTTTTGGAAATTATCTCAGTACAAACAATCATTAGAGAGCTATGTAACATCCAAACATAATTGCTAAAAATAGTTGCTTATGTTTTTTACTTATGGCCAAAATACTCCTTTCAAATAATGACAGTATGCTATCAAGACCTAATACTCATTCTAGTAATATGGATAAAATCTTAAAGACCTGGTCCACTGGAAAATTGAGCAGGAATGGTGTGAAATTGAAGAAGGCAGGGGTTACTGATAAATACTCCGATTATGGGATCATGTAATCCCATTCTTAAATGTCTGCTTATAAGAAGGTGCCTTGCTGAAAAAGGGAATGCCAAACCATGTAAAAGATGGCGCAAATTTGTTAAATTACAGTTTGTGTAAAACAGGATGTTTCAGCCCCGTTATGAAAGAGTATGTTTCTGTTACTAATCATAACAGAAACTGGAGCTGTGAGTGAGTGTATATTTGATCCATTTTAGTGTCAATTCTTATGTCAATTTGTGTTGCAGAGTGTAAGACCCAGTTGGATATTGTCATAGTCCTTGATGGTTCCAACAGCATTTATCCGTGGGAGAGTGTCACAGCCTTCCTAAACAGTCTCCTGAAAAACATGGATATAGGTCCCCACCAAACACAGGTAAAATGTGCATGTATTATTCTTGTTTAATTTGCAGAAAGGTAGGATTTACAGGAAATGGGATGAGCACATCTGAGGTTATAAGCTAATGGCAATGGCGTACTGAAACAAAACAGCTGGAATCACAACTAAGTCAGTCTCTGACTCCAAGTAACTCTGTCAGGGAGGTTCTCTTTCTCCCCAACTGTTCAGGCAATTTGGAAAAAACGAGTTTCTAATCTAGAGGCAAAAGTTAAGTGCATAAAGTGAGGCAGTTTAAACATTTTCCTTCCCCATTTCCTTCCTTTCACAACCACTTCTTACCTCTGTTGTTCATAGCACAAAGGTTATTTCTGCTCCTCCATGGCACACATGTGTGATTCAAATAGTCTTGGATTACAAGATCTTTGAAGCGGTGCTCAAAATTTTGTATTATGGAGCACTGAGCATATAGCTTTTAAACATCTGAAATCATAATGAGTGACTGTAAAGCTGCATGTCTTTGTTATTAATGGCAGAAGCTGCATTTATATAATAAATGGAGCAAGCCAAATTCCCAGCTGCTATAAATCAGCAGAATTCCATCAGAATTAATGGAGCTACAACCAGTTACCCCAGCTGAGGATCTAACATATGTTTCACAGTCTGCTGAACAGAGTATGTAAATAGCAATCTGAACAAAACTCAAGGAAGAGGGTAACAGACACGGGAATACGGTTAACACAGAAAGCTTTATTAACAGTAATGGAAGAAACTAGGCCTTCCTTTCACTGTTCCTTTTCCTTTCTTCCCAAATTTATGATTTTCTGGGGTCATCTATGATATTTCACATGCTGCAGGCCAGTATTTAGGGTAGTGTCTACTTCAGGTTCACTCCAAATTTCCAAATCCTGTCTGAATCTCCTCAGACTGTCTCCACGAAGGAGAACATGAGCAGATGTGAAGAATACTTCTGTCTGCAGAGAGCATTCCCTTCATTTTCAAAGTTAAAAGGTTTGGAAGTTACCACCCAGCTCTCCTGTTGGCTGTACTGAACCCTGGCTGATAAAATTATCCACCTGCTTATAAACTCTCAACTTTAAAATGTGTCCTGTTATTCTAAACACACTGTTCTTCCACATATTGTGAGGAAGAGGGAAAAGCACTTTGTCAAATTTACCAGAAAGGAAGAAAAAATTCTTCTTGGCCCATAAAGCTGGTGATTACTCAAGCATGTGGCCTCTTGGGAAAATATTTCAAACTGAACTTTCCAGTACAGGGCAATAGCTACATGGAAATCATCACTGCCTTATACCCAAAGGGCTTCATGTGAAAAATACGCAGGGCAATCAGTTCTCCTGCACCCTCACCCTTCTTCCTCACCCTGCAGTTCTCAAATTTTTACGTTGCCACACCTCTCATTTTTATTTCTAGAATCCTGCCTTGTCTGTGCAGCTCTCACACCAGAGGTCCACGTGCCAAAACTGCCCCTCTCCTCAAACACACACTTACTCACTCAAGCACATGCCAGTCTTTGACAACTGGTTGCTAAATAGGGGAAACTTGAAAGGTAGATAACACTGGCAAAGGGTCGGGGAGGGAAAGATCGAAAAAGTGGGAATAGAAAGCAAAAACTAGATGGAATTTTCTTGGGAATGCTTACCTTCCCCCCCCCCGAATACAGCTCCTAGACCCGGGCCCCTCTCCTTTCTCCTCCTCCTCTGAGAATCCTGCCATAGCCAAAGGTAGTGAGGAGAAGTTTATACCGTCTTCTCCAACTGCACCATCTGCTTTCTCACAAATTGTGTTTAGATGACTATTGAATAGAGAGGAGGAGAAAAGACAGAGCAGGCTTGTCTCTCCCCTCTCCTCTGGGAACAGTGAGGTAGAAATAGAGGAATAGTTGTTTACTTTCTGTCTATTTGAATTGATTTTTACCGTGTTCATCTGGGTATTTTTGAGCATGTTGAAATTAAGTGGACGTCCATTGACTTCTGATTATGTTTTCTTGCATAGGAAGGGAATGAGGTGATTACAGGAAAACTCTTCAGCAGCTTGGGCGTGACTTGTTCAAAACCATGTTTTGATTAGAGGCTTGGGAAAATTTTTTCTCCATTCTTGTTTACTCCTTCCATGAACACGGGCTAAGTCAGAAGAGAACACCTCAGGGTCCCAGGTTTGGAAAGTTTGAAAGTGAAGGCTGGAAGATTCAGTTGCAAAAAAAAGTTTATAGTTTTGGGTTTTTTTCAGAAATACTTCCTTCCCATCTTATCACTGTTCTCCAGAAAACTCCACAGTGCTTTATTGCTGGTTAAGATACTTATCCTGAAACAGGGATAAGAGAAGTAAAGGGAAAGTGAAGACAGAGGAGTTGACAGGAAAGGGGAAGAAGAAAATGAGAAAAAATGGAACAAAAAAGAGGAACAAAATGTTTCTCCCTGCCTTTTTCCTCATTTTAATGTAACTGCAATGCAAAATCACTTTCATTTTTCTTCCTGGCTTTTAATTTCTATAGAGATAGTTGTCCTTTTAATATGAGGATGTGATTTTTAATCCTATATATAGGATATATATATAGCAACATTCTGTGGTAGACGACTATCAAAAGAGAAAATAGAATACTTCAATATGTTTAATTCCAGCTTTAGGGCCATGTTGGAATGACATTCAAATTTTCACACATTTCTTTGTGCCATTAATATATGACATCGGCAGCTACAGGTGTCTGGCCTCTACCTTATTATACCTCAAAAGGGGCTGTATCAAGGGACTAACAAATCATGCTGTTTAGATCATGCAGCTTAGATCTTATGATCGCTTTTAGCTTCTAAAGAATGGGAATTCATTCTCCATACAATATAATGTATTGTCCTTTAGTGTTTTCCAAGGTTTCTCTGGTTTTCTTTTACCCTAACTGTGATTTAGGCGGTCTATAGCCAAAAAGATTTCCCATTCTCTTCTACATCCCAATGGGGAAAATCCTAGTGTATCATTGCCTCGTACTAAATGGTTTTCCTTTCTTTTTCTTTTTTTTTTTTAATGAATAGAATTGTTTCATAATTTATTGGTAAAGCCAGAATATGCTTTCCAAATAAAGGACTATGTTCACTAATAGGAAGAAGAACAATAAATAATTGCCCTCAAACAACAATAAATAATTGCCCTCAAAAATGTTTTGTCTCAATGCAGAAAAATCCTTCTCTTGCCCGTTCTCTCCTACAACACTTTTTTTCACAGGAACTTGAGACAACTAAAGAATTATTCCCTTGTGTAATATAAAATCCATGAAATGCTAGGGAAGGGAACATAAACTTAGGAATTAAGAGGATGTTCAGTAGATTGTGGTCAGTAAGGCTGGGAAAAATATTAGGCTTCCTGGAACAGACTTACGTCCTTCTGTGTAATACTCTTGCATTTTCTAGATTTAAATTAAACCGAGCAAATCAAGATATGCAACTCTTGTAATTTTCAGTCTTGGTGTCTTGCTAAAGTTATGGAGCTTGAACAAGCTTATTGTCCGATAAAGGCATATTTAAATCACAAAGGTCTGTCACATTTATAGTTTTTCGTTAGACCAAAAGGCTGCAAAAGTCCAAACCTTCATTGCTATTAAATATTAGAATATAATATTAATTGGAATATATAGAGAATATAATATCATTAGAATATATTCTAATATTAGCTGTTAGAATCTAATTCTAATTTTCAAAGGCAGACTTCATTCTATCTTTCAGGAGACTAGGACATACAGCCTAGTTGTATTTTGCCATTTCCAGGAAGTTTTATGCGAGCCCGTGTGAGGAATGACTTATCTTTGATGCCATGAAATAAGCAGAACATGGCGATCAGTGTTTGCAATCTTAGACCTGGTAAAGGGTCCCACAGAACAATTGTATCCTACGAGATAGCCGCATGCCCCCACCCGCTTCCTTCCTGATTTACATGCTCTGCAGCACAGTGCAGTTTTCAGATTCAGATGCTCTTCCTATTCACTTCCTGAGAAGGAAATGCTCAGAATGCTTACTTGCTGTGATCATGGACAGCATTTCCGTTCAAATAGGAAATGATACAACTCTGTGTCTCAGCCTTTAATCCTTCTTTTAGGAAAAAGACAAGATCTATATGGGTTCCACGTATCATGAGACTGGCAGACACGTTGCATCTCAAACCTGGCAGCAGCTAACAGTTAATTTAATTCTTATTACCAATAAATCTTCACAGCTTCAGATTAGGACTCCGTGAATCCATATGGTTTGCAGGCGTGCACTGGTCTCTGGCTACACTTGTGCATGTTCCTAGAACACATTAGGCATGCTTCCCATTCCCAACAGAGCAAGCATGATGAAAACCTGTCATTTAGCGCCAATTAAGGGGATTTTTTTAAATGACTGACAGTATCTTGTTCAGATTACTTGTGTGAAAGAGTCAGATAATGACAGGTTAGAAATAATTTGCTAACTGCTACAGGATGAAATGGAGGAGAAGAGAGAGAAAACTGTCATGGACTTGATCTGCAGAACAGAAATGATCACAACGAGCTTCCTCAGAGTGTTTCTTGCACTTTTGATATATGCCACAAAATAGATGCCTTGGAGGCAAAGGGTTAAGAATTTTGTCTTCAGCTTCAGATAGGGACAGAATCACTCCTGGGAGCAATGACACTGTGTATGCCTCAGCTTCCTGTGTAAACTGAGCAAGAGAGACACTGTGCAGAATCAGTATGTTGCTGTCCACAGGAACGCAACAGCCTCGGGGTGTTCTCAGTTATGGGTGGAGAAGGGCATGTTTCTGAGAGAGAATTAAAATATTTTAAAAGCTTGCAATATGTCGTAAATTTGGACTTATATCTGTTCTTGCAGTTTTGATTGTATTTTCCAAATGATATAGAAATCAAGCAGAATAGATTTTGCTACTACATACTATTATATCCATTATCTCATGTAATTAGCTTTTTATAATAAGCATGATATCAATGTTGAGGAGCAGATATTTATCCAACTCTAATGCTTTTACTACACGTTACCCTTTTGGTTTAAATGCAAGCAATGAATGCCAACAAAAAAAACCTGAGAGGCTATGAAAGGAGCTCAAAAACCACCTATAAAGCAATTGCCAAGTATGTACTAAGCCACCTCTAAAATAATATGACTGCATAAACACCACAGGTCGTATTGATCTTCAATACCTAAATGCTAGAGTGCTTTTAATAATAGATGAGTGAGACATAAATATGCCACATAATACTACCTTATCCTAAATAACACCTATAAATTGTCAAGTATAACATAAAATTGAAATATGCTAATGGAACATTGTGTGGATTTTTCCTAGTAAAAACTGTCAAGAACCTGCCAGAGCATTAAAACAGACTGAGATGAATGACAGAAATTAATTAATATTTAAGAATATTGCTTATCTTCCTTTTCGTTTACATTTCATATCTGCAGTTGGTTCCCTCAAGCACTTGTGGTTTGATTCCAGTCCCATGTGTTGATCTTTCACACAAAGGCTTGTCTTGCTGAGGCCATCTTGAGTTTTCCTCTCATTCTTCCATTCCAGGAGTCATCATTTTATTCAAGTACTTGTTAGGCTTATTACTTTGGCTTACCTCCTGCTGGGGGAAGGGCTGTGTTCTGTACTATCCTGTTGTCTTCATCAAGACAAGAGCACATTGGTCTTCCTCTTACCCTGAGGGCCTAAATTTGTCATTGCAGTGCTACTCCTAGTCTAGGTTTAGGGTAAATAGCCTGCTGTATGTAGGAGTATTATATTTAGAAAGAAACAAGAGTGTAAGTGAAACATGGCCTTCTACGCTATATGGAAAACTATTTTGAAAATTGGGAATGATGGTTAGGGCATTGGTCTGCCATGGCCTAGAGGAGAGCAGAGCTGCATGTCAGATTACTGCAAGTCAGAAACAATAGAGTTGAGTCTGCTTCTTCCTTTGTTCCTAGTTTTAATAAAAGCAGTTTAGAAACTTCAGAAATTAGATTGAATTGCTCAAATGCTAATTGTTTTTACTTTTCTGGGGGGAGACGCACACAGTTTTCCTGGCTTTTTATGTACAGAAGGGCATTTTCCCCACTGAAAGATGCTGACAAGGCACAGGTGCTTTCTTTAAGGGTGGTTGATTTTTAACGTGAACTGTATGTTTCAGGTTGGAATTGTTCAATATGGACAAACTGTAGTCCATGAATTTTACCTTAATACGTACTCTACAACAGAAGATGTGATGGCTGCAGCCACAAGAATAGTCCAGAGAGGTGGTACGCAGACTATGACAGCCCTTGGAATAGACACAGCAAGGTACGTTCATAAAATATTATGAAGTCTTGGATAAAGTAGAAACAAATATAAACAGATAGTTTAGATTTTGTAAATCAAAAATAAGATGTAGCTGACATCTGGCTTTGTTTTAGCTAAGCAAAACAAACTTTAGAAGGACAATGGACGACAGCCTGTCCAGTCTCCATAGCAGTTGTGCATAACATCCATTCTCTTGAATGGATAAATTGGGGATGAGAAAGACACAGAATGTGCTTGTGGTCCTAAGCAAAGTGCTGAAAATTTTTGATGTCCACGCAGAGCAGGTAGGAGTGTGTGGATAAAGGAAATTAAGTCTTTCAGAAGAGAATTCTCCAGGAAAAAAAATGGAACTTGTTAGTGCTAATTTATTTTCCTTCTGAGGCTAAGGTTACTGCAGGGTAATTGCCAGCAAGTCTAGAACTGTTGTGTCCCAAATCCATAAAACTTCCAGAGTACTGGAAGATTGTTGTATCAATAGTATTACTTAGGAGTGCTTCCTTCATAAGCAAAATGAAATCTGACTTTTGCAGAATAGAGAGTAAATGCGAAATCAAACTTCCAGATGAGTGATACTGGCAGCTATCTGTTCCCACTCTTAGCTCATCAAACCTGGTTATGGACTATATGAAAGATAAAGACTCAAGGTACAATTAGAAAGCAAGAAAGTGCTTTGGAAACCATTGACCTCATTCTGCACTCACTGAAATCTGTAGTTTCCACTTTTTGTTCAAATGGACAATGAAAATTTGCTGTTTGTTATCTATTTCAAGAAAAATTTTTCCATAGTCATTTAAAATGCACAGTGATAATATTTGCGCAAAAAGTTACCTAAAAATAGACTAACTCACTGCCATAGATGAATATAGCAATGATCTACATTGCTAAACATTTCATATCTTTTCTGCTTTTCTTCTTTTCTTTTTGTTTTCTTTTTCTTTTTCCTTTTTTTTTCCTGGCATGACAGCATGACTTTATTCCAGAAAAGAATACTTTCTCCCTTTCCAAAAAAACATACTTGAAATGTGCAGCATTTTTTGATGAACTATTCTGATTATCTGACCCAAGTTTTGTTGATATTACTACTTAATCTAATGAAATTGCTACATATTTAGCAGTATTTGGATACAAGTAGAGGCTTGTGGGAGAGGAGACTTAACAAGTTCCGTAAAGCAGAGCCAACAGAGAATTGCCAAATATATAGAAACCATATGTGGCTCAAAAAGCCACCGAGCACCACAGACTATTGCAGACTTGTATATAGGAGAAGTATGATTAAAAGCTTCCTCTGTTCTTGCACTCCTACTATGCATCCACTTTTGGCCGTTGTCAAAGGTGGATCTTTGCTTTTATCAGTGTGGGCAGTGTCAGATGGAAGAGTCCTGTGAGCTCAGCTCTTTTCCTTCTACTCCAGATCCCTAAGCCAGCCCCACTTTTTCTGGTCCTATATATATAACCAGAGCCTTGCCCTGGCCTATGAGAACAGCTCTCCAAAACATTAGTGCGCCTTTCCCCCATCCACAGCTGTAGAAATCAACAGGTTGATTCTGTCTGCTTCTACTCACTTGCAACCTACTTCTGCCAAATCCATAATATCAAAATTTGCCTTGTGGGGAGGTGTTGGCAGGTGAATAAACAACCTGACCACTTGAAGTGCTGTAGGGTAGAAATAATTTCTTTTTCTTCATGTGTGGATTTGGAGGAAGGAAAATAGGATGCTTTCTTAAGGTGCCAAAAGTTTATCTAGGTAGGAGAATAATTCTTCACCATCCAGCATTGTTTTATGCTATCTGTCACCAATGTATGAATAATGAGTGAATACTTGTGAAACTCTGTGGGTGCAAACTCTAATACAAGTTCCAATTGTTATTGGAACTTGTTCGTGGTTATTATTCGTGTTCTTTGCAGCTACCTGGTTAATATTATGTGTTTTAGTTTATAGCTGATTATATAAAATGATGTGTGTGCTAAATGCTGGCTTTGACCTTCTTCAAACCTTTTATATCCTGTTTAGGAAAGAGGCTTTTACTGAGGCTCATGGAGCGCGAAGAGGAGTACAAAAAGTAATGGTTATTGTGACTGACGGGGAATCACATGACAACTACAGATTAAAAGAAGTGATTGATAACTGTGAAGATGAAAACATTCAGAGATTTGCTATTGCTGTAAGTGAAATGTAATGCGAGAAATATGAATCTTAGCATGTTTCATCTTGAAAATGTAATGTGTGTTAAAAAGTTTATATCACAGAATCTTTATGGAAGTATAATCATTTGAGAGAGATAAAAAAAAGAAGAGATAAAAAAGCTTAGAAAATAAAGATTTGCTTTCTGATTTTATAGCACATAAGAAAAAACTCTGTCTTTCTGGTGGTGACAGGTGTGTAAGTGTGAGGAAAAGAAGAAAGAGATTGAGGGGTGTATAAAATCTAATCTTTTTGCTAACAGCAAGAGTGAACAGAGTGGAATCCTTTGAATCTTTTGAGCATTTGCTAGATACAACCCACTATGTTTTAAAGAGATAAACCAGCAGCAAAAAAAAAAAAAAATAGTTTTATTCACGGCTGTTCTGTCTGCTGAGATTCTAAAGCTGTTGTTTTCATTGTTAAGCAAATTCAGTAGCTCAATGGGAGGATGAGCATGATGGAGGTTAACTCATATAGACAAATATGGAGACATTGAGGACAGGTTTTGTGTGAATGCTCTGCTGTTCCTTTGTTCTGGAATCATCTATTTTCTCAGGTTTATTTTTATAGTATATTGGATTTTTTCTTTGTTCATATCTCTCTTTATGTTTTCTAACAAGAACACCCCTCTTACAACACTCCCTATTTTTGAATGTAGAGCAAATAATTTCCAACTCCAAAAATAAATGAAATAGTATAGGTTGTCCTTTTCCTCTTTTACCTTAAGGCTTTGGAAGTATTGTTACCAGATGCTCAAGCCGCTTGAGGCTACTGGCTATAAAAAAGTAGTTTGGAACCAAACATTTTCCAAAAAGATGTAATCTTTAAATAAAAAAATGCATAAAGCTAGAGTTGACTGCAGTAGCACACAAATTTTCATTAGTTTTCTTCATAAAGCTAGAGATCAGTAAATAAAAGTTTCTTACTGAAACACAGTAGTTTTTGGCAGTAAAATTCCTATCGAGAACCAAATTTCAATTGCTCCAGTGTCCAGGAATGCTAGGACATCGAACTTTGGTTTTGGCTCCCCCCTCAAATTGCAAAAGAGCAATTTTTTTCTGTGCAATTCAGTTAAGTATTCCTCAGCCTGGGAATTAAAGAGTCATTTTGTTTTGAGGCATGCTGAGTTTTTATGACAGCAGTGTTACAGCTAGGATCTAAAGCTGAAGTCTTTTACCCCAATGGAGTCATTAACACTGAATGCAAGTGATGTTGTAATATATATTTATAGGGCTGTAGATTTGCATGCAACAAAGAACTATCCTATGCCTAATCCGACTATCCTATGCCTATGTCATCAATTGTCCACAGACTGTATTATGAGCAGAACCAGTGGTACCTATGCAGAAGCCACTGCAATTATATATTCTGTTTTTTTTTTCCCTCAACTAAGGTCTACTTGAACAAGTCATTAGAATTTTATATAGGAAGGGGGAAAAAGGACAGCTGAGGTTAGGAGACATTATACTATACAGTTGCTTTGGCTGTTCTGGTCAGTATTTTCAGAAAAAAAATAAAACCTCATACAGTTCTGTTCTCACTGAAAAAGAATAGCTTTAAGTCGTTTTAGACTAGAAATTTGAGGGAGGTTTTAATAGAATAAGTTAAAGTTACAAATGATTTCCCAGTATTCTCTGATAGCTTACCTCAAACTTATCTTTAAGATATAAAATGTATCCTTGACTTTTTTTTTGTAATTCTTTTTAGATTCTTGGCAGCTATAGCAGAGGAAATTTAAGTACAGAGAAATTTGTGGAGGAAATAAAATCAATTGCCAGTAAGCCTACTGAAAAACATTTCTTCAATGTCTCAGATGAATTAGCTCTTATAACTATTGTTGAAGCACTAGGAGAGAGAATATTTGCCCTGGAAGGTATGATATTTATTTATATTTTACTTCATGTTTCAATTACAGCTGAACCAGATACTAGACTACCTGCTCTTGTCTTTTTTTTGTAATGTATTGTGCTGCATAAAATGGTTTGCACATATATTTTTATCATGCTGATCATAAAGATATTTAACAATAGATATCAAAAAAGGTAAATAATGATGTAAAATATGTCCAGATGAGACAGTATAAATCTGAATAGATGGAGACAGTAGCCTAGAAGGAGAATAAGGGTCGCTATAGTAGTCATTATCGTTTTTCCCTTATTAGATACAAAGTTGCCTTTCCCTAGGTAAAAGAGCATTTCGAGATCATATCCTACATTACACCAAAGTCATGTGTTCATCTGCCTATGCTTTTAAGTTCTCTTTTTGGTTAGTTATTAATTACAATGTACTTTGATATATAAGTGAACATACACATGGTGTATAGGGTTAGCAGGATATATTTTTACTTTGGAAATTTTCCTGATATCCAGATTTTAGTGGGGAAAAATCACTATGTCATAGCATCTTCTTACATTCTCCATCCAAATTAGACAACATTGTCCAACTCTGTTTCAAGCATGCTACTAGTAATGGAAGGCTAAGTTTATTACTTATAAATTATACTGGCTATCTCTGAAAGGATTAGTGTCATACAAGGGAAACATCTGTTCGGATTTAGTTTTCACAAAATCTCAACTTTCCAAGTAGCTGGAATAGTGCAATTAAATAGCTAATACAGAGGATAATTGATGGAACGTCAAGAAATAATACAGATACACCAGATGATTTTAAAGCATTTTATATTGGAGTTATACTTCTTAGATATATCTAGGTATCTTGATTTCTTGCTCAAATATTACTATTTTCAGTAGACTATTAATAAATATTTTTTCCAGTTTATAAATTCTTTTACTTTTCCTTTCATGAAATATTTTGTTTCCTCACTTGTAAAACAAATTTATTTGAAGAGAATTTAATCTCTCTAAAGACTAAAGTTTATCCCACTTAAGCTTGTTAAATACTTTCTAGTTCATTGAATAGGGGCTCTTTCAAATACCTGTTTAATGGGAAGAATAAAGTTTCAGTGAAAAAAATAGTTGATTGAAAGTTAGAGATAATATTTCAAAAGAATCAAAATAGTTTTCGATTTGTACTTTATACTGTCAGAAAAGTGAGAAGATTCATTGTCTTTTATTAGTAAAATGTTAGTTATGCTCATTCAATATATTGGATATATAATAAAACGTTAATCAACTACTTTACTATTTAAGGACAATAGACTAAGGATATGATTTTAAAATCTAAAGTGATTGAACTTCTGGACATCAGCACACTGTGTGCACTCAGACTTAGGTTTCACATTACAGCTAAACCCATAGAACAGTTAGATATCACTGAGAGAGATGGTCTCACTTCATCACACCTCCACCTGGCCGCTTTTTAGCAGCAGAATTTTGGTACTTTAAGTTTGTTACACTTCTTTTAAGTATCAAAAAGTTCTGCAATAGTCTTTGAATTCAGGGGGTTGATTTTTGGCAAAAGATGTAGTAGCAAATATGTATTTCTTGAATATTATTATTTTTATTTAACATTAACTTTTTATATGCTATTAGAATATCTATGACGATATATATGCTTTATTTTCTAATTTTATTTTAGACAGACATGGCTGTATTACAAAAACATATGTATTCAAAACAAAAAAAATGGAGAGGATCTAGCTAGTTTCACCATACTCCTTGGCTTCTTGGTTTCCCCTTTCTAGATCTGTGCTAGGAACTCAGAGTCTATGCTAAGATTTTTACATAAGATATCTACGATACGAGGCAAGAAATTGTGCCCCCACTCTACCTGTGGAATTCCCAGAAACGGTTGCATGGGAAATCAGAATGGAATTGAAATATGGGAACTTAGCTTTATGTCAAAACTTAGGGAGGCTGAGTTGTATCCAGGGTTAGTAAGGCTGGAGCTATAAAATCTGGATTAAATCCGTTTCTATTGATTCTTCAGCTGCAGTTCTCTGTCTCATCCATAGCATTTCAGGAAATATTCTAGATTTGCAAGTGTGTCCATATATCATTATTCTGGAGAAAAATAGATTAATTCTGTCCCATCTATCTTTTTTATGACAAATCCAGTTTACCGAATGTGTGCATTTTGGAAAAGATGAATTAATGGTATACAATGTAGCTGAGTTAACTTTTTAGGTAACACGGAGGTCCTCAGAAACTTGATTCTTGGAATTCTGTATCTGAATGCATTTAAGTTTTCAATCTGAATAGCCTCCTACTAATGTAATAGTGCATCATTTTTCTCCTAGATGTCTTGTTTTCTTTTTGATTTTGGTCTTTAAAAAAGTCAACAAAGGAAAAAAGAGTATAAAAATCAAATCCAACAAAAACCCACGCTTGACAGCCAGTGCGTTTTTACACATAATCTTTTTCATATGCCTGTGTGTCTAATGGCATGGACTTTTGGTTTTAACAGCAGTTTTATGTTTTATGCAGTCCGTAGGCTGGCACAAATGTTTTTGACAAAATGTCCTTTGTAGAATGCTTGGCAGTCTGACTCAATGGAAAGTTAGACTGGGGCCCATCGCTGAAGCAGCATTCAGAACTGCAAATACTAACAGTACCAGCATTGTTCCCTGCCTGAAATTATAAGAGTCCTGTCTTTCTCAGGTCGTTAAAGAACATCCTTTATTGAATGATTAATGCTGTCACTGAAAAATATTAATTATCAGCAAATACACAGTTTAGGAATTTTGTACTTTAAAAGGACTAAATTTTTTTCTGACTTAACAAAGCAGTTCCATATTGTGAAATTTGATGGTCTATGTTTGCTTGTCAAACATTTTGTGTTTGAGATCATGTCTCCCTCACATGGCTGGTCATGAATCCCCACAACTGGCAAAGATAGTACATCCAAGTGAACAACCTGTGTGGTTCAGGTGCCAAATTTCACAAGTTCGGTTTTATTTGACAGTCTTGATGCCCGAACTTCATGCAGCCATGGCTTGCTAGGCGTCAGTTTCCTTTACACTATTGAAAGTTTTCCTTAGTACTCAGCTGGTATCAAATTATGAATTCCTTCTGGATAAGCCTCATAATAGATTTCATAGTTCCCCCCCCCCTTCTTGTTATCATATGTTGCTCTGAAGGAGAAATCAATATACAGAATATAGTTGACTTACTTCTGGCATTTATCATGGCAAATTAGTCATTGGGTATTGCTTTTATGTAGAGGAAAAGATAAAACTCTCTCTACTCTGAAGATATTTCCTGTGTACCTGATGGCACAGAAACCTGAAGTCCCTTTAGAGCTTAATATGTAGCATATGACTACCTGAATAAGTAATGACAGTAGTGCTAAATCACTTGACTCCTTTTTCTTTATGCAAAGTGAAAAACAGGAAGATTTCCATGCAACTTTCTGAGACAGATTATAGTTCCCAAGCCCCACCCTGAAGCTTATGAATCTTGGACAGCTGAAATTTTCCTACTGTGTTTTTTTTATGGAGGTTGCTACAATCCAAACATCAAATGTTTTTCATTTAAATTTTACCAGCTACCTACAAATGTTTAGTTATGTGAATACAAGGCCAGGGTTACGAGGATGGTGTTTTATTGTTCACTTAGCTCAAGTGGAAAATGGCTTAACCATATTAATCAAACATTCCAAACATATTTACTATCAGCCTGAGGTCAAATCTGGTCAGTTTTAGTCCAGAAATATTTGTTGGACAAGTTGTTATACACGACCTTAAAATGGAAACGACTTCTCATACTTAATGGTAGCATTTAATACACAATGCACTTCCTGTATCTATTGTAGAATTCTATAGCAAACTATGCTCTCTGAATATTCTAGTTAATTATATATCCCTTACTGTCATATCAACATTTTCATTACACTATTTAGACCTTTTTTCAAATTGAAATTTATTTTTTTAAAACTTATTTCTGTTTAATAGCAACAACAGACCAGCAGGCAGCCTCATTTGAAATGGAAATGTCTCAAGCTGGTTTCAGTGCTCATTATTCTCAGGTAAACACTATTAAAGATAAAAACTCTTTCTCAGTGTAGACTTTTATTGGTTAAGGCATGAATCTGGAATGAGTATTTCTGAATTCTTTGTACAGTTCTGTTACTTGTTTGCTGTCAGAATTTTTGGATTTTCCTATAATTCAGTTAGTCTTTGCGAAATGTATGTAAAGAATATAATGAGTTCTTAAGAGAATAAGTAACTTATTCATATTAACTTTAAATTTTATGTTCACATAGTATTTTCTTATCCAGTGAAATATTATGTAAAATGTTAATAACTATATAAATATTACTATGCAGTTATTGTTGAAATTTAAACAATGTGAATATAATGGATAGTGTCCGTAATGGATATGACTGTGTTATTAGTAATACAACATATTCTTAGCTCCATTAGTATATTGAATACTTCAATTTTCAAGAGGTAAATATTTGTTAAACTAGGGTGCAAAAATCCTTAGGAATTTTTAATGGCAGAAAATCACACTCTACATATTTTACTTATTCTGGAAAAACAGAAAGTACCTGTTATGATTATCTGCTCAGTGTACACGAATGAAATGGGAATTATACATGAGATCAAAAAGACATTAAAAGAAATTAAAAAGTAGTGACAGTGGAAAAGAACATGATAGGAGACTAACTGAACTGAGCAAACACCGAGCAATCCAAGGCACTGACTTGCAAAAAAAGACCTTCAGCATGACTTTGTATACAGCTCAGCATATCACTGGTGAAACAGAGAATAAAAAAACTTTATTCACTATCATTTAACACAAATCCTTTTTTGCAGAAATACTCTCCATCCGTTTTTATTCTCTAGACTATGAAATTGTACATTATGGTTCAGATCCTAGAAAGAGATATTATACTGATAAAGAGCCCAAAGAAGATTCATAAAATACTCTTATTTGGTAGAGCAGATGCTTGAAGATACCAAGGAACTGTCTTGCTACCATCAGAGTCTCACTTCAGAAATGGGTCTTCAGTTGTGGGTACATTGACAGACTCAAGGTGTCTGTGTCTTTCTTGTCTAGAAGGCTAGGTTCACGCCTTTAGGCAGAAAAGGTCAGCAAATTTGTTAGGTATTACATTGACTACAAAAGGCTCTTTTAAAATCCTCACAGGTTCAAGAGAGAAAGCATTCCTTTACCTGAGGAATGCTTTTAATGTACTAATGCACTAATGAGCTTTACGACTTCCTCTTTGTCTTTCTATTTTGAATGAAATGGCAGGCTGAAATTATAGGAGTCATGCTTCACTTGCTGCTTTTCCTGGTTGGCCCATGCTTTTTTAGTTGGGTCTGTTTTTAATAGAGAGACGGAGATATATTGTGACTGGGGGAGGGCATGCTATAGTAGGAAAAGCAAGGTTAAGTGTTGCTCGCATATTGGAAGCATTAAGCAAACGTGAACATCATGACTAACRCAGATCTAAAGATGGTTCATGTAAAGAACAAGGTGTTTTGTTTTCTTCTATGTAAGGATTGGGTCATGCTTGGAGCAGTTGGAGCATATGACTGGAATGGCACAGTGCTCATGGTGAAGGACAGTAGTATTTCAATGCCAACTAATGACACTTTTCGTGACAGGCACTTAGAGAAAAATGAACCTCTTGCAGCCTACCTAGGTAAGAGAAATATGTATCTTGTAACACCTCAACAAATGCTACAAATCCTCTTTCAATATCATTAACAAAGATTCTCTTACAAAATATTATCCAATTTTCTAGGAGTCTGTGAAAATTTATAATAAATGGATGTGTAATCTGTATAATATTTTACTGTTGAAAAGAAAAAAAAATCATTACTTGTGCAATCAAAAGACTAGTAAGAATAGATACAGCCCTAGGCATATCTAGTCTGTCCTCAATGGAGATGTCTAATTTGTTCAAGGAGGAGGATTCCCTAGTATTCTTCTCAATACATGCCTTCTCTGCCTTCATAGCTAGAAAATGTTCATATGGTATTCAGTCTAAATCTTCTTTGCTGTAAATTAAGTTAATTTCTTTCTCTTTCACTCAATGGACAAAAACAACAGATCATCACTAACCTCTGTATGTATTTTGCATATTGGCAAAGTACTGTTTTCCTCTCGGCCTTTACTGTAGAAAAGCAACTTTGTGGTCTGTCTCCTTAGAGGCTTTATGCACCTCATGATTCTGTTTCCCTACCCCATCCCAGTTTTGTATCATCTGCAAATTTCATTAGTCTTCCGTTATCCAAGTTGTTGGTGACAATATTAAATAGCAGAGGTTCAAAATGCCCCCAGAATCATGCTTGGAAGGGTCYGTCAGTTTGACAGTGAGCCAGTGACAACTGTTCTTTGAAAGCAGCCTTTCAACGAGCTGTTTGCCAGTTATTTCACCAGTACTCTCATCATCTTACAGTATCTAAGAATGGCAAAGTGAACATTGTCAGACTCTGCTGAAGTTAGGACATACCAGCGTGTCAACAGATTTAATGACTCAGTGGTGCTCATGACTCTGTGAGACTGTAGGCAAACGCACATCCAGCCCTTTCATTTGACTCTACTAGCATTCCCTAGAATAAGTAAGGCTAAACATCTAATTATAGAATCAATCCTTAAAAAAGCTCTGAATGACAGCAAGTTTTTCTGATGCATTCTGTGTGTACTGCATTTTGAATTCTTTTATGTTTCCTAGGATATACTGTGAACTCAGCATTGACGCCTGGAGGTGTGCTATACATAGCAGGGCAACCTCGATACAATCACACTGGCCAAGTTATCATTTATAAAATGGAAGGAAAAGAGGTGCAAGTGCTTCAGAGGTTAAATGGAGAACAAGTAAGTATGTTCTTATGATTAATATATAAGGGAAATTTGCATGAAAAATAGAGGTAATGATTTAGAATGAGAACTCTGTACCAGAAGAGCAAATGAAACTTTAAGTTGAAAGCAAGATCAGAAGCAAAGGTTAGTTAGATTGTCTGATTTAATATGTAATGGTAAATGGACTTAGAGTAGTCAGAGTCCCTTGGAAATATTCTCTTTGTGGGGTAAATCTTTGCTGATATCAAAGTGGTTATAACCATCTCTGGACTGGTAATCTTGTCTATCCTGTGAATGGAAGGGGTATATCACAGGTGGGAAATGGGTATGATAAGGAGGGTTTTGTAGGGGGTTATCAACTGGGATAGCAAAACGTATTGAATAGCATATAATCACATAGTTAAAGATGGTAGTATATTACACACAAGAGGGTTGAAAAACCTGTCCATTCAAGTCTGCCCAGGTTGCAGTAGAATATACTTTTAGTAGAATTCAGTTTACTGGATTTTCAACATCTAGAGTTGGTATTTACAGCTCAGCTAATCAACCTTGGATCCCTTTAGAGAAATTAGGAAAGTACACGTTTTTAAGGTTTAAGTGACCTGGCCTATTGGAAGCACCTTCTGTGGGATAAGAAGCATCATGCACTAAAAGGGATTGTTTCTTATGCTGACTGTAAAGAAAATTCAGGGTGACTAGCTTAGCTGTCAGCTGAATGTAATCAGATGAATCCCACACCTTGTACCTGGTCTATACATGTCTCAGGTCTTTGAGTAGTTCTTGCTCCTCTGCATTCTGTGGTGACTTGGGAATTTTGGAGGTTGTTTATACTGTGTTGTTTCAGGGCATTTTATCCATCCTCCTATCTTCTTTCCTGGTTAGCCTAAAACCTTTGATTATGTTCCTTCTATTAATTATTACTGGTATTGAAGATAAAATTAGCATCCCAGAGACATTTCTACTCAAATGCTGTCTCTCTATATACAATATGAGAGATCTCACTCCCCTTGCCAGGTAGGAGGCACTATTTGTACCTTTCAAACTCAAGAAAGTTAAAAGGTTTTTTTGGATTATACTTTAAAAGAAATCCAACAACAGACCCCAAAACAAAAAACAAGCTTCAAGGGAAAACAAAAATACTAGATAGCAAAGAAAATTTTTGCCCTCATAGTTAAAATTTGACATTGTTGTAAGCAACTGTAAAACAGGTCTCTGAATAGGAAATCTTGCATAATACTGCTGACTGTGCCTCTGATTTATACTTTATATCCTCCTGCAGATTGGATCATATTTTGGGGGTGTTATTACCACAATAGACATCAACAGGGACTCATTCACAGACCTTCTTCTTGTTGGAGCTCCTATGTATATGGGAACTGAAAAAGAGGAGCAAGGGAAAGTGTACGTGTATGCTCTGAACAAGGTAAGGAGGACATTTACTGGCCAAGAAAAGAACATGCTCCTTATTATCTTCTATCCTTATAGCCTTATTTTAAACAAATATGATAATTTGAGCTGGGGAAGATGACCTATTGAAAACAAAGAAATATAATTATGACAATTAGGATACTATAGCACAGATTATTTTTAAAAAATTAAAAACCTCTTGCTTTCTCACCTTTTTTCTAATATAGTATTTTATGTAGATAAGCAATATATCCCGCAAACTGCAATGTGGCATAAATGCAGATTTTAATTTTCTATTCACATTTTCTTTTTGCTTTCACAGATTAGGGAGCTCTTCTAGACTCACCGTGTCAGACTAGTATATATATGTGATAACTGCACTTAGCTTCTGCCTCTGTCTTCCCTGTATATATCCATAAGTCAGTGTCATACTCCCCATTCTTACTTTTTAGTATTAAATCCCTTTTCTATTTCAGTCCCTGAAGGGAGTTTGAGCATTCTGTACATCACTTCCATTTCAGAGACTGTGGATAGATAAGTTCTTCCTTCTCAGTGTCTATAAGTGCTTTTTTCTTTGTCTCTTCTTTTAGTCTAGTACCAATGTGTATTGCCATAACAGTCATGAGAGTAGGTCCTAGCAGTGGTGGTGTCCTAAAATGCTGTTGCAGGAAAAAGGCCTGAGGAAACAGAATCTGTTCARCAAGGAACTGTTTCAGATTCAACATGCGTGTTACTAACAACGACTTGCTGGTGAATAGGGTTGGCAAGAAAACAAGAATTCTCTGTCCTCTAATAATGCAAGGGTTTGAAATTTGTTTTCCCTGTGATTCCTTTTATCCATCTCCAAACAAAGGAAATGAAGCAACATCTTGCTGCTACTCATTTCTAACATGGAACTCATGGGGACAATCTTTTTCTTGGAAATATTGGATACATAGCATACCGTGTCTGCGGTTTCGGTCTAGGATTTTTGCACATTGGACACTGCTGGCCAGAAGAATACATCCGTAAGGACATGGAGTGTGTATGTACTGTGTGTGTGTGTGTGCGTGCGCGTGTGTGTGTGTGTGCGTGCGCTGAGGACAGAATTCGGCCTCTGTGAGAGAAATGCTGTCTTTTGTTCTGGAATTACAGTACTGCCATCTGTGATCCATCATAAACTTGGCTTACTTCTCAGACTAAGAGACTGCCTTTGGAAAAATCTGTACTCTATCTCAAGAATTAAGTGTTTTAATTATAGTATCATCCAAATACTGTTAGGATAGCGTGCTTTCCTGTGAACCTGCACCTTCAAGAAATGTGTATAAGCATATAAATACAGAGAGAGAGTGAGAGAGAGAATCTTTCCCATCAACTTCTTAAAAAAGAACATTTGAATTATAGTTCCAGAATTACAGTTTTTCCAGTACACTGTCATTATGAATGGGATGTAATTTTTCATTTAATTCAGCAGTTTGTCTTCTGTACAGGAGCTCTTAAAAATCTTCATTGCCAAAATGTTGATGGAAATCCACGAACTCTGAATTTATTCTTTCACAGACAAAGTTTGAATATCAGATGAGTCTTGAACCTGTAAAGCAAACATGCTGCTCACCATTAAAACACGACACCTGCAAAGTTCTCAAGAATGAGCCTTGTGGTGCACGTTTTGGGACTGCAATCGCTGCAGTAAAGGATCTCAACCTTGATGGATATAATGACGTTGTGATAGGATCACCCTTAGAGGATGATCATCGGGGAGCTGTTTATATTTATCATGGGCATGGCAACACAATCAGTGAAAAATATACTCAGGTATGGAGTAAAACTTTAAGGATTGGTGACTGCTATAAGTGTATGTAGCAAAATCCTCATTTTACTGTGTATTTCCAGCACAGGATCAAACTGACTTCACCTGTCATGACAGCTTCTTTTTTAAAAAGCTCTGTACTTYTAAACTCAGTCTGATTTAACTGAATTTGACTCTACTATTGTTATAAAATAAATTTCCATGTTTTCATTAGAAACTTTCTAAAACATTCCATGCAACCAGAAAAGTAGATATTTTGTAATTCTGAAAATTTTTAGTGTGTTCATCACCATGATAACCCTTTCAGAAGCACCCTAATGAAAACTTAATATATTTTAAGAATTTTAAATCCCGGAAAGTGCAAACAAATGTGTCTGGAATGTTTTTACAATATTCACCAGTATACACTGTATAAATCTGTTAATGCTTTTCACAGCGTATTGCATCAGGTGGAGATGGGGAAAAAGTGAAATTTTTTGGCCAGTCTGTGCATGGAGAAATGGATTTAAATGATGACGGGCTGATTGATGTCACTATCGGAGGCCTTGGCGGTGCCGCCCTCTTCTGGTATGGATACTAACAGCATCTCTCAGGGTAGAAAATAATAATCTATTGTATGATACCTATTAATTATACCAGATTTTGTCTCATACTTCGACACTACCTGTGAATCATAATATTTTAATGCCTCTGTGAAGGAAGCAGTATAAAATCTAAGGTTTTGGAAACCTTATTAGCCAAGTATGAAGATCATCTCCTAGACTGTGTTCAAAATAAAATCTTACTGCACTTGTGGCACAAATTATAATAGAAGAAAAAACATTTATTCTCTTTATTACATTATATTGCATATTGTCATCTTAGCAATACCAAGTGCAGATTCAAATATAAACGGGGTTACTAAGAAAACTCTATTTTGGTTCACTACTGAGAAACGTGGAAATATTAAACTAAACATTCTCGTGAACAGTGAATTCAGTTTCTTTACAAAAACACATGATCCAGATGGTTCAATGAGCAATATATTATTAAAAGGAGAAGAAAAAAATACCAGTAAGATTAATAAATATGATAATATGGAATCTCTCTTTCCTAAGGCAAAAATAAAGCTATTTCACAGCTCTCTCCCTGATAAAGCAGTTGCTAAGCCAGCTGATTGCTTTTGCTGTTATGCCATTACACTTAACTTTCAGCTCTTACAGTCTAACATATGAGAAGTGTACACAAAGTATTAATCCTTTTTAAATACATCCTGTTGCATTGTGTTACACTCTGCATTTCCTTTCCCAGATGTTTTGCCTTTTAGAAATTCATCTCCACAAAATTAGTAGGACAAGTCTCAGTATAGAGAAGAATACATCAAAGTCCCTGTAGGAGCAGGTTCTAAGACTGTATGAGGATTTTGAAGGAAACTCAGTGTTACTGACTCCAGACATTTAAATTGTAGGCATCAAAAGTAACAAATATTTTAGGTGTTTTTTCTAAAGACCTGAACTCTCTAAATAATATTTTTAATGGTTAGGAACACAGCACAAATCCCACTGATTCTCAGTGAGATTTGGGATCCAGGGTGCTTAAAGGCTCCACAGTCAAGTCAGCATAGCTTAGCAATTCGCCATGCACTAGCTGACCRTTGTAAGTGGGAGGAAAAATGCTTTTGCCTTAAAATCCTTTCATTAATGTTTWAGTTATTGCCTACTGCTTCATATTTGGTATGGACATAGGCATACTTCATCATGCAGAGGAGCCTGGCATTCTCATCTGCCAGGCACAGTGCTGGCTAAGCAATCCCACCCCATCTGCACACTCCTTCCAGATGCTTGTGTAGCCATGCAGGGAGCTGGGACAGGGAACTGATGGAGCTAGAACAAAGATCACCACCTTCCTTTCCACTGTTATTTTCAAAAGTCGTTTTTTTAACTTTGACTTGATCCTCAGTCTGGTCACCATGCAGCAGCATCAAAACATTCATCCATTTAAGTTAAGGAGGCGGTAAGAGCAAGAGCAAGGGCTGCTCAAGCTGCTTTAGAAAGCTACTGGGTTGGCAACCTGCGTGCTGCTGCCCCAGCTGCTGTCCTCCCCGCTGCCAGCCACCAGTGCCTGCTCACCGCGGCCAGGCACTCCCTGCAGCCAGGGCTCGCCTGCCCCTTCCCTGCGCCGCACAGCTGAATCTCAGCTTGTTTATCTACCCGGAGCCGAAGAGCTGACGTGCTACCCTCCATGGGTAGGAACTTCTTCCTCCCTGGCTGCTACTGAGAATGGGTCTGAGTCTTCAGAAATGGAGCTTTCTGAAATGTCAAAATGTCTTTTGAAACAGAACTGGCTCTATAATTCCTTAAATGTTTTTGAAAATCTTACCTTTAATCTTGTATCCATCCTATAAGAAGTACTGCACTGTAGAGAAACCTTGTGACCGTATTTTTTTTTTAATATATAGTTTACTGGTACTATGTATAGGCTGTGTCATTAATTACCTGTCTTCATCATCAGATACGTGTATTTTAATGTCCTGAATTGCATATTTTCTAAGGTCATTTTTAAAAGTTATAAAAGTTGCTGCTGTTGTTTTCAGGGGCTTCTTTCCCTTTTTGTCTTTTTGTTAAGGTCTCGTGATGTGGCCGAAGTAAATGTTTCCATGCAATTTACACCCAAAAGCATCAATATCCAACAGCAAAACTGTCAGATAAATAAAAGAAAAACCATATGTATAAATGCCACAATTTGTTTTAAAACCAGACTAAAATCTAAGGAAGATACATTTGAGTCCAGTAAGTAGACAAGCACCAAGTTACAGAATCTTTGCATATAAAACTGTTAACGCTCACATTAGTTTACTACTTAAAAAATGGAATGTAGCTCTTTTTTAAACTCAGTATTCAATGTACATTTAGAATATTGGCAAAAAAAGGGGGGTCATAATGCTGATCTGAACTTCCTTTGCAGGTCTACAGTATTGGATTACTCTTGACTCACAAAGACAAATATCTCGAAGCTTGTTCACAGAGAGCCATGAGAGGAAAATGCAAAAAAATATTACCATCAAAGGGTCAGAATGTATTAAACATAACTTCTACATGTTGGCAAGTAAATCATTTAAAATGGCAATGTTTTTCTCATGTTTATATTGTAATAGGCCTTAAATATATTGTATTAATTATAAACTGGATGAAAATTCTGCATCTAGAATTATAATTAAGATGTGTAAATGAAATTCATTTATTATTTAGAATTTGTGTATTTGTGTATGCATAATTATAAACTATTTATATGTAAAGACTATTTACTATTGTCTCTCTGCTATGTATCTGTCTTTAAAAAGAGCATAACACATTTACATGAATTCTGCAGCYTTAGTGGTTAATAGTTTAGGTGCATTCAATACTCAGCAGGAGCATGGGGGCTGAAAGGCTAATTTGCATATTGGTGTGATTCCTTCTAATAAAACTGTGAAATCAAAGAACTCTCAAATTAGGTTTGGGATAAAGAACACTAATACACTGTAAAACAAGAATGTAGTTAGAGACTGTAGGTATGAAAATGTCTAGATTATAACTAATGTACAGAGTGAAYAGAGATGTATATTATAAGCTGCTTACATTTAAAATATTAGCAATTTCACAGTTGTAGCTGAATTCAAAACTAATGATAAATGATACCTAATACTTGCTTGCATATTCAATACATTTCCTAATTTTGACTTCATGCAAGATGATACTGCTTCTGTTCATCTTAATGATCCTTTAAGCACAATAAAAAGAAAAGGTCAAGTTGACATTTCTGAGGCATTCTTAAATAAATCTGTGTTGGAAATGCTTAGGCTATGTGACATTTTTATGATGAGATGAGACACGCAGAAATGTCAGTAGGTATTTATAAAGTCTGGCTTAYGCACTAAGTGCTTTGTCATCAGTTACAGGCATTTGAATGCTTTCCTAGCACAGTAAGGATGGCAGCAGTGTGACTCAAACATATTTTGTCTCAGCATTCTGTGTTTTTTTATCTTCCTTCAATCACTTAGATATCGAAGTAAATGTTCATATCAGCAATCTCATGTTTTTTTATCTTCTAGGACAAACCTGACTTTCAGGACTCTGTAAAGGTTTTGCTGGAATTCAATTTCTCTGATCCTGAGAGTGGACCTGTGCTTGATAGCAACTTGCCAAATTCAATATCTGAATATGTAAGTCAGTAAGAGTCTGTATTAATACCCAAAGTATTTAGGCTCAAATTCATAGCCCACAGAAAGTGTGAAAATATCATTCACAAATGGCTCTAGAGGAAGGGTGGCTGAGCCTGTCCAGAGGATGTTTCCTCSAAACAAGTGTGAAGACTCTTCCAGGAGTGAAGAGCTCAATTCAGTAAGCTTGGGAAACCAGCACTGGGTTTTAACACTGTCCAAAGTTAACAGAAGGTAAAAGAGAGAATAAGCAATTTTATTGTCTATTTCACATGGAYAGAGCCCCTGCTCTATCTATGAATGATAGTCATATACTTTGGGTGCTGCTAGGCATCATTTATACTTTCACTATTGACTTCTTTTGTAACTTGGATATTTGTAACTTATTAGGGAATGAGTAGTAAGGTTATGCTTCACCTGCACATTTTACATGTACTGATTAATATTAGGAAAGACTTATTTGACTGTCAGATAGATCTTATTATGTAAAATAAGATAATGAATTAAATGCAAGGATTTAATTTTGATAATAAATGCARTAAAATTGAGAAAATGCTATTGTTGCAGATTCCTTTCACAAAAGATTGTGGAGCCAAAAATAAATGCATTTCAGATCTCGTTCTGAATGTAAAAGCAAGCATAGCTGGAGACAGGTAACTACACTGGATTTATTATATCACTTAGTATCTGTACAAAATTTTTATGTAAATTATAAATTCTGTACTCTAATAAGATAATGCTATGGCATAGGTTCCAAATCAGATAACAGATTTAAAGTTAAGATGTCCAACARACTTATTTTATTTTACAGCTCATCTCCATTCGTTGTGAAGTCACGCAATGATAAGTTCACCATCCAACTATCTGTCAAGAACAAAAAAGACAGTGCCTATAATACTAGAGTTTTGGTTCAGTATTCTCCAAATATTATTTTTGCTGGAATTGAGGTAGGAATTTTTCACTTTTATCTTTATCGTAATCTATATTGCTAGGGAGATCTAAGGAATCCTTTATATTAAGGCCTGAATTTTACTGTTCTGGCATCCTCTCAGTGGACTGGAAGAGTTGGCATTGGGAGTCCCAGCCTCACTTGTACGTCTGAGACTTCCTAAGTGGACTGGGGCATCTCCTGCCTTAATGACAGACACAAATTTTACAAAGACCATGAGACAGAGAGTAAGTGTCTGCATCTAAGAGATGAATATTAAAATCACCAGTCCTTTGTACATCTGTAGACCCAGAAGTGCATCGTTATTCATCAGGACAGTTCCTGTGCTCCTTGAACTCTCCTTTTGCACRTGTACGAAAAAAGCATTGCCTTGGAAGGGCAGCACGGCTCAGTGCCTGCCTCATCCCTACCTCAGCGAGCATTTCCAAAGTAGCTGTGTTTCTGCCTATGTTTGCCAAAGGGCCTGACACAATATATAGGCTAAGAATTCACTGCAGCTCAGGTGGTAAATATTTGAGAAGTTTGTTTTCAGTTAACAGTCCTCATGTTGCCTAAAGAATTTYTTGAGAAATCAAGGGTCCATAGCACTGTTGGTGACCCTGTGACCATAATTTATGAAGCATGAATGTCATTTTTGTTCCTAAGTTAGGTACACAGTTACCAAAATTACACATAAATACTGTGTACTTATATTGATCTGTTAATCCCTGTGACTAATTTACATGATGTCYAGTTTGCATATAATAAATGCTAATGCTCTAGACACTTTCACTGGAAGGAAATAATGGCAACTAAMTGAAGTAGATGTCCATATGTGGAAATTGTTTTGCAAATGTTGTGGCTTCCTATTTTAGTTCCGGTTCAGCTAATACTTTGACTTTTACAATGTTTTAATGATGAAAASTGACAGTGAATGATACAGAAGTTTGGTAAACCATTGATGGTTTATTTTCTTGGTCAAAACTTAACAAGTATTTGCACATGGTCAAACTATGAAAAACTGATTTCACTTTCTTTTCTGTTTAGGATATTCAGAAAGATAGTTGTGAGTCCAATCACAACATCACCTGTAAAGTGGGATATCCATTTCTAAAACCTGCASAAGAGGTAAAATGTTCTCATATGGGGAAGATTTTCTTGCTCTATGTTGTTTTAAGGCTAGGAGAATCCATGCTGGCCTTGGTTATAATGAGTAGGGAATTTTTGTGAGACCCAGTAGTCATTTATTTACACTGTAAACATTTTTATTCAGTATTATAGGCATTTTACTGTACACTGTATRTGAAATGCCAGCAGCCTTCTCTATGCAGCTCATCCCTACTGTAGTTACTAGGCTTTGCCATTTAGTTCCTTCTTCAGGCAGTGGAGAAAAAAAATGGTTTTGGTAAATTGCTTGCAAAGTCAGCTGGTTTGTATTAAGMGTCATTTAGCTATGTATTTCTAATACTGTATGCAAGAAGTTTTACTGAGACTTCCCAGCTCTGAAAACTTGAGGCTATTGTTTAATAAAGTGGTGACTATTAGATTTTCTTCTTGTTTGGAGCRAAATCAAAAAAGGGGATTCCATCATAAAAAGAGTTAAAACGTGAATAAGGATTCCCTAGATGTAAGTTCCAAAACTTAGCTCATTTTTCATCAGATCAAACATTATTAGTGTGGGTTGTTTTTTACTTTATTGCCTTTAAAAATACATAATTTATTTCCTCAAACAGATTTCCTTCAAAATATCATTCCAGTTCAATGCATCTTATCTACTGGAAAATGCTACGATTCACGTATATGCAACAAGGTTAGTTGCAGTTGTTGCTTTCTRTCTTGTGAAGTGGGTTGAGTATGGTTTTTTGTTGTTTTGTTTTTTAAGAAAGCTCTGCAGTTTTCTGCATGTTTTCATGGTAAAACTCAGAAGAGGTTAAATAATTTGTGGAGCAGGCAGCTTTAGAGATGTACATTAGAGTAACAAGCAGAGGATTGAGTGAATTAAACAGCTGTTTGTCTCTAGAGCCTGTAGGTCACAAATGAGTCAGAAATCACAGGAGTTTTAACTTCAGAAAAGTTTTAATGACTTAGAAAATTACCATGGCTTTTGGCATAGATTACAGTCTCTGCTATGGAAAGGCTCAGCCCTTAAACAGCACCAGCACTGCAGAAGTTTGCCTTGATAAAGCTGGGTGGGTCAGTGGACCTCGCTGGCCCTCAGTGCTTGCTGTCCCCGGAAAACACAGGAGTGGGGCGAGAGCAGTGTCGTGATGTGATGACCCATGTTCCTTGTCGGCTGCAGTTTATATTCTGTTGTCAGCAAAGATGTGTCTCTGAGCTGGGACTCATGCAGGACTTACCTGTTTAGTTACTGGAAATAGCTACCAAAAATAAATTCAAAAGACTAATGATTAACTGGAAGTGACTAGTGTGTTTTTGTACCCTGTGCAAAGCTGTAGGTATTTCAGTCTCTTCRGTAGTCCTATTCTGCTGCAGATGAATATCACTGTCTGATCCGAGTGGCACATGTTTTGTTTTAGTGACAGTGAAGAACCACCTGAGACCTTGACTGACAACAGAGGACACGTTACAATTCCAGTAAAATACGAAGTAGGATTAATATTTGTAAGGTATTCATGCTTCTCCATGTTTCTATTTGCTAGTATATTAAATAGCAGGTGTTCAAAGAAAATATAGTATTGTTTTCTTGTTGAGCTGTGTTCGATTACRTGTTTACAAATGACAGCTTCTTGAATAGGAAGCACAGGCTTAATTGAAAACAGCAATTAAACGAAATAATGGAGCAGACACTGTCTCTATCAGGCTCCTTTTTATCTRTTTAAATTTGATCTGCAGATTGAAAGTACAACAGTGGCTTTTGTTGACTTTTGTGTTTTGCTCCATTCATTCGGGAGCATTTCCGGTACCTAAGAAAACACACTTCCAGCCTCSTGATAGCAAGCAATTTTTAATCACTGTGGTAATGCATAGTATAGTGTTTTCTTTCCAGCTTCAAAAACTATTCTTATTTTTTTACAGGATTTTCCAGTTCAGATAGAAGTTTTAATGTAGGTCTTGTAGTATACTGTATTTTCAGAAATAACTGGAATTCAGTTAAGTTCTGTCTGTGAAAAACAGGWGTATAGTATGTATAAATAATATCACAGAATATAGTGCATGGTCTGCRAGTGTGAATGATGAAGCTAAATTCATTTTGGGTACATTTAGGAGTTCAAATCCAGCCTTTATTTGTCCTGCATGGGGCAAGGTTGAGCATAGCTGGTTTTGCTCTGCTCTTTCTTTGTTCTCTTGTTCTCTTTCTCTCTC
>NW_028185372.1:6591424-6598380 GCF_003343005.1 Rhea americana
TTTTTTTTTTTTAAATCTGCCTGTTTCATATGGTGGTACTAGAATAACAAATGGCTCAGCTAGAATAAAGATGGCATAATCAGGCCCTGTTGCATCATTTTTGGGAGCAATATTTGCCCATTCCTAGTTTTAACTGAAGATACTTGAAATATACATAATAGTTTAAAAAACAGCACTACTTGGAAAACGCATAAGGTGTATTTTAGTGGCAAAACCAGCCCTGGAGGACTAATAAAATAATGAAAAGACCTATATATTTAACTATTAGAGGGTTTTTCTGTGCTTATTGTTTGTTTTTTTAACCTGCAGTGTTTCCAAAGAGTACCATGTTATAATTGCAGCAAATGATACTGTCCCTACTGCTATTAACACAACTGAGAACATTGGGGATGAAGTTACTCTACATTATAGGGTAAGAAACAATTAAAACTACATGGTATAAGCACTGGCTTCAAATCTTTTCATCTACTTTGATTCACTTAATGTGATAACCTATTACTTCAGTAGCAGGCATGCAATACATTAATTCTTCTGTATGAGTGTTTTGTGCTTAACATTTTTGCTGTCTCACTTAGGAATAACGTGAGTCAGAGGTTCTCAGGGTGGTCCAATTTCTGTGGGATAATTCCAGTGGGCTTTAGAGCGGCTGCCTTCAGCAGGGGAAAGAAAGCATGTGCTAGTAAATTAGAAGTTGACCTAACTAAATCAGAGTTTGGAACAGGCATTTCCAAAAATCTATTMGCTTTGAAAAAGAGAAATACCACGGTCTAAGAAAGTTGTCTTCCTAATTGACAGAAAATTACAAGCCAAAATCATCTAGAATGGAAAAAATATTTGGTGGACTAGAAATCCAGCCTCAAGGGGTAGTAGGACTATACTTAGTTATTTTGAAAGCATCTCTGTTTCCCAGCGTCAAGTTCAAAGCTGAGCAAGGGTCTGATATACAAAGAATAAAAGTCTCTACATCAATTTTCTGTCTATAAAAATGGGCAATGGAAAGGTCTGCTCTCTCTATACAGCGATGTCAAAGGTTTTGTTGTATATTTTAGCCCATCTACAGTATTTACTCAGCTTTTCTTTTTAGCTTAAAAGTCTAAATCCAGTAATCTCAAGGCTTTTGGTGGATGATTAAGACATTATTCATCCGATTCTAAATCTTCCCTTTCTGAATATAAAAGGGAGCTTTTAGACTGTGGAGCATATAATTTAGGATCTAGTAAGATTAATTCATCTCTGCAAGCAGCTTATTATAAATAAGTTGTCAGAAGAAAATAATGAAAGRGATCTTGAGTATTTATTAAGCTCATCTGCTTCTGGAACAGGATCACCAGTTTGCCTGCCACTGATGCATTTTCTCCATCCTCTGCCACGTAAGGCCTGTTCAGAAGGACCTACAGCTTATAATTATGTCCTATGATGTGGGGAATGCACATCTTGTCAGGGGAAAGAGGGGAAAGGAGTGGATGTGCAGGAAGGCTGTTGCCTAAGTGCATATGGGGAGGTAGCGCAAGGAGTCACTGTCCTCAGCAGTGGCTTCTCTGCTATGTTAAAGCATTTGGGGGGGGCTTTTTAAAAAAATTATAATGAAATTAGCATAGAAAGTTCCAGATTGTAAGTAAATACAACAAAAAAAGATGAAAAGAAGAACTGATGTCAAAATACCCCTTTCCATCTGTTCTCTTACTTTCCTTCAATAAAACATTTTATTACAAACACCACAGAAGAATGTGTCTGCTAATTCAGAACAGGCCGCTCTTGGGAAAAGGTAATAGTGTTCACCACACTCAGTTTTGGCATGACTGATGGAGGAGAAGGAGGGGGGGACATAGAAAAGGAAAAATCCACAATCATATACCAATAAAATAARGAAAGTACTAAACCACCCAAACCATATTTTTCTTGTTTCTTACAGATTGAAAAAGGTGAACACTTTCCAATGCCAAACCTCACACTGCAGATCTTATTTCCTAATGAAACATCAGTCAAGAACACTCTTCTCTACCTTACTGAATTGTCACCTTCCAGTGTAAGCTATGAATTTATGTTTTCGTTACTGGTGTTTTAAATTTGGAAAAGTTTGTTTGTTGCAAGGAACYGCAAAATGCAAGTACTTGTATTTATATATAGCTTCAAGGTTAATCTTGATTTTATTCTAAAAGACAACATGCTGGTGTTTTAATAGAAGGTAAAAGTGTGCATAGGAAGATGGAAACATGAAGTTTCTCAAAAGGAAGCAAGTAAACTTAAAAGAGCACTGAATGCTAATTTGAATATAACAAGATTAGTTTGATATATTGCCAAGTGACAAGGGGTCCAGGCTGGAGGAGATCACAATTTCAGCATGTTCCGTGGTTCTAGATCTTTAGGTATTAAAACTAGAATTGCATGAATAACTGGGTAATTGAATGACCCAAATATCACTAAGCAGTGAGCTGAAGCTTTTTCTTTTTTTTTTCTTTTTTGATTTTTCACTCAGAAACACACATACATACACACCCCAAATATCAAAACCAAGGGTCAAAATAAAGGTTCAAAGTTCACTTTAAAACAAAAATATTTCATGTTTATAATGCGAAGAAATTATATCTTTTCCTAAATTCCTTTTCCCATTGTTTTCATTCCTATTCACCACATTTGAACCAAGTTATTTACATAATTTCACAAATCTACATTTTTCTTAGGGGATAATTCACCTGCCTGTAGCTACACCCTAATAACAGTATTGTGACAAAGCTCAGTGCAGAGAATTCACAACCCTTTTTCACATTAGTATTCTGAAAGTAAGTGACCTGGACCAGAAAAACAAAGGGACCAGAAACACTCTCTCCCCCACCACTCCTGAAGGATTGCTGGGTACTTTTGAAGGAAGCAGGGGGAGGCAGCCGTGGCCCCAGGCAATAAGCAGTTTGCTCACTGTGGATCCCTTTCCTGCAGTTCAGAGGATCTAGCCTAATATAAATGCTGTAGTAAATACTAGGGATTAGGAAGTCCTGTATTTTTCAGGGGACTCATCTGTACAGTCATAGCTGAAAACCACCTAGATAAAGGGAATAGAAAAAGGGGCACATTTTAGAAAACTGACTAAGTCGGTTCACTTGTTTGAAAAATGATGTTTTCAATAGCTATGCTATCTGAATGTGTTCTTCTGAACTCTCATAATAGGCAGTTTTATCACATTTAGCTACTTAGTAAATATTATTAATGTTAGCTTGTTCCCAGAGTGTCACAGATGAGTGATACACTTCACTCATAGGAGAGAAGCAGCAATGTGTTTTATTGAGATAAGATAGTAATTTAACAAAGTTCAATGGCAGATAAACAATGATTTAACAAGATTCAATGGCAAGGCACACTCAGATATTTCCTGCATGCAGGGCAAGGTTAGACAAAAGCATCAAGGAAACCTTCCCATTGAGTCACGAGGTTCAGAGTGGACCTCCTTGCTTTCCAAGGAGAGGAGTCTGCAGCTGGATCCAATCTTAATTCAAGACTTGGTCAATAGTTCCTGTCCAAAGGATTATGTGCACAATCAATCAGAGATGCAACTTAGCAAAGTTTTAGCATGCTATTAGTCACTCACCGAGCATCTATTGTGAGTGAGGAATCTCATGACCTCAGGGAATACCTTGAGAGGTGTCCCTACTCAAGATACAATTCTGCCATACAGGAGAGCTTAATGGGCTCTGGGCTGCCCCCTGTTTATGGGATAAGATGGTTAACTTACAGCCATATTTGCATACTAGCCATATTTTGGTGGGTGCATGCTTAATTAGTTCCTGGCTGTGTGCTGTTTATGGAGAGGTGGTAGAAGGAGGACACCATCACGCAGAGCTTTTAGACTTTAGAGGAAAGAAGGGTTTTTCGCTCTTTTTTGGTTGTTTTGTTTTTCATTTTTGGTAAAAGACTGGCTATTCAAGCAATAAGAATAATATTTGTGTTTCTCCTAACAGAATGCTATCTGCCAAACTAGTCACCCTGTAGACCCTTTAAAGATCAGCTCTGGAAAGCCATTTGTGTTGCAAAACATAAAAGAACCTACAAAAGACACAATTATGGTAAGTCTACATGAAGCATTTACATCAGGGGCAGGTTTAGCTCAGTTGGCTAGCGTGTAGTGCTGCCAATGCCAAGGTCACAGGTTCAATCCCTGTATGGGCTATGCTGAGGTTTGGACTAGATGATCTCCAGAGGTCCCTTCCAACCTTACCTTTCTATGATTACTTATAGGTATTAACTCAGATCTTGGAGCTGGGTATTTCTGCAATAAATGTATCAAAATGTCTCTGAAACTGCATGGAAACTGACTTTGTCGTAATACCCTTTTTAGGGGAAAAGGTATCTTTACACAGGACTGATTATATTTTTTTTTATTACTATTTCTGGCTAAGGAGCTGTATGTGGAGTGGAAGTTTGGACTAATTCTTAGCAGATGTGTAAATCATGGTAGCACATTTGATAGCTGAATAAATCTTCACCTTCTGTATTTCTGTTGTAATTAAAAAATAATGGTATTTTGAAGGCTTCTCATCTCTCTTTCAATTTTTTAAGGCATCTAGTTAAAAATGCTTTCAGTTGCTACCACTGATCTGACAGACTTTCTAGACCATTAGTAGAAATGTAATGTAACTGATGACCCCAGCTGAAGGGGCCTGGCCTCCCGCGTTTAACACTAGCTGAGACAGAAGAGTTGCAAAGTAATTCTGCTRACCTAGTTATATTGGTAAGTCAGGGGGGAAACTATCATATTTGGCATAGTTGTACAAGCTAATTTCCAGTATCCATGAAGCTATGCCAAGAGGATTTACCCATGCTGTCACATGTACCTCACAGAGTTAATACAGGTCTAGGTGTCTCAGCATACGGGCTGCAGAGCGCTGATCATCAGGACCCTGAGGGCAATCAGAGCCTTGCAGAGGTTTCTGAAGAACTGAACTTCCTTTACCCTCCCAACCAGCAAATGGCACTAGACAGTAAGATAACGTAGCTTTTCTTTCCCATCTGAATGCTTCAGGTGTCCAGCAGTTTGAAAGGGTTAAGAAACACTGCAAACAAGCCACAGCTGTTCTTGCAGAAAAACATTTCTCCTAGGGGCGGGCWGTGCCTCCTTTAGGGAGCTCTACTCATAGCCTCACGCTGTAAAAACTGGGACCTTTCTACCACGGAGTGAAAAGTAAAACTTGTTTAATTACTGCAGTGTAGTTTTCATCTGAAAAAAAACAATAATTAATATCAACTTATTGTTGGTGTCACAGTATATCTGTGATTTCTACATAGTGCGTTTACATATTTTTATCCTAGTAATACGAAAAATCTTTTACTATTAATCCATGCTGGTAACTTTTAAACAGGACTGTGATACATACAGCTGTGCATTTATAAGTTGTGCCCTGGTCCCATCTGACATAACTCAAGTGAATGTTTCATTAAGAGTATGGAAACCTACCATCATAAAAGTAAGTAAATCCCATTTGCATTTATAATACTCTTGGATTTGAAAAAATTAAGACATTGTAATGTCTTTTTGAAATTGTATCTTTAATTATGTTAAGTATCAATAGTTCTCTAGGACTTGAAATTGGTTCTCTTGCTATTTTGCAAATTTCCTCAAAATTAATTTGCATGCATTTTATCATCTTTAAAGTAGGTGCCTAGAACTTAACAGGACATTCAAAACATACATTAGAAAAACTAACTCGCACTTGTTCTGTAATGCTGATTGTGTTTTTATTAGTTAGTTATGCATCCAAAATTCTAATTCATCAGAAGCAAGGGGGTTATGTAGAAAACTATCTGGTTTTATTAAGTTTTGTTAAGTTTTATTAAGTTTTAAACCTTTGGAAAGATTTCTCATTTCTAGAAAGGTTTTATGATCAAAAGGAGCAGAGAGAGGAGAGCAAGTAGACCTCAGAGCACCCTCAGTGTTGTCTGAGGGTTATGATAAACACATTTATTTTGCTCAGTTGATGATTTTTTGACACCAAATTTGTGTTCTGGGTCTTTCTCTTTTTCTAGAAAATAACAGGATGGTAGGGTGAGGGGAACCTCCACACAGCAGAATTTTAAAAATCCTGGGTCTGAGGTCAAAGTAGTCAAGATTAATTAGTATTTCTCTGATATCTCTGATCTTTGCTCTTTTAAAACAACATTGCTGTCTTGCAGCATGTGCTGCTAAAATTGCTGTTCTGCCCAATTTTATTTAATAGTGGCAACAAAGATGCCCCACTATGTACACATCCAAAATTCTGTTCTTTATCCTTAGTTTTCCTTCACCCTTCTTATTTGTACAAAGCTATCTACTTCAAAATATCRAGTATGAACCATTGGCATTTCTCTTTTCTTCCAGGCAAGTATTCACAGCTTAACCCTTGTTGTAAAAGCATTACTTAGAAGTGAAAATTCATCACTGATTTTGAGAAAAGACCATCAAAAACTAGAGGTAAGCACATGATAATTCATGGATTTACTCTTCACAGGTTTTATTCTGCTACTGAATCATTTATTATCATTCATTACTAGTGAACTGATTGCTGCCTGTTGTAAACTATTGTCTTATTCTAAATGTTCCTTTATTTCAGTTTAGTTTACATCAAATGAACTTGGTTTAAAATTAAATTAGTATGCACACAGTCTTTTTTTATTAATTTAATTTAATTGGTTTAGCAGCCTTGTTAATCACTATCATCTTTCCAAAAGGCAGGCAGTGATAAAGACTCTACTAAAGAAACTCCCTAACATATAATTTTACTGCTCATATTTTAGATACTTTTCCTTAAATCCTTTATAGCAATTATTACTGACTTGCAGTAGGGCCAATGTTCATTAAATTAATATACATTGTGAGATATACAAAGTTTGCTATTGGAGATAATTTTTTTTCAATTCCCTCCTACAAATTCCTGTATTTAAAAGAAAATGTTACTCTGGAAAATCAGTAAAATTATGCTACTCTTTTGGCA
>NW_028185372.1:6598402-6611945 GCF_003343005.1 Rhea americana
TTAATACATTCTTAACACTTTGCAGACCATGATTAAGATTTCCAAAGAACTCCAGCCAGGTACCGTCCCCTTATGGGTTATCCTCCTGAGTGTCTTTGCTGGACTCCTGATACTTGCACTGCTTATATTTGCGTTGTGGAAGGTAAGCCCCACATTCTTGTCTCCATGAAAATGAATGAATACGCTTCAATTTTTTGCCCATGTTTTTCTTGTAACTAGAACTTCACAGACACTAATGTTACCTATTAAGCAGAATGAGATCTGCTAGAGATGGTAAATTAATAAAACTGCATTTTTACCAGGTGTAATATGCAATGTTYGCCAGCTAGCATCTGTACTGCCAATCTGTTATGAAAAGACAAATGTAAATAGATTTTAGTGCTCCAAAGTTGTATTTTGTTTTTTGTTTTGGGTTTTTTWAAAAAAAAACTTCGGTTGTGGCATTTGTTAACCTGGCCGTTTTCTCTTTGTGCTAAAGATACTAAACCTGTGCTTTAAGTATTGCCACAAGTGGGCAGTCTTCTCCAAGCTATATACAGTTAATGCTTAAGTTAGAAGGTTACATGTTATAAATTCCAGCGTGCATACGATCCTGAAAAGTTTGACAACTATTAAGAAAAGAAAGAAAAAAAAAAGTATTACTTATTCAGCTGAGTCCCAACTCTAATTAAGGTTGTTAGTCTTTGACATTCTGTGAGCATAATGATGATTCAGCAGTCACTCACTATATATAAACAACTCAATTTGTCTGCTCTCATGTGATGTTTCTTTAGTTTTTCCTTTCCAGGAAAAACAATGTTGTACTTCACAGATAAAAAGTTGAATAACTTTTTACTTTATCTATAAACATTAAAGTAGTAATAAGAACCAGTGTGTGAATGCTATCAATATGTACCAAGTTGTATGCTTTTAGCATCCTATTTATTAAATGATACTTTTCTCTTCTGTAGGCTGGATTTTTCAAAAGACCACTAAAGAAGAAAATGAAGAAATGAAGAAAAAAATGCAGAAATCTTTTCTCAGGTCTGCCTCAAGGATGTGACTGTAAAATTACAAACTCAAATACACATGCAAGAAGAAGAAGCAGAGCAACTCCAAGCAAACAAATTGAACACACAGATGAATGATGCAAAGGAAGAAGAAAAAGCCTTATGATATTTTGTGATACTCAAGGACATAAATTTAAGTGTTACTCATTTTTGGAGAGTAACTCGGTTCAAAAAATCTAAATCTTTAATAGGGGGAAAATGCCTATTCATATTTTTATATGCATATACACATACGTGGAATCATTTTTCATCACAAATCATGCAACAAATCAGCTTGTATGTAGCAATTCCAATCTCTTTATCACATTTCATGATTTTCGAAAGGAGAAAACACCGTATTCAAAATTTCCGTCTTATAATGGACTGCCAGTTTGTGAAGCAGACTTTGAGAATGCATCATACACTGTATAGTATATAGATGCAATGATAATTCAGAAGCCAGAAGCACCTGCAGGACTATGGGTGAAAAAAATACTGAAATTCCATGGACTTCTCTTTCTGCTCATTTTATTGTGTCCAGCTACACCCAGGATACCTCAAGAAAGAGATTTTTATTGTCAAAAGGACCATTAAGGATTGAGCCATTAAATCATTTAACTGTTTGAACTTGAAACATTGCAGGCCTAAAAATGTATGCACAAAGCATATTCAAGCCCATCTGATTGCACACTGTACTTAAATAAGCAGAGGCACAATTGTATCTGCAAAATGAAGTGTCCATATTTATAGAGGAAATATTTAGAGGTACCCTGAAAGTTTGACTCTTGCTGTATATCTTGGAGTAGCTAGGAGGGTGCTTCATAAACCGTCACTGTAAATTTATTGTGTATCTATTTAATCCAATAAGTTTAAAGTGTACAAAGTAATAATTAACAGAAGAGCACAGATAGGAAAATTAGCACTGGCAAGCTGCTTCTAGTATTATCAGTCTCACCTCACCTTTGTTACTTACAAATTTAAGAAGCAATGAAGAAAATATATTAAATAAGCACTTAACAAATGTTGTTTATTTTGTGTGAAAGCCTAAAAATTTATATAAGAATACACTGAAACGTAGATAGCAAAGAATTTCTTTAAACCTATCTAGAACATTTAGTTTAACAGGAAACTTGTTCCTCCTTTCTTTCACACACTTGTTTTCCTTCTACAGCAAAGGTTCATGGACTGTACGTTGTCCTTGAGACCTTCCCACATTCCTTGCAGCAACATAAAATTAGCACAAGAAAGTGGAGGCCAGCAGGCAAAGTGCAATGTTGCATCAGCATGATACAAGATTGCCAATCGATAAAAAAAGGTTGAGGAGTACTTCTATAAAATATACTCATTTGTGGGAATGCTTTTGTCTTGCCAAAGCAGCCAGTATAACTTATTCCTTTCCTTGGTACAATTMTTACTGATAAAAAAATAATTCTTGCAGTTTTCCCAGCAGTTGTAACATATCGATAGGCTCCACTGACTTTTGGTAACAGCTTAAGAAGTAATAATATATTTTATAAAGTTTTTTTTTTCTTTAAGAATAGACCATATATTGCATTATACATGCTGGCAAGTACATCTCTGGAAATGTGCCAGAAGGTATTTTATTATTTAAAAGATRTTGTCACTCTTAAGTCCCTTCTATCTAGTTTCTGAATTAGAAATTATTGAGAAAGGCTGAAATTTATGTGAATACAGCAAGCATGATTATGTTTGAAATCATCTGTAATTTGTCCTTGCATCTATGGGAAACGTGGTTATTACCAGTTTGCATAAAGCAGGGTGATTCAGAGCAGAGGACAAAGCCCTCGGTGGGATCTCTTGCGGAGCGCGTGAGAGTCGCGGTGAAGTCGCCGGAGTCGATGAACGTGAGTCACGCGCTCTTCGGCGCGCCTGAAAGCGCKCCTGATCCGCAGCGGTCCGAAAGGCGTGCTACCATGCTTCCAGGCACAGCCTGACGGCCTCGGCGGAAGCCAAGAACGAAGTGGAAGAGTTGTGGATAAGATCCCTGCTTCGTTCAGAATGCAAACTCGGTAGTCCTTGAAGGAAGGCAAAAATCCAGTTGTTGAACAATGAAGGTAAATTAATATTTGTAGAAGTGTTTTCATTCCAGTGCAACATGCAGGTATTATTTTTTAAAAATATAAGATTATGCCATTTTATCTGAAATAATCGTATAGCACTTATCATCATGGGATCTGAATGCCTCRGAATTATAAGTGTTTTGTCCTTACAGTTTCTTTGTAAAGACATAGCAATGCTATCATCCTGTTGGTTTTGTAAAGGAAGGGAATTTCGAAGGGACTGTGACTTGCCTATGCACAAATAGAAAGTTTGTGGTAGCTGAGAAAATACTTCTATTATTATTCACCAGTTTGTTAACCATAAGGTCATTTTTATTGGCTTCATAAAATTAATGACTCTACTTAAGTTATGAAGATCACACATCATTTTTTGTAGCATACTTTCATTTTTTTAAGCATTTCACTTTTCAGTTTTATAATCTATTAAGCAGAGCTTTTTACTTTTTCTGATGAAATTTCATGTTTAATTTTAGAGGATCAGCCTAGCTGAATAATATACATCAATAGAACAGTCTATTTCCCTAGATAAAGACTACATTAAAATACAGTAGTATTATATCATTGCAAAGTACGTTTGAAATCAAAGTTCCATTCTTTGTAGTCTCACTTTGTACTGTAAAAGCAGTAATAAGCTTCATATAACCACACTGCTTTCCTGTTTATGTCGTGGTGCTTTCTTCATTTTCACTTTTGTCCTATTATCAGATTTTCAATTTTAATATCTATTTAAAATATTAGTATGTAAAGGGAATATCACAATAACACATGTTATTTTCACACAGACTAAATTACTAAAAGCACTTTTTTTGCCATAGAACCTTTCTACACAGCACTGTAAGRCTTGTATTTTATTCCTTTTCACAATATACAACAGAAAAGTCTACTGAAATCACTATAGCAAACTTCAGGAACATCTCATAGAAATTTGGCAGACACAAACAAGATCARAACAGCAGGTAATATGAAAAAGAAACACTAGGGTTGTAATATGATTCTAATAACTAGTGAGCTGCTTGTTCATTCAAATGCAGACTTAAAAAAAAAAAAAAATGGGGGTGTGTAATCAGGGCTGATGCTATGCAGAGAGCCTAGCCCAGTTCAATTTCTAGCTTCAGCACTAACGTTGTAAGGCACCGACAAGATCTTTCTGTAGCACAGAACTTCCCTGGAAGAAAGCAAGAACATTGAAATGCTTCAGTCTGAAGCTGTTTCTAGATCTTGTCAATGCCCCTATATAATTTAGGAAGACTTGGAAAGCCACATCTACAACAGAGCAGGCTCCCTAGTTGACTGCTTATGTTACAGTGCCCGTACRGTGTGATTTTGAGCCCTTGCTACACACACACGCCCCGTCTATCCTGTCCCCTTCCCTATCCCCTTGGTACGTCTCCCGGGCCAAGTCATTCTAAGCACGATGACCCTCTTCTGCAGAGCTTGTCAGGTGAATCCACATTCACTTGGAACCAAGATGTTTCATCTCATTGGGAACASAGAGGCTGGAGTTAGGGTCCTGCTCATATATGTACAATTTATGGTTCTGCATTATCTAATTGTTTTAATTTCTTGGATTAACTGTTTTTATATGGTAATGCCATCCAGGAAAAAAAAAAAGAGAGAAAGAGAATCAAAATGTGCCATTGTTAATTATACCACTTAACAGGAGTAAGATGGAATTTTGCATCCTCTTTAAGAAAGCAAAAAACATTCTGCACTGCRTTTCTTTTTCTTGTAAAATTATTCCTTGTTTTATTGATTAAAAAAATAAAAAGAGTCTAGTGAACCTCCTTTGTATTGTATTTGTTTGCCTCCCAATGATACAGAATCAATATAAAGGAATATCAGTACCKAAAACCAAATCCATCTACCTCTCAATAGAAAGCTATTGTAGAAATAAGCATTGTTGCACAGTATAACATCAATGAAATTTTGAAAGTGCTGCACCTAAAATACGCTGTCAAGCTTTCAGAAGGACATTGCCATTAACTGCACTGATTCTGTACTTGTAGCCACATTTGAAAGCTTTTCAAACAACCATAATGAGATTTTCTGGCACAGATTTGTCTTCATGACATTATAGACATAAAAGTAGAATACATATTTACTGATCTAACCATTCTTCCTATCCAGTAGTTTTTTCTCTACAACTTATTCCTGTAATCCAAATAGTCAGTTAGTTGTCTTGCATAATTTTAAATGAGTCGCATCATCTTCCTTAGCTACCTAACAAAACATTTGCATCAAGACTTCCTAGAAAACAAAGATCATGCCTTTTATATCACAGTTAACTTTTTTAAAAACATTACAAAATATGTAATTAGTCTCTCATCAGAGACTGTTTTGATGGTGAATCACACGTCTCCTAACAACATCCTGTCCAGTCATAGGAGAATGCTTACTAAACATACTACACCACATATATCTGATAACCAAACTTTTTTGGAAATTTTCCCTTGAAGTACTTAAAAAGCAATCACTGAAAAGCCATTTCTTTTCTTATTATAAATTCCTTTTTAGTAAGCTATATATAAAAATAGTTTTTAAAAAGTTAGAGTATTTCTTACAACAAGACTTGTGTAATATCATATATGAGTTGCACAAAATTGGATTATAATTAATAACATCTAGTGGGACCATATCTAATACTTAGAGGGAAACAGCAGTTCATGCAAAAGGTACATTTCACTCCTGCAACAGTGAAGAGTCATAGATTGAAATACCGCTGAAATTCTGGTAACAACTGGCTGATACTGCAGTTTGGAAAGCATAACAGTATTCTATTTAAAGAAAAAATGGAAGATGAAGTCACCTATCCTTGATGCAATCTTGTCTTAATTACAACGTCTCAGGGTGATACCCCAGAGAGGTGGACACTGCATATCCAGTCTTAAAAAATGGTRATGAAAAGGCTCCTAGGCAGCTGCTTCCACTTCTTATTTATTGCACTGGCGCTGCCACGGCAGGGTATAGTGCTTCTTCGCTGCTTTTTGCCTCTCGTGCTAACCCTTTGGCCTCCTTTTCTCAGTGTTTTAACCCTTTTCCGAAATCACAGCCATTCCTCAGGGGCTCACTGAATGTCRCACCTCCCCGGCAGCAACCCAGAAACGGAAGAGAGAGCAGAAATACTCGAACCGCCCGTCGAGCTCCCGTGGGTCGCTGCTCTCGGCACGCTTCCCTCTCTCCGTGCTGTGCGTTCCCYTTCCGAGCTGCTCCCCGTGAAATCCTGCTTCTCCGTTGTGGTTCGGCTCATAATTTTTGATTGAGAACTGGAAGATGCCGAGTATATATTTACTGTCACATGCCTGCTCCGGTATTGTATACGGTTCTTAAGGTTTATTCACATTAAGGGTGCTATCATTCATTCTCCGCGTTAATGGAATAGGGTCAATCTCTCTCTGAAAGTTTCCTTCATATATTCTTAATGTCACAGAGCCTTTTCTACTTACCAGAGGATATCCTCAGTTTTTCCTGACAAGCTGTCATGGGTAAAACAGCCTTAACTCAAGGAATTTCACTTAATTTAATATATTGCCAAGTAACATAAATTTTTAATTACTAATTGAGGTATTGGGAAACAACAACAAGTAAATTAGCATGAACAAGAAGACATAAACAACTAAACCTCCCCTTTCTCCAGGCTCGGCTTCAGCCCCCCTTCCTGGTGTCCACGTCCCTTGCTTTGCCCCACATTACACTCAGGCCCAGGTCCTTCGGTGAGGCAAGGGGCAGCGCAGGTCTGCCTCTGTCTGCCGCTCTGTGCTCCTGCCTCTTTTCTACCACCGCTCCTGGCTTCTTACTCATTTCCTCTGCCCCAGCATGGGACCACCATGGTCACAGTCTCTTGGTGGGGGTGTCCCTGCCCTGGCACCCTTCAGAAACTTATCTCCTCTGGGATGTAGCACCTCCATCCAAGAGCGCATCTCCAGCTGCRTCCCCAGCAGTCTCCCATTCAGCATGCCTCCTCCAATTCTCCAAACAGGTCTCCTCACAAGTCTCCTTTGGTGTCGTCTTGGATCGTTCTTTCTGTGTGTCCCTCTGTGCCTCCTCTTACACGCATCCTACGTGTCTCCTCCTCCCCTTTCCCCTGCTCCTAGTGGCTACCGCCCCTTCGGTGCCGTGGGCTCCTCTGAAGGCCAGCTCGTGGCACGCCCCTGCTATCCAAACTCTGCCATTTATGCTAATACCCAGATGTGTGAAGTTTTGTGATTTTTATGACAGTTGACTTTTAAGTGCACTGAAAAATTTAATTCCTTTCATTGCTTTKGGGCAACTGTATACACAAACCTTGCTGAGTACTCTCCTCCGAYGGCTGAAATTAAAAGCCATTAATGCTCACTTTGTTTTTTGCCAGCTCACAAAATGTCAGTGATAACACAGTGCAATACTCTGGCCTCAGTCATTTTACACTATGCCACAACGGACGTTAATATCGCAAAAAAAGGTCTGGTGGTATTAGTCTGGTATATCTCAAAAATCTCAAAAATTACTGGGTTGTTTTTGTCCTTCTGTCTGAAGAATCTGCCATCTGAGGATCTCAGATCACAAAACTCATTCAAAACATGTGGTCTCCTTTAGTATATAAATTTCCAGTATTTGAAAAGATGCCTATTGCTGTCAGCAAACAATCACTAGCAAGAACATTTAGAGAGCAATACACATTTACAAGGTACTGCTGCAACGCAGTTTTCCCCATAATACAAAGCATCTTCAGATTCATTTCCCATCTCAGCTAAGAGAATTTTTCTTATAGGATGGATAAAACATTTGCAATCTGATGAGCAATGCTTTTGATACGTCTGGTCAACCAGATGATACTTCATCCTTGTACCACATTTTTCTCACCCTCCTCTCTGATATTTCATCTTTAACTCAAGGTTAGCAAATAGTCAGTAGTAGCAAATAGGTCCAGTTCAGCAGTTATGAATATACTAAAAAGTATTTTCTTGGAGATTCAGTATTTTGAGTAGCTTAACAGGTTTAAGCTAGCAAACAATATAAAGAAAAAACAACAAGGCACTAAGCCTTAAATCTGTCCTACCTTACTCATTTAAAACTCTCATGTGATTCAGTGGGAATTTTTAAGATTGTCAAGTTTGGTTCAAAAAATGTCCACCAAATGATTAAGAAACTCCTTATGATGGACAAATAAAAGGGAAGAATGAATAGGTTTTAATTCCACAAATGAGAAAACAATTGATGTGATTTCAAAATAAAACTGATGAAAAATGTAAATAAAGGAATATTTTGAGGAGATAGAAGTGCTAGTCTTGTCATCAGGTACTTACAACTCCTGCCTGAGAAATATTTGGAGTAAGATATCCACTATTGTTATGGGTTCAAGTGGTTATTGGAGTTGTATCAAGGTTAATGCTTTGGTAAACGGGTTGACTCTGCAAGGGGAACACTCTGACCGTTTTTGAGAGCATGAAAGTACATGAACTGCTTCAGCAGGCTCCTGTGTTGTGCCTCACTTTCAGGGCCGCAAGTGAATGGGAATATTTCTTCACCGGCTACCCCATTTACTGTGATTAGAATTTTCCCATGATGATCAGAGTCTTTGCTCAACTGGAAAATTAATCAATAAATATGTGTATATATGCATATATATATTAGGTGGGATCAGTTAAAACAGGTGGTTCAGTCAAAAAAACATGCAGCTGGTAAATATGCATTGGCATGTATAAAATAGAAAACAGTGCAGTGCAAAATGAGAACTGGAGAGAGATTTAGCTAGTGCTGAGAACATGATGTCCACACTATAGGTCTCTTGGGGTTTTACTTTGGAGCAACTGAAGTCATGTTGCATAGGCTGACCAGCCACTAGAATTGTTTGAATCCTGCTTGGATATCAATTTCATATACATTTTTCAGAAAACTGCCTCACTTTGAAGGCTCTGAATCTTACTTCTGCATGACTGCTCTTCAGGTTAAGCCACTGGTACGCTTCTCTTCGCCACGAGTGAAACAAGCATTAAACTATGACTTTGGTGTTTTCTTCCCTAAAAAAGCAGGCTTCTTCAATATTTAATCCCTTTTAGTCCCTGCAAGGTTAATATCCACCCCCCCCCCCCATTAAGAAATCAAGTGTATACTGATAACTGGACTTAAAAACATTTTGCCATTGTCTATTTTGAGTCTTTGTCATCTCTTTAGCTCTTTTCTGTTCAGTTTTAACAGTCTTGTGTGCAAAATAGATTATTTGGTTTGCAACTTTTGCTTATGGCTGGATTACATTTAATGATCTTTTAATTACCTTCTAAGAAAATTAGCTTCCTAAAATGGATGTGAGTGATTGAGATGCATGAGAGGGTGCAGGAGACAGCTCCACACCTTTCTAAACTCACCTGCCTTTTGTCAGGATTAATGCAGCTGCAACTTTTTTCTGCGCATGTTAGTTTGAAGCCCCATCATGCAGCAGATCAAGTGCTAGAGCCACCACGAGGACAGACAGCCTTTGGTTTAGGCTTCCGTAAAAGCCCAGCCAAAGAGCTAGAATGGAGGAATATGCCAGCTCTTGCAGCAGTGATGATAAACTYCTGCAGATGCTAGCGTCTTTTCAACTGAGAACACTAAGCTCAGGGTCAGGTGCTAAACCATGGGATTCAATTTGCCTCAAAGGGGGCCTGGTGGGCCAGGGGGAGCAGCTGATGGCTGTCTCAGGCCAGGAAGGTCTCAATGTTTTTAGTAATCCATGGTGGAGTCCTCTTCCTTGCCCGGGAATTCAGGTTAACTTTAAATGTCTGTGTCGTTGTGCGGCACTGAGTGCTGCACCTACCTGCGTGGGCAAGTAGAACTGTCTTTTTGTTTGGGCTGACCTTGCCACTTGCTAGCTTCATCAGATAGCCCTCATTCTCCTAATGACCTCACCAGCTGGCTCCGTGCCCCTTCTAATATTATACTTCCATTATATTTCCTCTTAAGGTACCTCTTTTCCAGACTAAAGAATCTTAATTTACTCAATTGGCCTTTGCACTGAGGCCACTTCACATCCTCCTTACCCAACTCCAACTTTTTCCAACTCTAATGTCTAAATGACATCCTCACAGCTAATTTTACACTTCCTTTTTAGATTTTAATTTTCTGATAGCTTATTCTTATTTTCTTCAGTGGAGATATTAATTTACAGCCCTTAACATAATGTTTTTGCTGAACTTGTTGCAAGTCTAACAACTATTATCTGCCAGAAATAATAATTGACAACTGGTAGATTTTCATGTGTTCATTAAACACAAAACTTACTCTGGAAGATTTTGTGAGAGCTTTTTGAAGCTGAGGGTCTTTTCTTTATGCCAGCTTCTCTACAAAGACTCAAATAGCTGTGTACAGATGCGCACACATGTACAAGCATATTCTGATTTTTAATAACCTAAAATTAAAATAGAAGCAATAATAGAAATAGACTTCTGAATTTTCACAGACTAGAAGTCAGGAATACTCAGGACACCAGCCTATGATCTTCTGGGGCATCATGCCACCTGTGTGGATACTTTTTCTGCTCAATCTTGTCCAAGCTGGAAGATACTTGATTTTTATATTATTCTGGATTGTCAATCTTTTCTTGGGTAGCTTGCTCTTGTAATACATGGGTTTTCAATATTATCTTTGATTATTATTATTATTATTGGCAAACTTTTCCAAAAATTTGCAGCCCTTCTGTCAAACATCTTCAGACAAATCACATCAAAGGAGTATCTTGGAGCCATGCACCTTGGGGTAACTGTGTGCAAATCGGATCGCCTTTGTGAGAGCCCCTCCCAGAAATGCATTAACAAAAAAGAATCATCCGTTTTGCATACCACAGAAACTGTGAGTCTGTGGCCACCCCTCATGAATGACAAATATGGAAACATCAGAATGTTTTTCTGAGAAGGTTGGCATTAAGTTTGCAAYATGTCATCATCTTAAAAAGCTACGAAAATATACGTTAGTTGTAAATTCYCACGATAAAACAGATGATTCAGTATGTATTCACTAAAAATAAAATTAAAAAGCAGTTTAAATATTTGCTCAGCTTTTTCCCTTTCCAGTTTTTTGTTCTTCCTGAAAATTACAAATATTATATTAATCTTTTTGTTAYGGAACTGATCAAGCTACTTGCTTCCCTCAGTCTTTACCTTGAAAAAAGAAAGTTACTTTGGCACTTACCAATAAAAATAGATTCTTTTAATGTGCAATAAATCCATATTTGTATAAAATTGAGACTGAAATTTTGCAAATTAGATCAGACAGATATGTCATTTTTGGCAAGTGTCCCTGTGATCACTGGACAAGCAGACACAACAGGGTRCTATAAAAGACATCGTTAAACAGTGAAGACATGTAGAGCAAAGGATATTTACACGGCCCCATTTTAAATTACAAAAGATAAAGGGCACTAACTAAACTGTTCACTGGATGATTTTTTTTCGTAGTGTTGGTGAAGAATTTCATAATAATTTCATAATAAGAAATTTCATAATAATTTCATAATAAGAATTTTCCTCTGAATACATATAATATGCATAACGAGATGAAGCGATTTGAAAAGATGAAATCCTGCATATTATAGAAAATCTATTTTCCCATAATATGCAATATATAGTTCGATATATGACAGTATTCTTAGCAAGTGCCTTTCAATTTGTTTAAAACGGAAGCATCCATCTAAGGGTATATTCCTAAAGAATGTAATAATTCACAGCATTTATTTTCCTACAATCTATTCTTTGTATATGGAGGTAAATGTTAGTCTGRGAGACAACAATCTGGGAGACAGCCTTTGTGTGTGAGAAACTATTTTCAGTGTTGTGTGTGTGTCTGGATGAGGAAGAAAGTTTCGTATCCTCAGGGTACATTTATAATTAGAATGTTATAACTGAATCAAAGACATTGTTTCTTAGGAAACAGAGACATGGCAGTTACTCTGTGGTGGTTATGTTAAGGTGGGGCAGAGGAAGGGTCGAGGTTCAGTTCACTAATTTAAAAAATCATTTTTCTCTATGGTGTGTTTTTTTTTTAATTGTCCTTTCACTTATGTCAAGTAATTAGTATTTCTCTTCTTCCTCATGGAAGCACGTGTTTCGCCCCACGCTTCGCTCAAGCGCTTGGCGTAGCAGCAGCCGGTACTGCTCTCACAATCTTAATTTTGTGGGTACTTCACACTTCATACTCCAGCTGTCATGTCTGCWTTAGGTAGCCGCTCCTTGGGGCGTCTGTTTGCCTGACTTCTACGACACCGTGAAGAGGAAACCGAGCRGTGGAATTGAGTCACATGAGTCATTCCTGGTAAATGATTGACTGCGTGTTCAGAGTTTCAGAGTTAGGAAGTGACGATGGTCTGGGAAGTGTTCACAGAGAGCGAGCCCATGTGTAAGTCCCTACGTTAGGATGAGTAAGTAGTTGTGTGTCCCAAGAAGGTAAATGTGTGTCCTAAGAAGGTAAATACGTGAAAGAAATCAGTATGTGTTGTACAATGACAGGTCCAGGCTACGCTTTCATCAATGATTTCAATGTCCTGAAGGAGCCTTCCTGAGCTGTGCCGTGCTGTAAAGCAGCAGGGTCCAAAGAGCTACCAGCTGAACGCTTCTGCCTGTTCCACAGACTTGTTCATTTTAACTTGCAGTTCAGACTCACTCAGAACATTAAAACAAAGTAAGAAACTGAGACAACACATGTATTTTTATAACACTGCTGGAAAAAAAAGCTAAGGTCTGTATCACACCAAAAGGACCATGACCTAGATGGTGAGAAGGGGGAAGGAAGGAAGCATAGGAAGCATTTCTATTTCAAGTCTCGAAACAAACTGTCTTTTTTATTCCATGTTAACACCGGGAAGTATAAACTTATTTGCCAAAAACCACCATTACAAAATAGAATATATCCAACATAAAAAGGTAGCAGCACAGATTTTGATACGTATCAGGATTGTGGGATGGAGAAAAGGAATGTTTCTCAAATACTCTGAATATGCGGTATTCAAACAGTGCTGCCAATGCTAAATAGGCTGAAAGCTACCCAGAATACAGTCACCCTGCACTTTCAACAGCTTTCTGATTTACTYGTAAGTGCAAATCCTCACCCTCACGTTTCTTTACCAGCTTCGATTCACACCGTGTTTCTAGGTATTAGCCTGGCACCTCACACTCTGCGGGCAGCATCCCGCCCAGGCAATACAGCCCCAGCGCCAYGGCAAACTTCCATCCCCTGGGTGGCAAGGTCCTGGATCCTGTCRCGCTCTCACGTGCTGCAGAATACGTGTTCAGCCAATTTAACTTAAATGAGGAGGTGCAGACTTTATAACCGAAGGTCAATGTGCGTGGAAGATACCCACTCTCACACAGCTGCCTAAAATCATGTGTTTGGCCATGGTTCTAACRCTTTCAGCAGCTTCAGATGACTCGCGACGCTTGAAAAGCGAATTCCCGTCCCTCCCCTCCGAACTGCTGTTTTAGGGTACCC
>NW_028185372.1:6613133-6634970 GCF_003343005.1 Rhea americana
AGTGGAAAACACCCACTCTGCATTTCTGCTTAATCAAGCTGTCATTGCATTAAGTCACTGTATGCCAGGAACATAAACATGCCCTATAATTCATGGTGTCCAAGTCTTGAGGCTTGTGAGGTTTTGTAGAGCGGTGCTTAAAGTAACAGGCGAGGGCGAGATTCCCGGGCAAGGCGAGCGGGCTGAAGTGGACAGGTCGACCCTGTCCCGGCAGCGTGTGYGCGGTTCGGGCAGATTTGTCTTCATCTTTCTGGTTCAAAGGTGTAATTCTGATTTCAGATGTGTGGTGGCATTTGATGTTGCTGGATGTAACTGCTGAGTTAATATCCGCTCATGCCTTTCTTGATCTCGTAGGACTCTGTAGGAAGAAGAAAACGCTTCGGCTGGGGAGTGYTCCCTCTGAGCCGTTCAGGGTGCTGCTGTGCTGATACTGCTGCAGCTTTCGCGTAATCGTTTCTCAGTAAAATTAATTTGGTACCAGTTAATTGCTTTACCTTCAAAGGCAGTCTACTTGCATTTAATTGGGCTATGGTTATTAGGTAAATTAAGGAGTCCTGCAAGGAAATAGGCCAAGTTTATTTTAAGCTGCATTTTATATTTCTTTCTGAACTATCAGTGGTATTAAATATATCACATAAGGGTATTGAGTTGTTGCTCCAAACTCAGCTGAAAGTAATGCAATAGTTAGGACAGGTGTGAGCTGAGTTGGTGGTGGTGTGTGTTTTTGTGTTTGGAGAATGATTAAGACTTTTACAAACTACGAAAACAAACAGAAATACTGTAAAAATACCATTTTGATAATATAACTATGCTACCAGTGTTGTTACTTGCTGGCAAAAAGTATGTAGCTAATAAAAGTAGATTATGTTATGAGAAATAATTGTGACAGAAAAATAGACTTAATAGCACAGCCTAGACAACAAAGCCCAGTGCTTTCTGTTGCAAGACACTGTTTTTGGTTGTTTATAGGTTTGTTGCATTTTATTCTTTAATTGTATATTTTTCAGCATCAGATTGTTTTTTCCTTAGCCTGTTTGAAAAATTCAGAGWCAAAATAGACCAGCTCCTTCTGAGAGTGAAGCTGGTGCAAAATACAATGCCATGTCTGGGTTCAGTTCTGGTAATGTTTTATTTGAGAAGCTCTAGTGCCCTCAAGTTTCAGAACAGATATCTGAAATTTGGCAGGAAGGTGATATTTGCATCATTTTGAAAATCTACCCAAATTTGGCCAAGTAACAAACCTCAGGAAAAATACATTCCTCTGGAAAGAATTAGATTTTTATTAGCTTACTAGTATAAATTCTGTCCTTGCTCCGTCTGGAGCTCAGCTGGGCTTTCGGCTGGGTGCTAGCGGGGGGCAGCTGTACCTATGTCCAGCCTAGCTCTGTACCTGTAAGTACAGGAACAATCCCTCTTGTATTCTCCCGTTAGTAAATATTTTTACAGCAATCTGTGTTGTTAGTTGAGACGCTCTGCTTTCTGGTTAGCTTCTGGATCCTCTCTGCTAGTCCCTGCTGCATACTGTTAGTTGGTTCCTGGGTTCTGGGTGAACCAGGTTTTTCCCTCTGAGGCAAAACCCAGTGCTTTCCTAGGAGTAATATCCTTCAGAGTCTAGGCTCAAGAGGCAGTGTTGGAGGACTGGGCATGATGGAGGGAACCGAGTTTAGTGTGTTCTCATCTCTGTCAGCTCAGTGGGCCTTCGTGTTCAAGGCTACCACATACCTTCCTGCCACAACTCAGGATGCGAACAACGTTAACTCGGATTTATCCTTAAAATCCCCACTCTCTCAGGCACACACTGCTCCACTTCTTCAGGCACTTGGAACTGAGAAAAATCACAACTGGGTTTTATGATTTTTATGGCCACAGGTGTGCCACCTGAGATCAAATGTGTCTTCAGCAAAGCGCCATTGCTGTCAGCGCACCCGGTCCCCTTACGAGGGCTGGCACTGAAGAGTGGGGGGCAAACTGCTGCGCGCGCTGCCCGGTGGCTCCGGTGGGGATTAGCAGTGCCGACATAGCTAGTAACCGCGCCGTGGGAGCCAGGCAGGCTGGAAGAGGAAGCAGCCCTATATGAAAAATGTAAAGGAGGTTTCCCTGAAACTTTGGATGGAATCTAAATTTTCCGAGTGCAATGCCTTTTCTGTCATTCAGTAAATATCTGACCCTTGCTGATGAAAAGTATCCTGGTGTCCCAGGCAAGCGGAAGTTTCCCAACCTTGTAGGCCGTGGGCTATTGGACTGAACAGCGAGATAGCAGAAGACCCCACTAGTATTGCCCTATAGTAGTCTTTTTTTTTTTTTTTTTTTCTTCAGGTTGCTTTTGATTAAATCCAGGGGAATATATATGTAAAAGTTATGATAAAAGAATAGAGTCAAAACCTCACAAGTTAGGAAGTGCCAGAAATAAGTTAGCAATCAGAGTCTGCCTCCTTTGCATGTCAGGGCACCACACAGCGATTTGGCCACAGGTGGTTCCCTGGCAGTGGAAGGCAGTGTGATCAGAAAAGCAGCGGAGACTCCTGCTTTGCTTATTGCTGAAATTAGAAGGTGCTCTAGGAAAATGGAAGAAGGGTAGGCTGAAGAGAGAGGATTTTTTTTTCTCCCCCTTTTTTTTCCCCCTCGCAGAATTGGATTCTTTCTCTGTTTTTTTGTCACAAAAGCCTAGTGCAGTTTCAGGCGAGTCATTTAAATCAAATCTTTGACATGTGGTTGGAGCTTTTGTGTTCTTCTCTTTCTCTTTGCTCAGCCAGGGGTTCTCAAAACTGAAGCTGTGTTTTCAGGTTCTGGTTAAGCTGACCTAAATGTGGGGCTGCTGCTGCAAGGACTTTCTCCCGCTCTTGGTTGCATGCTCCCACCAGTTTTCCCAGGCTGCCCCTATGGCTTGGCCTGGGGAACAGGTCATGGACCCATCTGCTCAGGGAGTTACCTTCCTGCTTTTATGGGTCAGGTCAGTTTTAGGGATTGGTCACACTAAGCCTGTTCACTTGTGCAATTCATTCAAGTGTTAGCACTGGCCAGAGGTGGGAGGGAAGTTGGCAAAGTCCCTTTCACTAGTAGCCAGCACCTCCACTGGCTTAAGCTGCTTGTCAAACTGCATCTCGATGTGCAAAGCTGCTGTGCCTTCACAGCTATGAATGAAGTCAAAGGAAAATGTATTTTGAATGTGTTAAGCATTCTGAAAAAATAATGTTTTAGCTGTATCAAGTTAGATATCCAGGACTGGTGAGTACTTCTGACCTTGATCTTTTGTTTCCCTTCTATAAAGGGGGCTAAGGATAATCTCTCACTTTTTTGTGTGCTCAGAAATAATTTTGCTTGCATTTGCAAATAGATGCTGAAATATTTAGARATGTGGCCAAAATATGTAGAGACGTATCCACAAGGAAGCTGTTAATTTGGTAAATTAGAATAGTCTGTCTTGAAAGTACAAGGCAACATACTGGGCAACAGAGAGAAAACTGGTAACTGAATAGCAACTGAAAATTATCCACTTTGTACACTAAATGAAGCCAAAAGTCCGGCTAAAAATGCAGCSTGTGATTGCGACGCACATGCACTGACTTAAAGCTGTACAAGCTAGCTTATCTTTTGTCTTTCTCTCTCTTTTATGATCTTTTGTTACTTTGTCGTTTTATTATCGTGATGTTTGTGAGCAACTTCAAGGTTTGAGGAAAATCCTGTTTGCTTTCTAACACCTGAAGGTTGTTTGAAAGCAGGACCTGAATGTGAATTTTTCTGAAATCAAAACTCTCTCTAGTTTTTGCTACTTTAAGAGATTTGTCAGGTAGCAAGAGCGTTATTATATATTATTCTTGGAGTTTTGCCTTTCACAGCATGGCACACTGAAGTAAGGGTTCTTTCATACTGTCTTGCTGGACTTGTATTTTGTACAAATGYTGTTTATTTTTAAAAGTATACAAGGTATTACCTTCACACTCCTAAATACGTTAACAGTTAATATTTATTTGTGCATAATTTGGGCAAAGTAAACACAAGACACTACCAACAAGTTYTAACCATATGCATGTGCTGCCTGACTCTGAAACAATTTTTTAATTCTTCTTTATTTTTTGATTCAATTGCAGGATTTTCATTTAGGAAGTTAAGTTCCAGGACTGATGCTGCTTGTTTTTACAGTTTTCTTAGCCACTGTACAAATGTTATTCAATGTGGTCTTTTTCACTCTTGTTAATTTTGAATGAATGAAAATAGCTTTTGCATGTATTTCATGTGRTGTTTTCTTCTTTAAGGCTAAAAATTGCAGCTGCCAATGCAATGGACAAATGTCCAAACAGCTGAACGTGGATAAAACGCTGTCCTTCAGGGCTGGTACAGGTGGAAGGGAGCTCACGCGTTCTGGGATGGGTAAACCGAGTCATTGCCAGCGGCAGAAGCCTCGAGCGCTGCGCTGCGCGCGGCGGCTCTCCGCGTTTAAAGGTTTCCTTTGTTGGCTCTGCACAGGCCCTTTCCCATCGCCATGGTTACCCGGGGCACTGCAGACGGGCGCAGGCTGGGCTCTCACCCGCGCAGCCGTGCCCTTGCATACCAACACGCGCTATCGGCTTCTTTTAGGACGCTTCCGATAGTCGGTTTTAACGTTTAGGGCTGCTTCTTCACAAAGTGATCTCTGCTGCGGTGATACGGAGCTGTGTTAGGATTTCTCACCCTGTAAAGCAGGGGAAAACAAGTTGATAAGCTTTTTTTTTGTGTGTGTGTGTGTGTAAATAGGTTGTGCTGTTCCTGTTCAAATTAGTCAAGGACATCAGAGAACCATCTCAGCCTTAGTTTCCATTTCTGTTAAAAAAAAAAAAAAAAAGTAATGGAGAAGGACTTTTATTTACAAGCCTTTAAGTGAAAGACTCAAACGTAGCTGTACAAAATAGTTAATGAACATACTTCTTATTCCTGGCGCTAATGAAAGAGTAATAAAAATAAATTAATGTGAATTAGACTGGATTAATGCTACCTTCTGTCTGTATTAATTGCATGTGAATATACATTCCTATAAAGCAGCATGCGATAACATGCTTCCTGCTCATGCTGCACTCATTTTTTTTTGGAGGTGAAGAATAATTAACGCATCCAGTAAAGTCGGTATAAGCTGTGTGAGCATCACCATCACTTCCAAAGCAGGCTAGTAGTTCTGAGTTATCAAATAAATACAATATTTTGAGTGCTAGTAGCTGTCCCTGAGCAGCATTTTAGGATCCTGAGAGGACTAATTCTTATTCAAAGCAAAGTTAGCTTTATTTTCTCCTGGAAATGCATATATTAAATCTAATAATATAATTGCACATGATTTAGGACTTAAAGCAACTATTCAGTCAAAGAAATACCATGGACTCTCTGAATGCTGTAAGAGCAAATACATTTTGCGTATAACCAAACGGCATCTGCCTGTTTGAATGTCACACGTGATGAATGTCACAGATCCCTTTGTCCCTTTCAGACTACTGGCAGACAGAGMGCGGCTTGGTAGTTATGCACAGCCGTGGTGGAAGTCTTATTCCTGATTTGTTTTGCCCTTTTAATCCTGCTTCCAAGTTCATCGTTCTTTCTTCCCCATTTCATACAGAGTTTTTTGTTTTGTTTTTGTGTTTTTTTTTTTAATGACATAAAACTCCTTGGCTAATAAGGCTGGTTATTTCTAAGGGACAGATGATAAGAACTCTTCAGAAGAACTTATGTGAGCACCCTGCTTCTTGGTGGGAGCCTGTTATGCAGTAAAGGGGCCATTCTTATGTGAGAAAATTACCTAAGGGAATCTGAGAGTGACGTTCATTTATTTAAGAGTTATTTTTTTCTGGGGTGGAGGTGGAAGGCTTGAACTAGGTTTTTATCTTTGTTCATCCATCTATCTGTCTGTCTGTATATCTGTCACATATGGGTCTGCATGCCACCCATGTACGAGAAAGCCAGCAGCAGTTGATGCTGTGTTAAAGCTGTGATACAAAACTGTGTTAAATCAATAAAGGTAAGACTGCAGATGACCAGGCCACCTGAGTGTCTGGAATAACCAGTTAAGAACTATCTTGCCTGACTGCAGTATCAGGTGTTTTATTTGAGTGAGGAATAGTGAACCAGCACTTAGCTCATGTGAGCCCAACACTGTGCTGGGCAGTTATGAGAAATTGTGAGCCAGGCAGTTTATGGGTGTGCTTGTGCTGTGCTCGGCACTACCTAGAGTAAAGCAGGTGCCCACAGGTATGTAGCCAAATTAACTAGCAAGCTACGTACTTTTCCTACACTGCATGGTGGTCATGTCTCATGATCTCACCGTTCTTCTGACTGTTCTCTTAGGTCTTAGGTGGTTTATGTTTTCCTTGGGCTACAAAAATGCATTGAGCAAGAAATTCTACTTAGTTACATAATTGCTAAAACAGCAGATTAAGTCTAAATTTACTCTGGGCTGGTCCTGTTCATTAGTGAGATTATCTCCATGGTTAAAGCCAGGTAAATGGCTAAGTGGTTGCCTGAATCAAGGCAATTAGGCCATGAAATAGTGGTCAGGGTTTTTTAATACCAACGTGCTACAATCAGGTAAGTAAAGTAGAGGGAAAAAAATCCCCTTGGTACAGATCTATTTGAAGTGGAAGCAAGCATGGTGTGTTGTCCCTCATCAACTAATGTATTCTAGAAGGTTACAGAATAGCATTGCAATAGAGAATGCTTAAGATTCAAGAAAACTGGAAAAATTCTGTACTTATATCAGTATTTCATTTTTTATTTCAAGATGAGACCAGTAGTTGCTCAGGGAAGAGAGGCACAACATTTTAAGAAAGTCTTTCATAAAATTACTGTTCACTTATTCTACTTTATTAACTGAAAACTATAGTAAGGTAATATGAGTAATTTTCTAATCAACAAGAGAACAATTTAATCCAGAACTCCTTCTATGTGGTACAAAACTGAATTATCAGTGTGTGCTGTACTTCAGCTTTGTGTAGAACTGATTTGTTTTTTTTTAGATACTAAAGTCAGATGTACCTGATACTTCTCAAATGAGACTTCAACTAACCTTTCGTAAGTGAAAAAATTTTAGTAACTGGCCCCTCTACTTTGTCAAAGTATGCCCACCAAACAGTGTTCCCATTTAGATAAGCCTGAAATAGGTCAAATTTAGAAGAGCAGAAGTAACTTTCTTAAGATGGGCAAAACAATGAACAGAGGAAAAAAAATCCAGCAGTACTGCTTGGGTAGTAGTCCTTTAGTAGCTTTACTAATAATAGTTATTCATTTGACTCCAGCCAAATATCTTTTCGTTTCACTGTCTCTTCTATCTCTGTTCTTTGTTTGGTTGGATTTTTTTTTTTGGTGTTCTTTTCCAAACTGCCCAAAGCCAGTTCATCATACTAAGTAAATACAGTAAAGAAAATATTCCAAGAGACTCCAGAGTTGTCCCTCTCAAAGGTTGATTACAATTACAATGAACTTGTCTTCTCTGAAGACAAAAAGCAACTGTTCTGTTTTTTGTGGAAGCAAGTATTATCTCCAGAAAACACTTCTTAAATGTACATGGTCCCTTCTCTCTGTCCCCAAAATATACAATGGCTGCATTTTTTTACAGAAAAGATAACTTCTTTCTGAACTCTGACTAGCGATAGCATGTCACCCACCTGACCACGGGCATCTGGATATACCAGTCTTGTGTACGTGTTCAAGGCCAGGAGAGCAGCTGCTGCCATCCCATGGACATGGTCCCACAGCACCCAAAAGGTGCTGTGAGGCACCCTGCCCCAGTTGGGGTGGTTCGGGATGGCAGAGTCAGCCTGGACTCAAAGATGTTCAGGCGCTTTTAAAGTGCGCAAAAAAAGAGTTTGCTTGCAGAGTGGGAAGGCTCCTGGCCAGCTTGTAGGCAGAGGGGGCTGCTGTTAGAGACACCTAATGCAGGGGCCTCAGTCCTCTGCCAGGGTGGAGAGCCCTTCCTGGAGGCTGGCATCTACCTGAGCTTGCCTCAAGAAGTAGCTGCCTGAGAAGGGATGGTTCAGGCTGGAGGCAATTCAGGCTCCCCTCTCACTTTTTGAGAAACGCCTTTTTGCTTTGTTACCTGGTAGCAGAGAAGCTCTCTCCGCCCCTGCTCTTGGAATCAGGTCTCTGCTCATCCCAGAATGTATATTCATGTACCTGGAAGGACAAGCAAAGGCAGATCTTGCCTGTGGAATAATGTTTGGGGCAGGTAGCTGGGAGGAGTTTGCCCTTCTGGACTGCTTTTGCATTTTACATTAAAAATAGGTAGTGCATAAAAAATTATGTGATTAAATTATGTGATTATTTAGAACAGAAGTTACTCCCTCCAGGAAGCAGCCTGGCCCTGATACCACAGTGGGTCTCAGGGAAGGATACCTTGTGCTTAGAGGCACTTCTATGCTGGTATTATATTGTAAATTTTGATGATAAGTGCTATAAAACATAGGTGACAGGTAAATTTAAGTTAATTTGGAGTTAGGCAGTTGCTGAAGTCTGGGGTTCAGATTTTAGGGAGCCCACCTTCTGCCTAAGCCCTGCGTGGTGCCAGAGTGGCTAATCTCAGTGCGTATTAAGGAGGAATTGCAGTGCGGTGATTCAGACCACCTACTGCCCTGGTTTCCAGACCATGAGCTCCCTTTACCATCACTAGAAACAGTCCTCAAGTCTGCAATAGGAAAACAAAAGTTCCTGATAATTATAGCTCTTCCAACTATTGTATTATGTATCCTGTGGTACTTTGGAGGTTTTCTTGTTGCAGGAAGCTGATGTAGCAAGCTTGTTAGAGCTAACACTATTCCTCTTTCTTGGGCTGTCTGCGTGCAGCCCAGAGAGTGGAGCTCTGGGCTGGTTCTGCAGGAGCTGTTGGGAAGGAGCAGGGTCCTAACATGGCCTCTGCGCTGATGGCAGAGTCTCCTTCAAGCCTCTTCGTTCCTTGTGCTGCTGGCTACAATGCCAAACAGCAGAGTTATCTCGAGGCAAGTCCCTCAGCCTTTTCCAAATGTAGTCCTTCTAGGTCACGTTTAATGGTGATATTTGAGTATGCTGAAATTCTCGTATAGCCTAGAAGATGAAATGGCCAGGGAATACAGAGAGCTTTGGTTGCTTTCCTGTCATCTTAACATCTATGTGCAAACATGTGCTTTCATAGCAGCTAGGACCAAATGCAGTTCACAAGGTACAGAGAGGTAAGTTGCTTTGGTTTCTGTRTAATGACATACATTTCCTCTCTTTCAGTCTTAATACAGCTCATGCTTCTCTGCCTATTTTTGGAAATATCACTGTTTAAAAAAAAAAATGGTCAACAGCTGATAATGTGAATGTGAGGGAGGAGAAAGCTAGAGTGAAATGCCATGTGAGAAGTCAGTTTTTATCATAGGGAAGCACATGAAGTCTTTTTTATGATCATTACTTGTGAAGCCAGTAATCTAAATACAGATGTTGTATTTACGTCTGTAAACTTGTTAGCCTTGTGTATTTTTAATCCCTGTGCTATTGCTGAGGACAAACTGTGATAGTTTAAGGACTAAGCCAAAACACTCTTGTTTTACCAAGATTAAGAAGAAAGAGAAACTTGCAAGTCAGTTTAATAAGATGCAATATGTGCGAGTTTTCTAYAAAAGTAATTTATTCCCACTGAACTTAATGATGGAAGCATGCCAGGGTAATAAAACTGAGTGGATTTGAATACTTGCTGTCTTTATTAAAAATACACAGGAAGTTGTCAGTCCTACAGGAACTTCTCTTAGGCATGACTTGGGACACTGCCCTTGTACATACAGTGGATTGTCGCGTTTTCTTAATTCCRGATAAAGGGCAGGTTATTCCTCTGTCCTGGGAACAGAGGAGAACGACGTGGGGCGCAGATGCAGAGTTATCAAGTGAAACACAACTCTTCCTGAGTAACTAGTGCAGCTGTGGGTAAATTTAAATAGCTTTCTTAGGCTGCGGTAGYGACAGAACAGTAAAATGCGTCGCTTCTAGTCGTGCTATCCCAGTCTCCTCAACTTCTCATTTACAATTTGTATGTTGYTTTGTGTTCTCTTTGCTGTTATAACAGGTCATTGGTAACTCCTCCTGCTGCTTCTCATGTGATAAACAGTTGCAATGCGAAGGCAATGACTCACTTTTACACACTCTGAAGCTCCCAAACTCCACGTTGACCTACTTYCAGGAAGCAGTAGTTAGCCAATGGAGCCAAAAAAACTTTGGAGGGGGGAAGAGGAGGGGAAGGGACAATTTCTTACTAAATAAGGCATTGTTAATGGGCTGGGGATTTTTTGGTCATGGCTTCTAATTCATCTCTTCACTAAACCTTGTAATCTCTACTAATTATTAAATAGTTTCAGATAATTTAGCTGCTGGGAAGAAAACAGGTCTCAGGATAAAAGAAAATACACCAAATAGAGGAGACAGTAAAACAATTGGGACTCATCTTCTAAGACTTATGTAAGCATGATGAAGTATCAACAGAGTAATGGAAGAGAGAGTCATAGGATGCTTTGATTTTTAGCACAAAGAATCCAGTCGTTTGGCAGTTGCATTCCTTTCTTTCTACTTTCTTTCAGAAGTCCACATTGTTTTTATTTGGAGGGGCATTCTCAATAATAAATCCATTCAACTTAAAATAAAAACAGAGTAACTGTAATTCATAAATGTCGTGTTTCCATGCATATGCTGGACATTTTTAACCGCCCCTGTGRGTATAGACTGATGGGGTTTTGCATATTGGAGAAAAATTCACAAACAGTAGAGAAATAAATATWCAGGAAAAAAATAATGAGAAATTGCCTTGTTTTTTCGCTTATCCTGATCACAGCAGGTTAAGTTAGTGTTCCTTCCATTCTCAGTTACAAGTAATCCTTCATTCTGCAGCAGACGACTTAGATTCCATGTAGCTCTGTCCTAGTATGCTAAAGATAAAGCAAAAATATATTTCATATTGACTACAGGAAAACCCCTAAAACAATGCAACGAACATCAAATTACTTGTATTACGTGAAATGAACTTTATTTGGTGTCACTGTTGCATGCATTACATGCATGTAGTGCATGCACAAGTAATGCAGTGGAGTGCATAAGGCTGAAACCTATGTTGAGGGAAGGAAAGGGGGTTCGAGGGTGGATTTACTCCCTGAACAATCTTATTGCGGTGTGAATTATTTGATGGYTTCTAGCAGCTGAAATGAGTATCTGCTGCAGTGCAAGCTGGTTCTTTTATCCTTTATGTAATCAGTGTTGTCAATAGAACTTTAAAAACAAAATGTATTACAAAAGGTGGTCAAATTACGGTGTTCATTCTGTAGGAACTGTTGGCTAATTCCAGTTGAATTATTGGACTGACAACATAGCCTGTGAACAATAAGAGAGTAACTTTACTCCTACAGTAAAATATGCCATTTTGTAGCTTGCAATAGAATAGCACTAAATATATTTAATATGAAACAAGTACTACTTGACTGCTCTCTTATAACTTTCCTGCTTTCCCTTTCTGCCATCATTCTATTTATTTATTTTATACCTAGTTTTTCAAGGGCAGTAGGCAATTATAGTGGGGGTGGTATTTGTAGGTGCCTCTACTCCCTTGCTAGATTTTGAACTTCTTGTCCAAATTCATTTAATTTTTGCAGAASGGTAAAAATAATAGCCAATTGGGTACTGGAGTGAGACAAAACTGCCTTTACAAATTCCCTGACAAATGAAAAGATCCAAGGCAATAATAAAAGAAGCCAGAAAAACCATCCTAGGGAGAGCTTTTATAAATGCCACAAATGTGGAGATAGCTTCAGCTAGAGTGCACAGTTCACTGGGAGACAAAACCGGAGGGAACCAAGAGTTTTTAGTTCTCTCTCCCCCTGCCCAGTTTCCTTTTGTCTATCCCAGCAGACAGTAGAGGGGGGGTTTGAGGCCCATCTGATGAGTGTTACTTGGAGGAAAAAATCCTTGAGACTGAGAGTGTTTTCTTTGTGGAAATTGTTTTACATTGTAGTGACTGTGCTGGAACAGATGAACATAAAAGGCAAGTTAAGGCCACCTTCTGGAAATATTAAATGCTTTTTTTTCCCCCCTAAAAAAAAAGGAAAAAAGAGAAAAGAAAAACTAGATTGAGCAATTAAGGCAAAGTAGGCTATACACCTCTTACTGGCTGCCAATCTATGAAACTGCTTCAGGAAGCAGACAATAATCCAGAGAGGATTTTCTTGCTATTCTGTTTTTTTTTCCAAAACAATTCAAGGTCTTGAAAAAAAATCCAAGAATGTACGTAATAATGCCATCTCTTTATCATAATGGTAGGTTATGGCATTTCTCTTTAGTGACTACTTGTTTAACCCCTCCTTGCTTTCCATTTTCTTTTTCCCTTTCCAAAGTGAGGTACAACTGTTCTGTATGCTTTATATAACGGACGGGGAACTCACTCTAGCACCTTGTTGTTGCTGTTGAAAATCCTTAATGCGTGATGACAGACCTGGCTGACGGGGGGCTGTTGGTGGTGTTTGTCAGTGCCCGCTTCGCCGTCCCGGACGGAGACGTGGAGCTGCGGTGCGGCACGACGGACAGTATTGGTAGCGGTGTCCGTGTTACGGAGCGCACAGTGGGGCTGTTGCTGTTTCCTTTCCTGGCTTCATTAGCGGAGTGAATGCTCAATTTAAAAAAACAAATGGTAGCTTTAGCTCAATTATATGATGAACTTTTTTGGTTTTGGTAACATACCTGATAGATGTTTGATAAAGAGGATGCCTACTGTTGAGGGGGAAAAAAAGTTGTATTTCCCTTTATCATAAAGTTTCTACTAGCAAGATTAATGCTAAGTTTATAACCAATGTGTAGCTTAAAAGGAGTCCTTGCAGATTCAGTGGTTGAATTCCACTATGTGGTTTTTTGTCTTTATACTGCTTTATACTRTATATTATTGCTCTCTAGTGCAAACTCCAGATGATAGCAGTAAATGCCTCTGTTTAACCAGCTATTTTAATCAAAGTGGAGATTTCTTATAATTGAGTCTGTATCATTGTATGATTCTGTGATATATCTCCACCATGTTAAATTAGAGCATCAACTTTTCAGTGTAATATAACAGGAGTAAAAATTTGGTTTTAATATTTAGAAAACAAAATGACACATTTGTTATGACACCTACTATGACACAAGACAGACTAATAATCTTTTTAGTACATTTTATTACAAGTTGATAAGCTTACATCATAAATCAAGCAAGCATGTACAAAAATCTTATTTCACTTTGTAGCTTCTCATCCTATTTTTTTTAAAAAAGCTTTTATGTTATACTGACTAATCTGAATAAGGGTTTACAACTACAGAATTATCATAATCATGACATTAAATGATGGATTACAATGGATATTTTTTTTGCTTGCTCACTTAGTTGTGAGTTTTTTTATTTGCATACAAAATCCAAACAACTATAAACTGGATATACCGTATATGAGCTATTACTTCAAAAAATGCTTACTTCAGCTTGTACTTTAACAGCAGCAAAGAGAAGTCATTATAGCCATCATTAGACATGTCATTTATAGTTGCAGAAGAATTCCCACATGTTCAGACTTAAAGGTGCACAGTCAGAACATGTATTACTTTTCATTCTACAAGCAGCAGGAAAATGTTAATGCAGACTTACAAAAGCAGCTGCGCTCTTACATTACAGCTTCTGTCRTATGTACTGGAATACGGTTGTTAAAATGCGGGCAATACCAGGAAAAAAAATATGCAACGCAAAAAGATACTGGAGTTTTACTGGATAGCGTCCTGGATTCCTTTTCTCCCATTAAGGATATTTTTTTCGAACTTTTCTGTCTGAAGCGTTAGTCTGGGAATGAGTCTGCTCAGTGAAGCGGTCCTCTTTAAACCAAAATGTCCAAACTCCCCTTGCTGTCAGCGGACAGAAGCAGCGGCTTTTGAAGCCTCCGGAGGAGCCTTCAGTGGTTTAAGGCTTGGGTCTCGCGTCCTTTGTTCCCTGCAGTCTGCTGCTTTGGCTGAATTAAGCAGCCTTTAGGGACRGACGGTAGGAAGTGCGTTTTTGCTTGCCTTGCTCCCTGATTGTCAGGTCGCAAACTAGAATTCTGTCACCAAACGCCATTAAACCCCAGAGCGTTGGCTTTGCATATTTTGAGACTCTTAATTTATGCAAGCTCATTGCCTGAAGGCATCAACAGCTACTGCATCTTTCCAGCTAGGAATATACAGTGCTTTGAACCTAGATGCTGCACGGATTGGCACCCTTTTAATGCATAAGAGAGCCTTTTATTCTGGCGCAGGCTTAAAATAGTTTTGGAGAAAACTTAGTGTTTTCTCTTTTTTTGGCTACAAATGCTCGGATTTCTGAATACTGTATTTAGATAGATGCAAAAAGCAGAAGAAAGATCTACTTATAGTGTAAGCACTGTATAAGATGGAGGAAAAACGCAGGAAAAATGCCTAGTGTGTTACTCTTCTCTGGACGTCACCAAGTCCATAACAACAAACTTTTGTATGGAGGAGATGTAAAATCAAAAACCTGCTAACAATTATCAGGATGTAGAATTTAAAATGACTGTGATTCAAATATGGTGACACTATGGTTTGCTTGATACTGTTTGTGGTGAGTCAGTGTGTGGTCACCAGCTTTTCTACTTGGATTTTGCAAGGTAATCATGAGCGAGAGGCAGAGCGGACCCCCAGGAGTGTTTGCGATGACAGTGTATCTTCAGAGGTGGGCTTTCTGGTGGCTCTTTTGTTTTTCTTTTTTTTTTTTTTTTTCTTTTTGCTATTCTTGACTGGCTGCCTGGCCAGAAGGAAAGGATGACGGAGGCAGTTTTGAGAAGTGAACAACGATCTGATTTTTCTTTCCCCCCCCTCACTGTTCCATGTAAAAATTCTTACCTCTAAAGAGCAACCCCCAGGCCCTGGCCCCCCTTCAGCCCACCCTGGGCTGCTGGTCCCCACCTGAGCTCTGCCCCGCAGCTCCCGATCCCTTGGACCCTTGCAACTCCTTGGCAACATCGGGGCAGGTGGAGGAGCCCACGTTGTTCCAGCAGTGTTGCCTGGGGTGGCTGGTGCCCGGGCTGAATTTGCTCCCTGATACATGGCCTCAGTTGCAGCTTGAAAAATGGAGAGGACCTGTGAAACGGTGTCTTTGGTGGGGGAGAAAGGAGTGGGAGGCATGAGCCTGCGTGCTGGGCCGCCCAGCCTGCTGGCAGGATGCCCCAGCCTGGCCCAGGATGGATGTGCATACGTACGGACTGCTGGACATATGCAGGGGGACAGAGCCGCCCTGCTAAGCGATGCTGCCCTTCATCTCGAGGGCCAGAGGAACCCCGGGGCTGCCGGGTCTCCCAGGGCTTCTCCTGGCAAGGCGCTGCCTTTGCTCCTCAGATTCAGCCCCTGTCTCAGAGGGAGCAAGAACGTAGGAGCGGTCTCCTGGAGACCCACCGAATTTGGCAGCAAGGCCCAAGTCCCTGCAGAGAGGCTGTGGCTGCTGCGTAGTCCGTGCAGTCCGACRGCGAGCGAGGCGCTGGAAATCCCACGCCATCACGCATCAGAAGGAGGAGGACAGTCTTTGTGCTGGGGCGTCGGGTGGTGGGCAGCACCTCTCGGCGCAGTGACCCCGGGAGGAACGGGGAGGGTGCAAGGAGCTGTGGGTGCGCAGGGCTGCCTGCGTGTCTCRTCAAGCCCAGGCAGGTTTGTTGCCGTCTTCTATGTGAATCTGACCCAGCGTGGGGATCTTCAKCTGGGCTGGCAGCTGCGATACCTAGTCTCTGTAGTTTTATCCAGTGCTGGACACCTCTGACCTGGCTCTAGCGTTTAATGAAACTATAGAAAGGAAACATCTCCAATGCAGCCGCATCTCGGTTGGCCAGAGCACTTGGGCAGAATACGTTCAGCAAAATTAGAATTTGGCTAGCAGGGTGGATATAACACATACTTTGAAACACAGGAGCGTTAATGMCTGACAGGACCCCTCTTTACTCGATTTATTGGGAAGATTGGTGGCCAACAGTAGATGTGGCAGAGGAAAGTGTGAAGAGCCAAGAGCAGAGAAATATGAAATCACCTACCCATCAGAAGTAGTCTCCTGTGGCCTCTAAGAATGAGGCACTGCTAAATTATACTTGATTTCTGACTGAGGATAATACATTTTAAAATCAACAGACACAAAAATAARCCTAGGAAGTGGCATAAGCAAGATAATTTGATAAAATGCAACTACATTAATCACTGAAGAATTGCTGGCAAAAATTCTATAGTATTCTAATTTTTATATAGTTAATGYCTGTCCTTCTTGCCAAAACCCAGACTTGAACTATGAATTTATGTGGTTATGATTAGTTTCAAAAGTATTGCAAAACACACTGATTGATATGGCTGTACATACTCTCTTCTCCGGTCTTGAATAACATGACTGTGGAAAAAATTGTTATCTCTAATGGTGTTACTCAAGGAACTATGGTTTTAGCAAAGGGTGATTACTTGCTTTCCAGAAGCCAGCTGTAGATAGTAGTTGTTTGAAATGACTAATATATGATTTCCTGTTTTGAGTTCATGGTCAGAAAGTAGAAACTATGCATGTGAGTTGTATTTAATCTCCTGCTAGTGACATTTGTATTTACTATTGCATGGGCTAAGATACAAAATTGACATTTTYTAACATGCAGTTGTGACTGTGATATGCTGTCACGATGATGATGTTTGATTATTTGATGTTGTCAAACTTCTTTGAACTTGAACTAAGATTTTTAAGATGCCAAAGATCATWTCTGTTTAAAGGATCCCTGCTCTTACATGGGATAGGTCATAAAGATCACCACTTCACCATGCAATAACTCTTATTAAATGACAGAGAGATTTTACATGTAGAGTAGATAAAACTCATTCTGTCAGGGTACACAGGAAGGGAGGGAAAATATAAGGGAYATTATTTAACCAGTGAGCAACCCTGTGAACTCATCTCACCAGGAAATCTGAGGCAGTAACTATACAGTAGTATGATAGGTCATGATTTCTTCCTTAATTGCCCTTTCTGGAGGATTGTTATGAGCCCTAAAGTGTCCTCAGCTGATCTGTAGCCTTAGTCTAGGGATCCTACCATAGTCTCAGTTCTTCCACYTCCAAGCAGGGGCAGAAGAAATCATCTATACACGGGTATTAGGAACCTCCAGCCCTTTTCCTGCAGCTTCTATAACGGGGAGCATCTCTCCCTGATGTCCACGTACAACTTCTGTTTATAAAGAAATCAGGTCCTTTATGAATRCTTAACTGGACCGCACACATTGTGAAGCTGGGGCATTCAGAACCTTATCCCCAGCCCTGCTGGCTCCCTGAAAGTGGAGTAGAGCGAAATGGAGCGAAATACCCTTACTCCTAGGCATGGGAGTGCCCAAGGAAAAGCAATTAGTGCCCTGATCCTAGCGAAGTGCAGTTTCAGGTTTAAGTTTCATAATATATTAATGCAGCAGTAAATCTTTCATGTTTATTTTTCTTAGTTTTCCTGTTTGGACAACTGTTCTGACTGTTTGGACAGAAAACAAACACTTATGGTGTAATATTGAAATGACTTTAAAAGGTAGGTTTTTTGATGCAGCAGATAGTCGGAATTTTATTCCTGTATTTCAAACAATAACCTACAGATAGGCCAAAGAGTACAAACAGTATTAACTGTTGTTGTCTGTGGATTTTTATTTCAATGTACCTGAGTATGCCTGATGTACTTGCTCTACCTTAAGCCTGTCTTAAGGAAGAAGAAGATAAAAGACCTCTGAATCATATTTCTTGTCTCTCTTCAACTAAAACACTCACATTAGTACCGGTGCAGCATTTGTTAAGCCAACTAGTGAATGAGTCATTAATCTGTGCCTGAAAAACACCTATGAAGTGGGCTAGACAGGCATTGCATATGAGTAGATGAATACTGTTGTTTATAGGTTGGAGGAAGGCTGCTTTTATTGTGCATGTCAAAGGCTACTTTTTTTTTTTTAGGGGAGCTGGCATAGATGAAGAGCTTTTTTTTTTCAATGGGATCAAAATTCTTCTTTAATTGCTTCTATGGTAACATTAATCTTTCTGTTAACAGGCATTCTTCATAATTGTTGTGACGCCTACAACGTTGGGCTTCTTGGAGCAAAAATATTTTCTGGTCCATCAAGAGAGCAGTTTGGATATGCAGTGCAGCAGTTTTTAAATGAACAAGGCAAATGGTAAGCAGTTTGAATATCTTGTTATATGTCCAGTTAGCTTAAGGAAAAATATTGCAACTTGTCTTTATGTTTATAATTTCAAATTTAATTTAAATGAGTTCCTGTTAATTCATTTTATATATATATATTATATATATATATATAAAAGTTACATTTTTAATAGTAAATAGTGACTTTATTAAAACAAAGTGAAAATATTCTGAAGAAGTATGCATGTGAACATTCAGATGGTTTTTTTTTTTTCCTTTAACGAGTATGGTCTGCTAAGCTTTTACTTTCTTGCTAATACACTAGTTTCCTAAGACTCACAGTATCTTGCGGAATTTTAACTCTGATTTCAGTCATTCTTCAATCAATAGCATGTGTTACACATGTATTTGGGATATTGGTCCATTTTAACATTGCTGAGGTTAAAAAAAATCAGAGGAGCTGAGAAGTTCTAATTATTAATATTAAAATTACGTGAACTTACATATATGTAACTTTGTTTCTGATATACTAGTTGTTCCCTTCTTGAGGGACAACGTATTTGGGTGCATATGGTAGCAAAATCTGAGCAAGGGCCTTGTCCCTGCTGCATTTCTTCAGCTGTAAAATTTGATGCGAAATCCACTGTTGTCACAACATTGGTTTTGATGACTAATTAATAAAAATATTTTCTCTATTAAGGTTGGCAAAAACTTAAAAGTATTAATCTAGTGTAAACTCATTTTGTAGAAGACATGTCTGTCATGGCAGGGACGGCACTTCTATAAATACTTCATCAGTACTTAACTACTCTAAGTAGTTATTCATATATATGTCGTTTTAAGTATATAGTGGAAAGTCACGCAAGCTATACAGATTATTTATTATAAGCTGAAACAACATTTTGGATGCACTATTCTCCATAGGCTGAAACAACATCAGAACCAGGGCAGCCACAAGTTAGCATGTTTGTTTAATTGATGATGGACAGGTAGTAAGTAGCTAAACTTTTCTGAGTAAAAAGTAAGATACTAAAATCTGAAGTCCTTGGAAATGCATATGAAAACGTCTTTAATGGTTTAAAATTTGGAAAAGTCCATTTGAAAACATAGAGCTAGCTGAAATGTTTATGCACGGCTGTGCACAGAGCTTTATGATTGCGATCTTTTGTGTATACATAAATGTAAGACTACCTAGATCATACTGCTTCTCTGGCTTTACCCTTTTTGCACGAACAGTAACCAAGAGATAAGAGGAAAGCACAGCTGTATCCTCTGAACTAGAAGTTTGAGGCGTTCTCTCCCTGTTTTGGGTAGGCACTTCCCCTTCTCCTTGCCTGATGCATGGCAGTTTCTCACTGTGTTTCTGCCCACTCTAATAATGTGCTTAGTCTCCCATAGTTCAGAGCTCCTTTTTTTTTTTCTTTTTTTCTTTTTTGTGACTTCTGTGTAAAGTTATTGAAGGAGAACGAGAATGTTTGCCTCAAGTGAATTAAATGCTTCAGTTCATACCTGGTATTTTGGGGAAATTGTCCTGTGTTCTATTCTTCTTGTACATTTTTCTGTAATCTTATAACAGGAGCATTAGGTTCAAGACACACCCAGCCTATTTTTGTTTTATATTTCCCTATTGTATAGTCCTGATATTCAATGAAGTGGTATTGAAAGCATTTTTGTAATATATGCTGGAGTTAGAGAAAGAAAGTAACTCTGAATTAACTTCTGTCCTTTCTTCTAGGTATATGAATATTATGGATCTGGGAGTCTTTTCTGTAGATAGGTAGTTCCTCATCGTTGGTTCATTCATTTCAGTGTGCTTGACCATAGTTCCAAAAGTTGGGGAATTCTGTCAGCTCTTCTGCTAGTAACTGTGAATTGTTACAGATTCTTCAGCAAAGAAAAGCTCTTTTCAGTCTTTCTCACAAAAAGATCATTAGACATGCTTAAAAGCATAGTGTACTCTCTTGTTCTCTTCATTGCTAGGCTAACTTCTTTCTCTTAAAACAAGACATTTTCTTGTATGTTTTATTTAAAAAAAAAATTGTTCAGTAGGTTTGCTTTTTACTGTAAGCAATGCGCAGCCTGCAGTCCGTGTGGGAACGCTTGTGGGCCTGGCTGAAGTAGGAAGGAGGCAAACAGATTGAGGCCTTGCATGAGGCTCTGACACTGCTTTCCGTCCGAAGGGGACGTTTATTACCGCATGCGGTCGTGAAGAGACCGTCCTGGTGCAGCGGGCGTGTGATGTGCTTGAAAACTCRTTGCAGGCGCGGCGGAGCTGCTCACCACATCGTACGCTGCAGGGGTGACAGCTATCTTCGAGGGAGAGATTATCCAGAATCTTAGACTTGCTAGGAATTTGATCACTTACTTGAAGTGGACTGCACGTTTCCTTGACCTTGCTTCTGTTAGTAAAAGCACAGGGTGCCGTATTAAATGGAGCTGTAAAAATCCTTCTGTATTCTCTYGGAGAGCAGGAAGGAGAGAAGACAACAGATCTAGTTACGTTACGTTAGCTGAATGTATTTATGGGAGGCACCTGTCCAAGGCTGTAAGGGCTGTAGAAAATGATAAAAGACGGGAGATTTTTTGCAGAATTGGGACTGTGCGTGAGATGAGTTCGGAGCAGAGAGGGCAGACTCAAACCAGGAGTTCGGGACTGCAAGGGGGCCAGCGGGTGCTGGGGGAGCTGCGACACAAACCAGCAAGGGGGCTCTGGGGGTGCGGAGCCAGACGATCCCGGAGAACTGGACACTGCTCTGCACCGTGGGCGTYGGCGGCACACGGTGCGATACGGATACGTACAAACTTGCAAGTGGAGCAAAACTCCAGGCACTCACCGTGCCTGGTGGGAATTTCAAAACTGGAGCTCTTTAATGGAGTCGAGGAAGATTGTGAGTGACAAAAACATCCTCATCAAATAGGAAACTTTAGGCAAGCCACTGCACAAGGAATTAGACAYGCTAGAAGCATCACTCAGTTTACACCCCCGGGTCTCCCTGTGATGAGATCGCCTGTATTGGAACCTTAAATTGAAACCAAATGGACATTTCTCTTGAAAACACAATATTTTATAAAGGTGGGTTGTATCCTTTCAGGTTTGTCTTGAATATATATGCCAAAAACAGCAGCTGATAGTATATTCTGCAAAACCAGCAATGCTAGTGTTCTCCAGAGGTTGGGTTGGTTTGTTTTTTTCTCTCTCTGCAAATAAGGAAGACAGTTGTATAGCTGTTAAACTGTTTTTTTTTTTTCTTTGAAGATTGCCTACGTATCTGTATATTACCTACATATTACCTATAGGCTGTTTTCAGGACAGTTTGTAGATACAGTGCACAGCAGAAGCAAAATCTGGGTCTGTTGTTAATGTACTGTTTGGTACCAAGTTGCAGCCACTCTGTGTTTAGGATTTGGAGGGTTTGAATTTTGTTTCAGAATTTATGGATTTTTTTTTTTCTCTTTTAAAATACTGTTTTAATTCATGTCACGTCAGTAAAGACGCCTTAGCAAGCATTACAGTTACTGGTGTATCACATAGTTATTGCTCTATTAAATAGCTTTAAAAACCATTGCAAACTGCTTGATACTGACCAAACAAAGCGCAGCAGCTTTGCTCCTGAGTTGGTGTGTTGCGTCTTTTTACCAATAAAATGTTTTGATGTAAAGACTTATTTCTACAGTAGCTTTTCTTGAAATCAATAAATTTTCAAAACGTT
>NW_028185372.1:6635584-6695212 GCF_003343005.1 Rhea americana
GTAAAATATAAAACATATTCTGACAACAGCTGAGAATTCAGCCCTTCAGCATGAATTCTAATTTTGTTTTCTGCTATGGGACACTTTGCCAGTTATTAGCTTTGTCATGGTGTAATTTCCCAGAAATAATTCGCACTGGACTCTACTCTGCCAGTGCTGCAGCCTGTGTGGTATGACGTTGCGGCTGAACTTTATTTGACTTCATGCAGTTCCACTGCTTTGTATACAGTGTTGGAGACTGATTAAAGAGCTGACTAATAAAATCTGAGCAATGCCACGTACTAATCACTATAGTRTTATGTAAAGGTGATCTATGAGGATATAATGAAGTATTGTAAAAATAAACACTTAACCCATGCCTGAAAAAGACCCTTAATTAATATAGTGTTTATGATATAGTTTGTTTAAAAACAAGTGTTTGAATAATYGTATCTTGCATTCTTTCACAGTATATTCATTCTGCTTCTTGCGCATCCTGTTTAATCACAGTAAAGTAAGGAGATATTTTTGTAGCTAGCAGGGTGCTACAGATACTCTTTTGCTTTCTTCATTTCCCATGCTTTAGAAGGATGCACATATATATTCCCAGAGCTGCATTGTATAACTGTCTACTGTAATGTTTCATGCTATTTTCAAAAGAAAAATAGGAGATGCTGATTTATAATATAGATTAAGGTTAGTGTTAAGCTGAAGTATGGTTCAGGATACAGGAAGAATAATAAAATTATTTCCTAGGTGCAGAAAGGTTGGCAGTAGAACGTGGTTCCTAATTTTTTTTGCCCGCAAATATTGATGGCAGGCTGGAATTCTTAAGCCAAATAAGGAAACAGGCTCTGATCATTTCTACAAATTAAAATTCTAGTAATACTCAATTCTAAGTGTTAAATGCCAATCCACACAGAATTTTTWTTTTATTTTATTTTATTTTTTTACTTATGGCATGGTAATAGCATTGGGAACAGGGTTGGCATTTGGGCAGGTTTAAAGGCTTTATATGTTGGTGGATCTTGTGCAACCTGCAAATCTACAGTGAAGCCAATGAACTCCAATAAAGAGGAAGGTAGTATAATAATTTCCAGTATAAGCAAAATAAAATCTAGAATTAAATTTGCCTAAGACACAGTAGACATAGATTTAGATTTGCATTTACAATGAGAGGAGCTTATCTTGTTTGATTTAGTTTTTTTGTTTGGATGATACAACAGTAGTAAAGCTAATTTTAGGGCTAGAAAAAATGAAATTTGTGCATGTTAAGTTATAAAAGTGGACAATGTAAAAGAGTAAAGAGTGATAGTTTTCTGGTATAATAGATGTTTGGGTTGGAATTGAAGTTGGGATGGGGAAAGCAGGAGCTTCAGAGCCCAGATTACTGCTGAGCAGTGTAAAGCTCATGGACTAAGCTCAAATACTCATGCTCACAGAGAGAGAATTGCTTATTTTTAACTTTATGGAGGATGTGTGTCTCTAGGTTATGCCAATAACAGAGGTTAGGCTTGGAGTTAGGCTTAGATTTTGGAACAACTGAACAGCTAGTGCTCAAGCACTCTTCCTTGGGTTTTTTTTTTTTTTTTTTTGATGGTGGTGGGAAGGGTCCTTCGAGAGCCACAGACCTTGGCTAAAAGCTGGTGGCAGGGGGAGACAGCAGCTTGTGTCAAGTTTTCTGGTGCCAAGCTCCACTTCTGGAGTTGCAGATAGATTTGGGCCAGATCCAAGGTTAGAGTTTGGTCTAGGGCAACAGGAGCTCAAAGCACTAGCTGGTTGCTGGATCCTGCCCGTCCTGCCATGATAACAAGGAAGCTGGTGGCTTCTTTATGGTGGCATGGGAGAAAAATTTTATATTTATCACACATTCTTATCATCATAGTTCCCTATATCAAGGTTGTGGTTGCATTTTAATGTATAGGCCTGTCTCAGGAACCTCTCAGTCGAAACTTGAGCATTAACCACAAACTTCTAACCCATCTCTGCCTCCAGCTACCTAATCACTTTTAACATCACATTAATTAAAGACATTTTCTCAAGTTAGTTTTTCAGGGTATCTTGCCCTACTGTAAGCATAGCTGAAGGAGGTGGAAGCTTTCTGGTTCCTGGCTGCTGCAGAGCAAAAGCCGTTCCCTGGCAGACATGGTGAGGGCCCGAGGGAAGGGCTGCCACATCAGTCCCCTCGGCGGAAGTAGGAGTTGGGAATCTTTAACCTACMTCAACCTTTTGTTAACTGAATGTACAAATGTGGGCAAGAAGATTATTATGGCTCAGCTATTTGAGGAGTGAGATCATCACAGAACAGTTTCCTGTTGCTTCGTATTTTCACTCTGTCTGTTTATACAATGTGCTTTAGAGTTCAAGATAACCCATCACTGCAGAATGATTCCAGCACAGGCCAGACAATTACAGCAAGTTTCATGACAAGGTAGGGTGACGTAGGGGTATTTCCGAGATCCTTTAAGGTCATTCTTTTAAATAGTAACTGTCTTCCTATGTGGAATCTGAATTACATTTGCCTTTGGGGAAATCAGGGGGGAAAGAAACAAATATTTACAAATGTGTGAAGTGCAATCACAGAATCACAGCAGTGTTGAGGTTGGAAGGGACCTCTGGAGATAAGCAACCCCCCTGCTCAAGCAGGGTCACCTAGAACACGTTGCATGGGGTCATTTCTAGGCAGGTGTTGAATATCTCCAGAGAAGGAGACTCCACCACCTCTCTGGGCAACCTGTGCCAGKGCTCCATCACTCTCACAGGGAAGAAATTCCCCCTCACGGTCMGGCAGAACTTCCTGTGCTTCAATTTCTGCCCATTGCCTCTTGTCCTGTCACATGGGACAACTGAAAAGAGTTTGTCCCCGTCCCCTTGACACCCTCCCTTCAGGTACTTGTACACATTGATAAGATCCCCTCTCAGTCTTCTCTTCCCCAGGCTGAACAGGCCCAGCTCTCGCAGCCGTTCCTCATAGGGCAGGTGCTCCAGCCTTCTGATCATCTTCATAGCCCTATGCTGGACTCTCTCCAGTAGCTCCATGTGTCTCTTGTACTGGGGAGCCCAATATTGGACACAGCACTCAGGTGTGGCCTCACCAGGGCTGAGGGGCAGGATCACCTCCCTCGACCTGCTGGCAACRCTCTTCCTAATGCATCCCAAGATACCGTTGGCCTTCTTGGCCACAAGAGCACGTTGTTGGCTTATAGTCAACTTTTGTTGTCTGCCAAGACTCCCAGGTTCTTCTCTGCAGAGCTGCTCTCCAGCAGCTCAGCCCCCAGCCTRKACTGGTGCMTRGGGTTATTYCTCCCTAGGTGCAGGACTYTGYRCTTGCCYTTSTTGAAYCTCATGAGGTTCCTCTCYGCCCAGMTCTCCAGCCTGTCCAGGTATCTCTGAATGGCAGCACAGCCCTCTGTATCAGCCACTCCTCTCAATTTTGTATTGTCAGAAAACTTGCTGTGGGTGCACTCTATCTCTTCATCCAGGTCATTGGTGAATAAATTGAACGAGACTGGTCCCAGTACTGACCTGTGGGGATGCCACTAGCTACAGGCCTCCAACTAGACTCTGCACTGCTGATGACAACCCTCTGAGCTCTGCCTTTCAGCCAGTTCTCAATCCACCTCACTGTCCACTCRTCTAACCCACASTTCCTGAACTTGCCTAGGAGGATGTTATGGGAGACAGTGTCGAAAGCCTTGTTGAAGTCGAGGGAGACAACATCTACTGCTCTCCCCTCATCTACCCAGCCAGTCATTCCATCGTAGAAGGCTATCAGATTGATTAAGCAGCATTTCCCCTTGGTGAATCCATGCTGACTACTACTGATCATCTCYGTTCCTCCACATGCTTAGCAATGACATCCATGATGAGCTGTTCCATCACCTCTCCTTAGAGGAGAGGCTGACTGGCCTGTAGTTTCCTGGTTCCTCCTCCTTGCCCTTTTTGAAGACTGGAGTGACATTGGCTCTCTTCCAGTCCTYAGGCACCTCTGCTGCTCTCCATGACCTTTCAAAGATGATGGAGAGTGGCCTGGCAACAACATCCGCCAGCTCCCTCAGCACTATATTCAGCCTGAGATGTAATGTCTGAAAGTGGAATAGCTTTGTAGTGTTACACACACCCGTATGCTGTTCTTTCCTTTTTGATTCTTTTTTTGTTTCTATGAAAATGGTTACCCCTTTCTCTCTCCCATTAGCCTAGGTAGCATTTTATTAATATCTGTTACTGTGTAGCACTTAGTAAGGGGAGAGACTGTAACACCTTGTCTTCCTTCTGTCAGCAACTTCACTGGCTGCAGTACTGTGTGTCATTTATTGCAAATGTTTGTTGGTTGTATGGCCTACTGGCATGTAGGCTGAGGAGGAGTTTCGAATGAGCTCTGGTTGTTTGGTCCTGAGCAATGKTGGTTCTGGTTTCCACTGTGAAGAAAAGGTTATATTCTGCAGAAAATTAGGAGRTTAGAGGCATCCTCACAGCAGTTGTAACATACACTATTTTTATAGAGAGGTATTTATATGAAGCTGAATTGCATGTTTAAAGATGCTAAAAGTGCACAGAACTTGCTCCTGTTGCCTATGTAATCAGTATTTTACAACAAGATAATTAAGAAGGTGGATATTTTTAAAATATTTATATACAAGGAAAATAGAATGTGAATTTTCTCCTAACTGAACTGGTAAAATGGAATAATATTATTTATACTCTTAAGTTTGTGTTTAATTGAGATGAAATAAGCTTAAAAAAAATACAGGTAGTATTTTCCGTAGGGCAGAGCTGGAAGGGATTCAAACTTTTGCTTGTGCATCTAAAACTATATATTTTTATTGAGTCCATTTTATTCTAACTAATTTTATTTATTTTAAATTGCAGCAAGGAAATTGGATGACCCTTGGAAACTTAGTGGGATATATAGCAATTATGTTGAAACATAATCATTTTATAAAATATGTTGTCATTATGGTGCAATGTGCAACATTGACTACTTAGTTTTAGGGGAGGCAAACTGCGCTTTTGGCAGTCTTTCTAATGAAACTCCGTGTTCCGTATTGAGGTCCCATTGCTTGTCCTTTTACAGTCTACTACCAGAGATTTTGCTGCTACAAGTCCTACATTGCTGTTGGAGGAAATATGCACAGTCCCTGCATTTTTTTTCATGTCTATTGGGGGTCTCATGTTCTTAGTCGTGCTTTGCTTTGCCCACGTTTCACTCTCCGTACAACTGCATAAAGAGTTAYCCTTCTCTTCCAGTCCTACACTGCCCTAAACTGCCCAGTGTCTCAATCTCTCGGAGAGTTATGCTGAAACATAGGTTAAGCAGTTAAGCAGTATTCCCCCAGGGTGAATTAGATGTTTTGTAAAGTTTTGGAGATTAGAGGTTGAGAGAGGTGTTTGAGGAGTGAATATTGGAGTGAGAGCCTCACGGCAGACCAATGAATGACTCATACAAAGTGAATCGCTTCGTAGCATATGCAGAAATTTTCATTAAGTCTTAAAGTTCTTTTTCAAGATCAAAAATACTTCATGCAGCAGTCTGCAGGTACCTGCAGTATTTTCTTTCTGGCTTAGTGTTTTCAAGGTGTGGTAGGGCTGAAGTCAGGTAGGGCTTTGCCATTGCTGAGTAGATCCAGTAGGAAATGCTTTTCATTAGTTAAAAGAATAACTTAAAAGGAATCAGTTAACTGTTACATGGCAGGAGAATAAAGTGTTGTCTATCAATTCACAATGTATGTATTTGATTTTTTTAATGTGTTAGTATATATTAATACCTTTACTGTATCACTTCTGACCTCAGAGATGCCATTGAGATCACAATAGCCATAGTACGTATATTTGAACCAGTCTAATCCCCGGAGGAGTCTGTATCAAAGTTGCCCCTTATGTACCGAATCCAGTGTATTAACATCTAAGTAAAGCTCACCTTCTGGACAGCTGTGGCGAGAACCCTTTAATTCCTTAGGTGCTATATCTTTGCAAAGCCTCTTTACCCATTACCTTCAATTTGCTTTGTAATATTGCTGATAGTCTTTTCCAGTGTCATTAGAAAACTAATGAAGTTCCTGTTATTTTAGGTTGTTGGTTGGTTCACCCTGGAGTGGCTATCCAGCTAATAGAACTGGAGATATCTATGCATGTCCTGTTGGTTCATCCAAAACCATATGCAAAAAATTGAATTTACAGGGTAAGTTGTAATGAGTAATGTCTCACTATAGTTGTTCAACTTTATTCCTCATTTTTGTACCAGGCCAATATGTCAAAAGAACAATCTGCAAGTAGCAAGACCAGTAACAAAAACAGGTGTCAGCAGAGACTGGGTGAATGCTGTACTGGCATTCAGAAGAGTTTCACTTTTGCTGACAAGATCAGCATTCCTTGGCTGGTCTTAGGCCCCTTGAAGAGTGTAATATGGATATCACTGTATTTTATAAGGCCCTTTCTAATGATCTTCGCTGTCCTTGTCAATTATATCTTTTGAGTTTTAAATTGCACATAATCATTTTTTACAGCTACCCATGTGGTATGCACATGAACTCTTTTGTCTTTTTGCCATTTGTTTCACACATTGCTAAGGTGGATTTGATTTCTGGAATCAGCTTATTCTCGAACTACATTATCGTTACTACTACCTGCTATATCTTTCCGAAAAAGCTTTTTGTTCTGCCACTGTCAGTTCCCTCATATTCTTTCTTAGTCATTTGTATCAGCCCTATTATTAACACTGTAGGCAGTAGTAATATTTATAATATATTACATTATACTTAAGGATTCTTATTGCAGTCTCGTTTTGAGACTCATTCTGAATTGCATTTACATAGTCAATATATTATATGAAGCCTTTTCTGCCCCTGCATGCTTATGCTTATGGATTAAGTTTCAAATGAGATTTGCTTTTCGATGCAGTGAAAATACAGAATGACAGAGAACAGTAATTAGGTTTTTCTTTTTCTTTTTTTTTTTTTTTCCTGAACTTAATACAGTATGTTGAGATGCCTTCTATAACTTTATTTATGGTGCAAAGCATTTCTGTCATCCACAGATCTTTTCACATTTTTGTCTAAAGCTTAATACTGAATCAGAGGAATCTGATGTCCTGTGGACTGTAACAGTAGCCACCCAACCGTAGCTACTCAACCAACTAAAAGTCCTTACAGGAAGAAATTATCTTCTTTTCTGTTCTGTTGCTTTTAACTCTTGAGGGAAGGCACTCTAAATGGCATTTTCTCCCACACTTAATTAACATTTATGAATTAACATGAATTAACATTCATGTTTAGCAATTTTTTTACACAGATTAGGTTTCTTTTTTCACAAAATTTTATACAGGCATTTGGAAGAAGGGTTTTAGATCCTGAGAGGAAAAAAAAGGATTTAGAAAAGAAATTCTAATCTATTAAATTGCTTGTACCTCTTATTTACTACTGTGTCATTATTTAATCTCTTTTTATTTTAGCTTTAACAACCATTCCAAATGTGACTGAGATAAAGGAAGAAATGAACCTTGGCTTGACTCTGATACAAAACTCAAAAACAGGAGGATTTCTGGTACGTGTCAATGATGTATTCCATAAACACAAATTCCTGTGAAGAATTAAAGAACTATAATTCTACACACTTTTTACTTAAGCCCAAATTGAATATATTTTATTTTGCAGCATAAATTAATGCATATTTTGTATATTTTAAAATACTTCATCCGGCTATCATTACCTAGGTTACAAAATCAGGAATAGTCTCCTTCTGCATTTTTCCAAAGATCCCATGGAGGAAACCTCCGAAACATATAATTAAAAATTCTGTAATATAGGTTAGACAACATAGACAGGAATATTTCCATCATGGAAATAACTGTAAGCTGGTCTTGTGCTCTCAAAAGGCATTGGAGGATCTTTCCTCCTCTTCGGACACTATAGTTGGTAGAGTGCTCACCTAGTAACTGTTCTCCTGAGACATCAAGAGTTTCCAGYCCCATGAAATTGCCTTTTTCTTTGCCAGTGCAGTTTATTTGGTCATAGAGCTGGAGGAGAATGTGCTGTTTATGCGTATATTGTGCAAAGCAGTTTCCTTGGAGCCTGTAAAACTGAGATCTCGTGATTGAAAGGAAGTTAAGGCCTGTTCAATGCAGTCTGTCCTTTACACCGTTAAACACGATAAGTAAGCATGAAGACTCTAGGGATGCAGGTGTGTTCCAGTTTACAATGCGCGCATTGTGGGCATGTGCAGTAACTAAATGAAACCGTAAACTGCAGCGCTGAGACTCTGGCCTCTRTTGGCTCGCTTTAAATGTTGCATTTTTTCTAATGTATCTTACTAGAAATCRTGCAAGTATTCAACTATTTGTCTTCGCTATCATATATCCCAGTTTACTGAAGTTACTTAAAAGTAGGTCTAGCTCCAGGCTTTCCAGCAGCTCTCCTGAAGTCAGTAAGATTAAGTTTAATGTATCTCTTAAGTTTAACTTATACGTTCTGTTAAGGGTAACTTAAAATATCTCATGCAGAAAAATTCACATTTTCTCTCAGTTAAAAAGGCTTTCCTGATCCATACAGTGTTGACTGACTACGTAAATAGCATAAAGACACCAAGAAACAGCTGAGTGCCAAGGCCTGACTGGTTAGCCACTTCTTTGGTGAGCTACGTCCTTTCTGACCGAAGGAGAAACTGGTCCTTGTCTGTGACGCAGCAWCGAAGAGTGTCGGAAGTCCCGTGTCGTGGTGTGCCTTGACTTGGACAATAGCAGAGATGGTCTTTGATTGCAATGGCAAGTCCCCCTCAGCCAGGACTTCGTTCCAAGACTCTGTCGCAGCTTTCTGCTGCCAGAGCGTCTTCGCGTTAYGTCTGGGGCTTCTTGGCCCCTGCTTGCTGTGCTGCTTCCCTGCCCTGCCGCTGCTCTTGGCATGACCAGCTTCCCGCCGCTCTCCCCAGGCCRTTCTCCACCCCCGTGCTCTCCAAGGCATCCGGGCCGTTCGGTTTGAGTGTAACCTGCCAGATGCACCTGCCTGCTAGCTCCTGGATCCTGCTGTTCCAGCTGCTCGGTTCAGTATGATCGTTTCTTACAGGCATCCTAGGCAAAGAGCAGTCATTTACATGTGCACATTTCATTTTTCTGAGGCCTTTTTAGTCCTGTTAGAAAGTTCTTTTAGAATTTCACTCTTGTAGTTAACAGCTTTTTTTTTTTTTTTTTTTTTTTATTTTTTCTTGTGGCAGTATTGTTCCTTCAGCTCCCATCTCCCTAAGGTGTAAAATCTCGCTTCTGTATTTAATACATACAATCATTTTCTTTCAGTCTGCGTTTTGGTAGGAAATCCTGGAGTTTTTCCTCCAAAATACACTTTTTAAAGTCTGCCTTTCTTGAACACAACTGACCAGATGTATGCTGTATTCCGTATGAGAATCATGCCATTACACTGTGGACTTAATATTTCCCTGTCGCAACTGGAAGTGTTTCTTGGTGTACATCCTCAGGCTATATTTGCTTTGTATGTTGGCTGCCTGCTGATGGTCACCCTGTAATCAGCCAGTGCCCGTCCACCTACTTCTCAGTCTTTTCCCCTCTATGAGCTTCCAGGTTATGTCCATCATTCTTAAGAGCAGTCCTTAAGGGCAGGCCTATGCCTCTGTCTAATATGCCAATTTTCAAGTTAATCTGTTCTTATTATTGATGAATCTTAAATTTCTGAATGTAACAATCCTAAAAGTAGAACATTTTCTTTCTTTTTTTTTTCCTAATGAAATTCAGCAAAGCTTATTAGGATATTTCTATTCGCTTTCTCTGCGATCATTAACATCACAAATTTGAGTTACTGTTAATACAGGATAAAACTGGAAAAATGGGCAAATGAGATCCAAAAATAACAAAAAAAAGAACTAGTAGCTCTCCTCCAGCTTCATAGTTACCGATATAATTTCTTCTTTGTGTACTTCCTAATCCTTCAAAAATCCATTTTTTCCTGTAAAACAAATCATTTCCAACGTGCCTTGTAGAGCACTTACTTGGAGATCAGATAACTTAGATATACTTCTTTTGCCTTTTCTAGAAATTATGACATCCTGGCAAATGTATTAGGATAGTTTGATGTGATCTGCCTCTGATAAACCTRTGCTACATTCAGCTCATTTTCGATTTGCTTCTGCCTTTGATTATTTGTTTTTTCAGTACTTTTGAGAAAAGGATAAGAATGCTGTTCACTTTCTCTTCACTTGCTAAATAGAGTAGGTGCATATTCTGTTTTCCAGGCTCTCCTGACTTGATAGGTGAACGAGAAAGTATTGGTAATGAAGCTATCATTTCTTTTAGAGCTGTAGGACAGAGATTATGTGTTTTTTCCTTGAGTACCTATCAATACTTAATATGTTTTTCTTTAAAAAAAATCCTTCAAATAAGCATGTAACAAAATAGTGTCTCAGTATTTATCTTTTTCACCTAGGTATTTTTTTGTAAAAGTCCTTCTAATATTAGATATTTGAATTCAGGAGAAGTTTCACAGTAGGGCTTTGTGTGATCTAACTGTGTAAAGAGATAGCACTGCTCTCTCTTCCCCTTCCCAACCACATATTTCCTTTCGTGAGATCTAGTTGTCATGCAACCACATGGTAGTTCCAGTGGAAAACTTTTTTTTTTTTTTTTTTTTTTTTTTTGTAGTGAGCATTTTCAGCGAGAAGCATAATTATTTTTCCAAGAGGCAGAGAAACCTGTGGCTGAGGGGATGAGGGGAACACAAGGCTGGGACAGAACTTCTAGCTGCAGCCTGCAGTTGCATAGGACTGTGCATGCTGTGAGGCTGAGAGATGAAGAAATCTAGCTTATAAATATTTTGACAGATTTTACTTCCCTTGGGATCGAGCTTCTCAGATGAATATTTCYGAGTGTGTGTGCATTGATCACAAAGTTTTGATCCTATGTTGGTCATAGTGATTGGACATACAGCAATAAAAACTTACCTCTCCATGCTCAGACCTAAATGTGCTCGCTCGTGGGTATGATGCCACCTCCTGGTTAGTGGAAGTACTTATTTTCCTACATGCAAGCAGAGTGCAGATACCAAAACTAGTTTTAAACCAATAATTTGTGAAGCAGGTGAATTACAGCAACAGATTCTTTGCAAACGTATTCACACTCTCTAGAAGTTGTAGCTGTGCATAGTTTGGAGAAAATAGTTTGCAGAAGGAGGCATAAGGATGATCAGGAGTAGAGAATATTTTTTATGAGAAATCAAAGTATGAAACAGGTTACCTGCTACTGTCGCTGTGACAGCAAGGGACTTGCACAGATAGCCCAAGAAGGATCATTCCATCTTACATTCTCATAGTCCTATTTATGTCTTTGTATATGGATACAGTGAGATAAGTATTTGTTATTTTTATAGCTTCTTTTTGTTGTTATTTTTAAAGACTTGCGGTCCCTTGTGGGCACAGCAGTGTGGAAGCCAATACTATGCAACAGGAGTCTGTTCTGAAATCAGTCCAAGTTTCCAGATCCTAAGAAGCTTTTCTCCTGCTGTTCAAAGTAAGGCAACATGTGCAAAACAGATTCAATAAAAAAACAGATCAGAAAAAATCAAGATACATTGCATCGGGGACACTTACTTGGGGATTTTTTTTAAAACATGTATGTACAAAAAGCAAAATCCAATAGACTGATAGATTCTGCTCTGATGCTGACATGAACCTGGGCTCACTCTGAACTCGGAGGCATTGCACTAGAGCAGTGAAAGTGAAAATCTGCATATGCTTTTACTGAGTCTTCGTTCTGGCAAAACCTTCCTGTTCTGAAGTGTTGGCCTATATAAGGTCCAAGTATGCACTTACGGATTTAGCCCAAGAGTTATAAGTAAATTAAGACTGAAAGTACATTTAATATGTGTTTCTTGTTTTTGTTTTAGAGTGTTCCTCTGTCATAGATGTTGTGGTGGTTTGTGATGAGTCAAACAGCATTTATCCCTGGGACGCAGTGCGTGCATTTTTGAAAAAGTTTGTTCAGGGCTTAGATATAGGCCCTACCAAAACCCAGGTAAGTCAAAGAYGTCTTTGAAAAAGACAAAGAAAAAAAAGGAGAAAAGGCAAATTCTGGGTTTTATTAGCAAAATCTGCAATTTTAAAGGAAACCAAGTACGCTTTAGCCTAACTTTAGTATCTCCCTCAAGACCTAATCTTTCAGAACTGGGGCTTCTATCTCACAGCTAATGTATTCCAAAAGCAATTAATAATTTGATTTAAAGCACTGATCATCTGAAAAAGAAATCTAGGTTGTATCTAATGAAGTCAGAGCTCCTTCATATATTAGATATAGGAATCATTAAAGTGTGAACTGTGAGGATGTGTTAAGAGTAGAACAGTTTCTCTAGTTAGATTTTCATACGGTTTTTAATTTTCAAGCCCTACATTTTTTAGAACAGGAATTTTTCCTGCTTGGTTACTAGCTGAACTTTGAGGAGTTCTTTTTTTTGCTTTTAATTTGATAGTGGTATGGACAATTTTATTTCCTGTTTTAAAAAATTTTTTGTCTTTGCAGTTGTCTGTTTTCCAGAAACAGTTCTGGAACAAAGACTAGGCTCCTGGAAATCTCTCTCCCCAAGGGTGCCTTCCTTATTGGGCTACTTTGGAAGCTAGGTGCTTAAAAGCTAGGCTTGCTYCTCATTGTCCTAAGTCCTTTCTGAACCCTAGCTTTAGCATCCTCTTCTCTTTTTTCTTTTAGAGTAAGTGTACATTTTAGTGTATTTCTTTAGTACTCACCTGTATTAAAAATCAGCAGGTTTTGCAGTGTTATGAAGTAACTGGCCATTAGAATTTCCTTAGGAAAGATCAGTATGAGGTGTTGTCAGCTTGTAGAGTTTTTGCTATTTTCTCATTTTTTCCTAGAGCTCCCAGTATTATTCCCAGTCCATAAATGTTTCTGGAAGTAACTGGAATAAATGTTTAATGACTACGATTTCAGATAGTTTGCACTAACATATTGTAGTACATAACAAATGACATAATAGCAAGAGTATTCAGCTTTCTTTAATTCCAAAYATGTATTAATATTAATTGGTTTTATATGTGTTGAAAGAAAATGATAACCCCATGTGCATCTGTAAATCTTTTATTCTGGCCTGATGAATATTTTAAGATCATGATTCTGTGCAACAGTAAGGAATGATAATCTAACATGATTTCTTTTATTGTATAGGTGGGTTTAATTCAATACGGTAATGATCCCCGCATAGTGTTCAACTTGAACGAGTATAAAACAAAGGATGCGGTTGTTAAAGCAATGGAGGGAACCTCTCAGAAGGGAGGAGATTTGACCAACACTTTCAAAGCCATTGACTACGCGAGGTAAAACACATTGATTGTTACTGGGCTACTGCTGTAGCTTACCGAGCAAGGTGATGGGCACGTCCTGAATTTCGTTTCCTGACCTTTGTCCTGTTGGGAGTGCAAGTGCTGAGAGCCTCCGAGGAGGTTCCCAGCACCCGGCAGAATCCACCAGATACATTTACAGTGCCCAGTGCAGAACAGCGTAGGGATGCATAAACTAGGCTAGCTGAAAAGCATACCTCATTGGGTTAAATTCTACCCGAGGGAGTTGCTTGGACTGTCTCAAAGGCCTTAACATGACAGTGCACCAAACACTGCAGACAGTCTTCTAGGGAAGATGCTAAACCATTGAAAGGAGCAAACTTTATCCTCTGATTCGGTGTGACCAATAATGTTTTATTTGCAAGTCAGGCCTGGGTTGACCATAGGGAAAAAAAAATCTCTTGTCCAGTGCTAATGTGTCAATGCAGCACTAGCAGTATGAAATATAGGAAAAACTTAAAATGACCTACTGTAACTCTGAACACATATACAAGTCAGGTTTGTTTGTCTTTAGGAAGATGCTGCTTTGCAGTTGGGTCAAGGACTATATTCTTGGCCTAAATGCTGACTGAATCAATGGCTTATTTAGGGACAGGGACTTCTTTTGGTAGTATAGAGACCTGTTTTCAGTCTACCTCACTTTTTATTTGAAGTTAGTGACCACACTAGTGTCACAAAAATATTGATGCTGGTTCTGACAAAAATTGTTTATTCAGAAATATTTGTACAAAAAATTGTTTTTCCTGGAATTTACACTTCTATCAAATATCCAGCCCTACTTGTTTTTTTCCCCCACTTCCTACCTTACATTTTTGACAGTTCTTTGAGCTGTGCTTTGAGAACAAACTATCAGGAGCACTATTAAAAATTACTATTTAAGATTTTTAATTTAGAAATAAAAAATCRCTGTGGATGCAGTTTGTTCTAAGTCGGTGATGAATATATTTATTTAAATATGTAGGCAGAATTTCCTCCATTATAAATYTACATCTGATGCATCTAATGTTTTATGACAGACGTTATGCCTTCTCTCCTGAATCGGGGGGACGCCCAACAGCCACAAAAGTAATGGTCGTTGTGACAGATGGTGAATCACATGATGGCTCCAACTTACAAACAGTGATAAGTAAATGCAATGAAGACAATATAACCAGATTTGGCATTGCTGTAAGTAATTCTATAATTTTATGTGTATATTATTGCAATTTTGGAAAGATCATTTTGATGTATATGCATGAATGTGTATGTTCTGTATATAAGCTGTATATAATGCATGTACTGTTTACACTGGTGAGACTGAAGCTAGGTGAAATTCATCTGTATGAACTAGTGCGATATTGGTTCTATTTAGCTGAAAAAGGAGAACTAATATACCCTGAGCAACTTCAGGGTTTTCTCCTTTGCCCTACTTGTCTTTTACTATTTGAATGGTCCATTGTATAGGAATATAGTCTGATAAGCAGTTTGGTAGCATGAATGAAAGTCATTTTTATTGTTTTTAAGTATCGAATACTTAGGTGAAACAAAAGGAAGTGGAGTAACACTGTAGTTTTCTTTTTTTCTTCCTTTTTTGTTCTTTTTTTCCCCAAGGTTCTGGGATACTTAATCAGACATGAACTTGATACTAAAAACTTAATTAAAGAAATCAAAGGAATTGCTAGTCATCCAACAGACAAGTATTTCTTTAATGTGTCATCTGAGGCTGCACTACTAGAAGAAGCAGGAACACTTGGCGAGCGCATTTTTAGCATAGAAGGTAAAATACCCCTTGTATCTGAAAAATCAGATCAGATTCTTCCAGCTGAGGAGCTGAGGATTTAATTTGGCTTCATCTTAGTGTACTGCTGTGAAGATCATGGGTACCTAAAAGTGGGCTGCTTGCTGCTTACCAAAGGGGCTGTGGTTTTCGTGGGCATCCCTGGGTTATTCTCCCAGCTAATGAGGTTGAGCTTCAAGTCAGCTTCTGCTGGTTGGTGGGAATTGCCCCTAGTTGCTGAAAACTTCGATAAAGTTCTGGGTTTCAGGCATCCTCTGAAGGTTTGTCTTCATGCATTCAAATGTTTAGAGCTATTATCACTGGAGAAGTAAAGGTATCTTTTTTGCTTATTAGGTTCACCTGTGTTTCTTTGTTAACACCAAGCAAAGGTAAAAATAAAAAGGAAACCAAAAATTGCAARGTTCCAGTAATGCAATCTGTGTAGCTTTTGCCGGACTCCTTTGCTAGCATCACCTAGAGTTGTCAGTGTACAACTTGCATGAAGGTGCTGAAGAGATGAGTCAGAGGCTCTTCATCTCCTGAAAGCGAGCTTTTTAAAGTCAAATTTAGACCTTGCTTGGGAGACTTGTGACCTGTCCTCAGCCCTTCCTGAGAAGCTTTTGTGGTGCAGCCTTACTCTGCTCAAGGTGAAATCTTCCCCCTCTCTCAGCAGCTTTTACTCTTAACCAGGCCCATGATAGTAATAAAATTAAGTGGATCATTTGAGCCCCTTCTTCCTGGGTTTTGCTAAGCACTCCTACTAAATTCCTGTTAGGTTCTTTACTTGAGTCTCATCTGTTTAGCATAGAAAATCTTCCTGCACCTCATAGTATTTTCAATGTTTTTATAAAGCGTTTTCCGTTTTTATAAAGCAGTTTCATTTAAAAATTGTAAATTTGCAATTGTTAAATTTGTTAACTCCAGTGCATTGTTAGTGCTTTCTAGAGAATGTGAAAACACATTAGCCTCAGTGACAGAAAGCACCATGCATGGCTGTTGCAAGCCATCTTTCCCATCATCATCTACCTCTTTTGGAGGAGACTTTTAGCAAAATGTATTACTATTTATCAGCTATTAGATTTTCATTCTTTGTAAATGTTGGAAATATTTTAAGAAGAAAGGATAGATTTGGAGAAGAGGACAAGTTACGTATAGTCCCCATATTGCTACTCTTAAAGGCAGCAAAGCTGGATCTACTGTATAGTTCTGTAAGATTAACCATATGCAAATATGGTTACACCAGGTACAGATCAAGGTGATACATTCCAAATGGAAATGTCACAAGTGGGCTTCAGTGCATATTACTCACAGAAGAAGGTATGTGAATTTCCTTATTTAATCATACAAATAGATGTGATTATGTAGATATGAATGCATAGAAATGCAACAAAACAAGACTAATAAAAATGATGACCCAGTTTTAAGATTAATGTTAATTATAATATCCTTGACATTTGACACCAGGGTAGTGTCAAATTACTGTTTTTGTTTTTGTTTTTTTTTTAACGTAAACACCACAAAAATGACCTCTAATATGTTTGCTGATGGTATATATTCCTGAGAAGGAAAAGATACACATTAATAAATGAAGCTGAATAATAGTTTCTTCGATTATAATGATTTTGAGACTAGTTAATTCAAGGAATTCGATGACTGCTGAGTTCACCTAGCATGAAAAGCTCAGTTGTTCCAAACTGACATTTTGCAGTTGAATAACTCAGAAGAATTGAAACAATATTGTAAAACTGGCTTGTTGCTAGGCACTGAGCAGGATGTAAATAAATCAAATCTGAAAAGAATTTGTCCRATATTATATTTATATTTATAGCGTTAATAACATTTATTTAAAGTATATTTCACTTATATCTGATTTATTGTTGTTTCTAATTTCTATTTTTCATGCTAATCAATTGTAAGATTATCTTGACCAAGTAGGCCCTCTTTGTAAAAATTCAACTGTGATTCAAGCAGTTTTCATTTGAAAATATATGAAGTCTTATCTCTTTTTCTCAGTCCTTAAAAATGAGTGAAATAATTTTTAAAAAGTTCACCGTATCAGTGCAAATTGAAGTTATGATTTACTGAGCACTTGATACTAGGAAAAGGCAAAAATTCTAGTGTTTGCTCAGGAAAGTGTAACATCCTATTTTTATTGCACAATATCTCCATTCAGTAATGAAAGAATTTTAATAATATGAATTCTTTAAATTACATTTATTTTCTTCATTCAAGTCAAAGATTAAATATGTGTGTATTCATTTGGATTTTAGATTTAAATGTCCTCTCAACAACATCTCCTTACAATACATGTAGGAGATGAAATCTTTTGTCTTTTTCTGTCAGCTTTTGTGTACTCTCTTTTGGATTTGAACACCAAAACTAAACCCCACAAGAAGTGGGCTTTCATTCCTTCTTATCATTTTGAGACTTTTCTGAGTATCATGAGTACCTAAAAGACTTATGAAGCTCAGCTACAGGGTGGATAGGCTAAGAGATTATCAGAGTGTTTTAAATGAATTTTATCTTGAGTTGCAGTGGCCTGGGAGCTGAAAAAAGTCACTTGCTTTCTTGCAGTAATGTGATAATTCTGCTTAATTGGGTAGGAAATTGCAGTATAGAGATGGTAACACTAGAAAGGACTCCAGTCAACTGTTTGCAGTCATTAGACTACAGCACTAGCTAAAACTCAATGATGTTACATACCTATGGCAACTTCAGCTTCCTCCACACTTTTTCTGGAATAGGTAGTTCTAAAACATTGATTTTATTTTTTTTAAAGGATGTTCTGCTGTTGGGCGCTGTTGGGGCTTATGACTGGAGTGGAACAGTCGTTCAGGAGGCTTCAAACAAAGTTACCACCTTCCCAAGTCATGTGTTTGAGAAAATTCTACAGGACAGAAATCATAGCTCCTATCTAGGTAAAGGGCTGAAATATAAATCTTGAAATGTTACCAGATGTTTATCCGGACAGTAAGAACTTTGAAAGGTCTGTTCTACCCAGGTTCCTGTTAAGAACTGGGGAACTTTGGGAAAATAAGAAGAATTTTGCATTTGAAAAAATCTTACGTACTGATCAATAGATCACTAAATGAAACTTTTATTGTGTTCTTTAAAATTCTACTAATAGCAATGTGCTAAGCTGAAGAAATAATTGGACCTTATGACAAAGACATAAGAAATCATGAAATTTGAAAAGGCTGTTACTCTATCATACTGATCATTTTGTGTACCTTTAATTTTAGTGCTCCTTATTTACTTCTACAATTACATGCAGACCAAAAGTTGATTGATTTGGTATCCTTTCATCTGTGCTCTGTCATTTCTTGACCTTTTCCAGTTCAGTTTATAGTTTTAAGAATATTACTGCAGTTTAACTGAAGTCTTATTTGTAATTCCTGAATGTTTTCTAAAATGTTTTTGTGACCCAGTAAAGCCCAGTTTGTCTTCTCAGTTCATTTATCTGACACACAGTGTGAAATCCTCTCTTCAAACCTGCAACCTGCTTGCTCTGGCAGTTCGTCTCTGAGTAGTACAACTATATTAAGCAATTTTGGCTTTCTTACCCCTGAAGTTACTTAATGAAATGCTGTTTTCCCCATTAGTATGTACTCTCTTCATATGGCTTAGTAGTACTTTTATCCAGCACAATGAAGTCAACACCAGTTCTTTTGCATGTCAGATATCTTTGAATTTTTTTTTCTTCCCACTTCTAGAATAACTTGTAAAAGGTCCAGTAATTCCCTATCAATACTTCTCCACACCAGGAGCTTTCTAGAGTTTTGTCCTTAATCTTTTTGGTGCAAACAATGCTTTTGCCTTTTCCTACTCCTCAGGGCACTCCTCAGCCCAGTTACTGAGATTTGATTTTTCAGTTTAATTGTAGAATTTAGAGAGGATGCTTTTGTTTTCTTCTATTAAAATAAATGTACTGCACTAAAACCACAGAAATGTAAAATATGTAGTAATACTAGCTTTCAGTACTAACTCATGTTTAAAATATTTGCAGATATTAAAAGATGGTTCTTGAAAGCAAATATTGTTATAATGCTGGGGATGAGGATTAAAGTGTTCAAAGAAGTTCAATCAGTATAAGCCCTTCAGCTGACAAGCTATTAATATGGCTGATTGTATTCAGCCAACGTACTGGGCTATGGTTTTGTGTGCTGTGGGAAAATGCACTGAGAGCTTCGCAGAAGTCAAGTGTTCCTCTCTGATTTTGGCAAAAGCCAGTCACATGTTTCTCTTCACTACTTCATTCCAAGGCTATTCTTTGCAATCTTTCTCCTGTCTCATAAGCATGACATTTTTGTGGTGTACGTTTTACTGAATAGACTAGACTATTGTCCGTGCTATTCTCTAAACCTGCTTCAACTCAATCGGTGTATCATTCTTCTCTCCAGAAGACTGATGCATATGTGGCAACTTAGCCATGACATGGAAGTATTATCCTCTGCCACTAATGCACTAGGTTGATTCAGCCTTTCAGCTTTTATGGATAATGAAATGATAATTTATACTTAATGGTCTCTCACGCATGTTACGTGTTGGCTTCTTCCCCCAGGTTATTCTGTTGCTGTTCTCTCAACTCAAAACTCYGTCTATTTTGTTGCTGGTGCACCAAGATCCAACTATACCGGCAGAGTTGTGGTTTATGATGTTGACAGCCATGGTAATATTACAATTGTGCAGTCCCAGAGGGGCGAGCAGGCGAGTACATTCTGTTTCTGATCAGAGTTTAGCATAGGAGTAAGCAGTGATGCATTTGTTTTGAAAATTCGTATTTCTTGCGAAGCATTTAGAATCTTATGAGCACTTTTCTCTGCAACTAGACTGTTTCACTGAGGTTAACTAACTCTTAACAATATTTTTAGGGAATCATTCATTTAGCATAAAAGATAGAATGTGAAGCCACTTAATGTATCATTCTGTCAAGAATTCTAATCGGCAGAGGCTCAGTGACCAGGAAGTTGTGAAGTAGATGACATTAAAAGCAAGACTTGGAAGCTCATTCTCTTTCCCCATTTGAGAAAGGGCTAAAATTTAGAAGGTTTTGTTTTTTGTTTTGTTTTAATCAGGCAGATTAGACAGTAAATCAAAGGCCAGGTAGTCTTATATGCACAATTTAATACAAAAGGACATCTCCTATTTCCTGTTCTCTGTTTGCATTCTTCTTGCTGAGTGATAAAAATACAGCTGTAGGTACTGGACAAAAACAGAGGATGCATGATTCTTCAAAAGCTATACAATAGTATATAATAATTTCATTCCAATCAGCAGTTTCGTTTATTAGTATTGGACTGTTTATGTGTGTAAGAGTTTGCAGGGTCAGATGCTAACATATCTTGCTTTACAAAGTCCACATATAAACATGACTCTCTTATTATTGATTTCAGATTGGCTCCTACTTTGGCAGTGTGGTGTGTTCAGTGGACATTAACAGAGATTCTGTTACAGATGTGCTGCTTGTAGGTGCACCAATGTTTATGAATGACCTGAAGAAAGAGGAAGGAAGAGTATACATGTTTTCCATCACAAAGGTAGGAATGAAACTATTGTGGTGCTGAAACTGAGTTCTTGCATCCCCATCAGTCCTGGTAGAAGTTTAGGTATTTTCCTTGGAGCTGAAGGGGTTTGCTCTTGTTTCCTGGACTGAAGTTTTGCCAAGAAAAAATACTTCAAACTGCAATAGTACTTACCTGCCTTGACTGTTCTCTTAAATCAAAAGACCAGAGAGTGATGGCTGGCTTCTGCCAAAGCAGACTGGCCACATGCACACCACAAAGCCCTTGGCCCTCAATCTCTTCTGGGTCTCAAGTGATGTTCCTATGACCCTAAGGCCCTGTTTGTTTATTTTTTTTCCAGTTCAAAGTGCTTAAAGTAATGTGAATGGTGCTTTTATAATGAGAAACAGAGCATGTGCTTTGCCTAGGGATGGAGAGTAGGGACACAGGTAAAGCCTACCATAGGTGTAAAGCCTACACAGGATGGGGTTAGAGGCCTGTGGATGGAGCCCTTCCCAGTTCAGTCTCCTCCCTTCTCCTTCCTAGCAGCAAGCAGCAGCCTTTCCCTAGAACCACTTGTGTATATAACCTGGGAATAAGCCAGCTGGAGCAGTCCAGAATGGAGCCACTAAGCAAGCTAATAGCTAAACAGTATCAGTGATCAAGTGTCTGCTGTTCTTGATCCCTTTTATTTAGCAGCATAGACATAGACATTAGCAGCACAGGGTTTAGGCACTGTGCTAGAAACTATACAAATATAATRCAAGGTTGACCACTTCTCTGAAAAGCTTAGCTTAATGCTTTTGCTAATTAATTGTTTGCCAATTGATTTTGGCAAATTTGTTCAACACCTAGTAGTGTTCCAAAAATAGTTCTAGTAAGTGCTAGCACATTGTTTGCAGACTTTCGTGCTAAATGATTGCACTTACTCTTGTTCGATTGGTCGGCAAGGCCATGTTATTTTGTCTCACGCTGCCTGACTGTGTTTTATATTCAGGCCTGCGGTAGGTGTTTTCATATTTGTGTTAACATTACAGCACCTTTTGAACAGTCTCACAAATAATCATGGATATCAGAATATATGAAGTAAATTAATACCTGCAATCAATCAGAGAAAAGAGAACATGGCATTTCTACTAGGTAAATTGCAATGAAATAGAGAGGGAGGAAGGACCACCCTTTTCAGCAGCAGCCCAGTGCTAGATCATCCTAGAGCTACATGAAACTGCAATTTAGGGAAATTTCAGAGTAGATAGAAGTACTGGAAGCTTTACTGTTGGCAATAGACATCGGTCATTGTGACTGTGTCATTAGGCATAAAACACAGAAGAAAAGAAGCAAGGATTTTTTTCTTCTGTTTTGGAAACTGAACAAGAAGACTATCCTTACAGGTTTTAGTCTTTGTTAAATGTAGATTTAAAATGAAATGTTAAGAATAATGAAAGAATGATTTTTTTCTTAAAAAAACAAAAAAAAAAAAAAAAAAAAAAACACCCACATGGATTTGTGTAACTTGCTTACATTGTGCAAATTATACTTTTCTAGTTATTTTGAATAAATATCTTGGCTGATATTTCTAAAATTTTAAATACAGTGTGATAACTGAGGTTAAAGATGAGAACAGTATTTGCTGATTTTAAACTAATAAATGTGACTATTTAACTCTACAGCTCTCCAAACTTCCTTTCTGCATTGGCACTAGAGAGGTCAGGAGTTTAGCATTTGAAACACATGTTTTTTGCATTAGTTTAGTTAGGAAATTCCATTTCTATTTCAAAGAATTATGTCCAGTTACATAATTTCCATTCCCTCTGCATAAAAACTGGTAATCCAAAATTGGAAACCGTATTTTTCAATATATTGTGAAATTTTCAGAACAGTCAGATGAGGACAGTGAGAGTATTTAAGCTTCATACATATGGTTATATTTGMTGTTACTACAGTGTAATATTTGCCAAGATTCTGAGGTATAATGCAAACTGAATGGGCAACACAATGAGGAAGGAATTCAGAGTTGAGAGTCCAAGGGGAATGTATTAGGAAAAAAAAAACAAAACCAAAAAACAATACACAGATACTGCACCTATGTCTGATTTGCTGCAATGACAGTTGTATTTTTACTTTTTCTTTTTAAAAAAGGGAATTTTGGATCAACAAGAACTCTTGGAAGGCCCACAAGGGTTAGAAAACACTCGCTTTGGATCGGCGATCGCAACACTTGCAGACATTGATTTAGATGGCTTTAATGATGTTGTGATAGGTGCACCACTGGAAAGCCAAAACTCTGGAGCAATTTATATTTACAATGGGTATCAAAAGACTATACGTACCAAGTATTCTCAGGTAAATAACTTGGTTGCATAATGCTGTGCTCAGTGCCTTCAGATCTGCTAGAGGACAACCGAAGGGTTTGCTTTCTTTTTATTGGCTACTGTTTCATCCTCTTAAACAAATACGGTTATTCTCATGACTTCAAGTTTTGTACCTCTCCTTATTTCAGCTCTCAGCATGTCCTGACTGATGGTATGGAGCTTAGTGCTGAAGTATGTAGAGAAGAGTGACTTGCAGCATGCTCCATCTGAGCCTGTTAGATTTTTTTGGTGCCTGTGTATGAAGTGAACTAATCTCCTGTACATTTTTGACAGCTGTTATTTTTAGGGCTGATGCACAACAAAGAATGTTAGATAAATCTGAGCTCTGTAAATTATAAATATACAGTATTATATGTAGTAGTTATTTCAATGTTACTTTCTGTGCAGTCTTTCTGTTGCAGAAATTRTTTCTTAGAAGTCCTGTTAAACTTCCTACTTTTTGAGTTGCTCAATGTAGGATGGGAAAGTTTCCAGTAGACACTAGTTGGCATATAGCAGTTCATTAATTGACAAGTAAAGACAAGAGACAAGACAGGAAAGTTATTTCTGTGTATGCTGTAAGAGGGGAGGAAAAATTGCTTAAAAATTTGAGAAAACATCTGCAAAAGTCTTTTGCTTAAACAGTACATTCCATRTACAGGAAATATATGCAAAAATCCATTGCTTGGGCTGCTATCTGGAAGCTCAGGTGCTCTTATGTCAACTCAGTAATCGAACTCTCTTTTCCAGAAAATTTTAGGATCAGATTCTGCTTTTGGACAACGGCTCCAATTCTTTGGAAGATCAGTAGATGGCCATAGAGACTTAGATGACGATGACATTACTGACGTATCAGTTGGTGCTGATGGAAATGTGGTTCTACTTTGGTTAGTAAACTCTTTTAGAAAGGCAGCACTTCATGATTCAGATGCAAGACGAGCATTTTGTTAATTAAACAGCAAAACAAACAAACCGAAAAGCTCTTTCATTCCAGGCGTTCAGGGCCAACCGGTGTTGTCTAGTTGCTATTATTGTAGCTAGCTGAAAAACAGCATTGGACTAAAACTTTAAAGTATGTATTGTCAAACCACTGAAAGCCAATTTCAGGAGCGGAGTCGCGGGGTGTGGGGGTGAAGCTCGGTGGTGGCGGGTGCTGAGGTGGGATCCAGCAGGGCCGGCAAGGCTGGGAGAAGCCGCTGCTGGCCACCGCGCAGGCACGTGTGTCCRGAGCCGCGGGGCGGCTGCAGGGAGTGGAGCTTGCTCGGGGGGATTTGTCRCAGCAGGTTATGTAACAGCCACGGTACAATCCTGATAGCCGAGTCTACCGAAACACGTGAAAACGCCTCCCCCACAGCCTGCGTGACTTTTGCTAGCTGACAGACTCGTCTGTGTGAGAGAGTTGTCCCGGAGGGCAAGGATACAGAGCAGTGAAAGAGTGTTGGCATCCGTTTCTGGCAAAAAAACATCTTTTCTGGCATGTGGGTTTGCATTTTTGCCCGAGCAATTTGAGTAGTTTCACAAACTCAGGAAGGCTTCACAAAATCTAAACCCTGTGCTCCCTGCACTGTGCATTTTCTACTGCTTCCCTGTGGAGCTAACTTAAAACACAGCTTGCTTTCCTATCTGTCACCCTTCTTCTCGCCTGAGGCTCCCACTGTGAACAAGAAAAACATTATTAAATTGCTACTTATTCCAACATAAAACAAGATTATTAGAAATGAATGGTCAGTTTGGAGCTCTGGCCCCCAAAAGAACTCCTGCAGGTGCTAGTGGTAATTGCATTAAAGAAAATTATGCTGCTTGGAATATCAGCATTATGTCTATTTGATTAATGAGGATGCTCATTTTTCTCTTTCACGCCAGCATTTGGTCTGATTAATGAGTTTCACTTTTGATTAAAGTGTTTGTGTTTACATGCTGGGTTCCTTTGCAACTGTTCTTCAAAATCTTGATGAATTACGTAAAAGTTGTTTTTCTGAAAAAGTACAGTATTAATTAAAAATGAAGAATAACCCWTCTTCACCTTTCCAGAGAAGCTCAGTGACTTCCCTAAGCAAGCATAGGAAGGGTATTTGTTGGGGAAAAAAGGGCAACAGCTTCATTCTGTTATCTGAAGAAAAGGATTAGGGCATTAGGATAAAGTTACTGATTATCCATTGATTTGACATGATAAATTATTTACTGTCAGTATTGAAAGCTTCTATACAACAAATACAGTTAAATGAAAAKGAAAATAAATTAACAATAGCATAAAAATGTTTACATGGGGAACCATAAAAATTAATGTTACATTTACAGATTTACCGGTGATAGAAAATGGTTTCTAAGTTACACAATGCTCTTAAAAATCACACATAGTCTTTTTAAAATATTTTTCAGGTCACAAAGCATTGCAAACGTGTCCATAACTGCCTCATTTAAACCTGAGAAAATCAGTCTGCTGAACAAGAACACAGAAATAACTGTCAAAATATGTTTTGAGGCTACATTTAGACCTGCTAAGAGAAATAATCAAGTGGGTAAGATTATTTCAATGGCATGTTTTATATTAATTTTTTCAAAAGACCGTTATTCAAATAAATAGCAGAAATTTAAAAGAAATACTGGATTGAATCTCAAGAAAAGGAGAGATCAGTATAAAATTTACGTGCTTGAGAAATTATTTTTAAGACCTACTGTCATCACTGTCTCATTAATCTTTGAAAATTGAGGKATTAATAACATTCAGGAGTGCTATATCCTCACTGTCCTGCAAACTCCAGGAAATACCGTTAGTGAGAAGCTAATATTTCTTTATCCTCCACTCACCAAATTCCATAGTTTTTCTTCTGCTGATACCACAAGAAACTTCAGGAAGGGTAAATGGATCTCTCTGGAAGATGCCAGTCTTGGGGACAGAGCCTTTGTGACCTGCTGGTTTCAACAGCAGGCTGCATACTTTTCTCTTCAAAAAAAAAATAATAATTTCCATAAGCTCCCTGCAGATGCCAGTAGGGAGAAGCTCTTCTTTACAAAGGACAGGAGAGCACCAAGTATTTCTGAGACTAATATTGGCCTCTCATGAAGCCACTTAATAAAATCTAGACAGCTTCAGTAACACTACTTGGGCTCCTTCAGTGCTCCATACAGTGCCTTTAGGAACGCATGGCTGTTAGCTATAAAATAACAATGAATTTCCACAATGTATTAGTCATAACATGAAGAGAAGACAGAAATTATTGTGTGATTGAGGAGAAGATGCAGATTCCTTCTAGTCTCCTTAGAATTCAGGGATATGGTTGTAAGGCCTCTTTATCTGGTATAATCCGGGCCCTGCTGACTGGCTTCTTGCCCAAGTTACAGGCTCAGACATCTGCAGAGCAAGCTGGATTGATTGCCGTTTAATGTACTCTCTGTGGATGAGAACTTACTTTAGGATTTAAACCTGTTTGACTGCTTTGGAAAGCACAAGRGAAAAATTTATCGTTTTGATTATGTTCTGTATTTAGCAAGCTACAGAAAAAGTAAAATACTTGAGGTGGTTTAGAAAGCTTGGTTGATCTGTAATACTGACTATAGTAGTGAGATCACTGGCAGTCAGACTCAGCAGAAAAAAAATACTGTTATTCTTCTTGTAGCTGTAAGATACAATGCAACACTGGATGCTGATCTCCAGTCCTCTAGAGTGACTTCTAGAGGATTATTCAAAGAAAATAATGAAAGGTACATGCAGAGGGACCTTGTGGTACGTCGTGAGGAGAGCTGTGTTCATGACATCTTCAGTGTACAGGTAAGTGCAATTGCAGACAGCTTCATTTGATAAAAAGTGATCAGAATAACAAGTTGAGCACCTGGAAGATGAATTTACTTAGTGATCTACTTCTCTCAAATTCTCCGCAACTGCAAAATGCAGAGTAAGATTCTGATTTCAAAGAAACTAATAACAACTTTCCTGTTCAGTAAAGGACACAAGGTTTTTTAGGATAGAGAGGCCACTATAATTATGTGTTTCGGGTCCAACCCAACACAGCCCACAGTTTCAGCAGATTTTAATTTCACTCTGAGTAGATTCTTCCTTAAGAACTAAGAAATTCACGCAAAATTTCATCTCAACCTAAAAACATTTCAGGCATRCTTCTGGTGCATGATAGCCCATGGTATGTACAGTTTGTGTTTGGAAAAAATAAAAAGAATCAAAATTCCATCTTTTTCCATAACCAAAGACCAAATGCAGCCCAGAGAGCTGCAGTATGCCCTTTCCATGATGTTACGTCAGGTAATTAGAAAGAGTACTTTAATTCCTGCTTTGCTTTGCAATTTGTACAAATCATCCAGATGAAYAAATAGGAAAATTTTACATTCCTCCCTTTGAAACTTCTTCTTTTTTGCACTACATACCTGAATAGTGTCAGGGCAAGTATCTTGAACATTTTGATCATATTTTGTGTTGTGGTGGAGCCATGAACTGTAGGGCTAGAAAAGAATGCATCCAGTGCAAAGAAAGAGAGGAGACATGAACTGTATTCCCTTTTAGTGTTGTTCGGAGGCCTAGCTACTGTCCATGATAGTAGTGCAGAGTGGAATAGGAATTTGACTTATGCAGCCAGGTGAAAACGGAAGTGACCTGATGGTTGCTTCTGAGGACCAGCTTCTGTAGCCTCAGAGAATCTGTTTGTTTCTTAGTCCTAGAAGTAATTGTGATGAATAGCATTTCCAAGAATGCTTTAAAAAGGACTTTCATCACAGAAATGGCACTAAAAACTTTCAGCATTGCCAAAGTAGGTAATCTTACAAATTATTTTTTTAACGAAARGAAACTCTGAAGTGTTATTTCTTCTTTACAGTACATTAAACATTATTTTACCAGTGTTACACTATTTGCTATGTTGTCAGCTATCATCTAAACACATGTTTTACAGGAACCTTCTGATGCAGTGAATTCACTCAATTTGCGGATTGACATTGGCCTTGCAAATCCTGGCTCTAGTCCTGTCCTTGATATATATTCTCCTGCATCTGTGGCCTATAGTGTAAGTAAATAGTCTTACTATTGAAAAACACATGGCTATATACAGATACATAACACATGGCCCCCCACAAGCACTGAAGAAGCCCATGCAATTGAAAAATATTTTAGTTAGGTCACTGAGCTGAAAACATATGCCTGAGTGTATTTCCCTGTTCCATTTGTGCCTCTGTATTGCACGAACACATACACAAGTCAGCATGGCATAACAAACATGCTCACTGGGCCCAAATAACTGTTCATGTGAACTCCTAGTTGATGGCAAAGATGAAGGAATGAAGGTTAATTTAACCCACAATAAATGAGTCAATAAAAGAGAGTCTCTTAAATTACATCATATTTGTTATGGGTTAAAAACACCCAATTATTGCTATATGGGGTATTACTATAGATCAGTTGAGATATAGTGACGTGCTACTCAGYGTTAACCTCTTCATGTGTCAAAGCTTTTAATGCCCTCGTCAGGATTTTCTTATCTGCAAAACAAGAGTATGCTTCCCATCAAAGAAGTTTAAAATTATCTACAGACTGTAGTATCTTAAGATTGAGCCCTGTCATTCAGGAAATGTTTTTGTTTTTCATAGATTCCTTTCATTAAAGACTGTGGTGAAGATGAACTTTGTATCTGTGATCTTGTCCTTAAGGTTCAACAGAAGGCAGATGATAGGTAAGAAATGAGTAAGTGGAATTGTTGGGGTTGGACATTTTGTTAGTTTTCAAAAGTTGGCTTGYCTATAGACTCAGGATAAATTTCCGGATGAAAATGTCTTTCCAGTTCAACACCTACTTCAAATTAGCTGGCGGAGGCAGGGAGGGGGAATAGAAATGGTATTTATGTCCATAATCAAGGAAAAAGAGGTATGCCAAGAGCACAAATACGTAAGCAGCAGGTTTTCATCAAGGTAGACAAACTCAGATTTTGATAGCTTAGGCATGAGGACGGAGCTATAATGTCTGTCTGGCTGCTGTTGTAACAGGGAGAGCACTGGGAGAAGCAGCAGCCCCTGAAGTGGCTATTTCAGTCCCTCCCTTAGGCAGCAGTTGGGATGCCTGCAGCGGGCTGTGCCACTAAGGAGTAGGGATAAGCTGCTGGGGCAGCACATCTTCCAGATCCATGCACAAATATATGTATGTATTTATAGTATGCAGAGTGATGAGGCTGCCTTTTCCTGGACTTGCCATCCTACCCAGCTGCCCGTGCTGTGCCAACATTTCTGCTATGGTAGAACCTTTGTAACTTCAGTAAAATAATTTTAATGATACATAATCAGGATCCTTCACTTAAAGAAAACATTAATTTCAATCCAATTTTAAGAAATACCATGATGGAATTTCTTATGTCAAAGGTTTCAGAAAACAGAGGATCTAGGTGCGTAGAATTTACGAAACAGATTGTGCTTTGCTTGTTATTCGTTGTTGGCTACAGTCAATGAAGTATGATACATTTTCATGTTCCACAGCTGTTCTAGTACCTTGTTTACAACACTGAACTTTATTTTCCAACAGCAAACAGCAGTTTGTTGTCAGCAGCAAAAACAGAAGGCTGACTTTCAACGTGAAACTGAGAAATAAAAAGGAAAATGCATATAATACCAGAATCCAGGCTACATTTTCGGACAACTTGTTTTTCGCTTCATCTTCTTTACCAGTATGTGGAAATACCCATCCTAATTGTTTGAATTATTACCACTGATTTTCCAGTTTTTTAGAAAAAAAAGATTTTTTTTTCTAGTAGTGCCTTTCCCAGGCAAGCAGAATGTATATACACACCTCTCCCAATTTATTTCTTCAAATACCACAATATTCCCTTCAGTATATCAGTTTATTTAGGTCAAGGAGAGACACTGCCAGCTCAGCATAAAAGTTGGCTATCCATCAAGTTTGACCTCACCTCAGTATTTCAGTCATCTTTTCCTTACTTTAGGACTTGGCATCCTCATCTTCTGCTTGACTCCCAACATCTGAATGCAGTTGCTGTGCCACAGGGAATTCATATATGATAAATCAAGCATGCAGCAGGGATACAGCTTTAGAGCACAGTCTTTGGATCTAGAAACAGTGTTACGGCCAAGGCCATGTATTCCAGCTAGACAGTTGATCAGATTGAAGTGATTGCTCTATTGCTATACCAGAAGCTAGTCGTCTAATTAATTTGTCTTAGAAAAGGAGAAGAAAGGAATTTTGCAGACTRTTTTGGAGAATGCAGGAAATCTTTAATCTGAACTGTTGCTTCCGGACARTTCTTGTAGGATGAAATCCAGACGTCAGTGTCTGGTCTGTGTTGTGAGGCCGCTACTGGAGCGGTGCATGATGACTAAGAGTGAAATCCAGAGCAATCCCTATATTGAAGGGAGAGAGGGAATGGGAGGATTCATCACCACCCAAGAGCAGTATTTTCCTAGCAGTGAACTGGCAGAAGTACGCCACACAACGCTGAGAGTGCCCCTCTACGTCCCCATCATGTTCTGCAGCAGAATTATTCGTTCTATTTATGTTAAAAGACCACACTGGAGCTAGGGTTTTCCTCTGCTCTAAAAGCCCTGTGCTTAGAAGCATGCAAGTGGAGCTTTTACCCCAAAATGTGCCTGCTTCAAAGCAGGAAAAWTGCATAAGCTGAGAATGTGCGTGGCAGGGGGGAGGGTGTAATTCATGAACGGTAAATGTTTTGTAGGGATGTGTTTTAACAAAGACAGTACACTTTAATGAATTCTTTTCAATGTGATGATAACTGGTTATAGCCTTTGAGTTTGTCTTTCCTTTGGTGTGAGATGATGACATGCTCAGTATTCTGTAAAGTGGTATATAAGCTCCTGTGCACTGTAGATTTTTCCTACAAAGGTTCATTAACTGCACATTAGCATCTGCAGTTACAGTACTTAACTCTGAATCATGTTGTGTAAAAATGACTATGAAAGTTCTGTAAAAATGCTGTAAGAAAACACTGTAACAGTTAACGCGATAGGTGATCTGTACTGCAAACTGTCGAGCAGACAATCTCAYGAGATCGTTACAGCCTACAAGAAGGTGCACAGGACTGAGCCTTTTCCTACCTTTCACTTGTCTCACTGTAACCTCTGCCTCTCTTCCCCACCCAGCTGGTGAGCGAATTGCTGTCATGATACCTACTTGGACTGCTCCTTAATGTAATAGGTTCTCTGTTGAAAATACAAACCTGAGGATTTCCTGTCTATTTTGTCAAAACCTGATATTAAAATGACCTTTCTGTCTTTCTTCTGCAGAGCGATGGGACTGAAGTTTCTTGTCAGACCGGCACAGCTCAAACTACAGTCATTTGCCAAATCAGCTATCCTGTTTTCAGAACAGGACAACAGGTACAGCTAGCATATTCAGTAAGCTTTGCATTATACCCCCAAAATAGCCCTCCCCACCATCTGCATTTACTGCTGGTGAGGATTTCTTAGATTCAGCTGCAGTTAAATTYCCTTTGCTTTTCAGAGACATCAAAAGAACCAAACTAAGAGCTGAACTTTAGTGACCCCTACCAGATTAAGGGAAAAAAAATCCCGTGAAGCACACTTCTCCCTATCCCTGCAAAATGCCTAAACTCCCAGATGCAACTGTGACTCTGGGAGTATAAGAGCTCGGACCAGAAGCTGAGAGCCGCAGCTCAGCATGCCACAGTCTCCCGGGAACTCAGCAGAACTGCAGTCAAGCTCCTGCTGCTGACTGAACCCGGAGTTAGCTCCCGTCCCTGCTCTGTGAATGTAATCTCTGCAAGGAAATATGGTTGTCTTGAGAGGAGAGGGGGCAGCCCACACAGCCCTAGGATGGATCATAAATCCTTTTTGTCATAAATAGCATAAATCTCAGGATATCCATGGTCTTAGGGAACTTAATCTCTTATTCCTCTTGGGCAGAACAGAAACAGACTTCCAGCCTCTAACATAGTCAACTGGAGCAATAAGAAACTTGACAGAAAGAACAGAAACATGACATTCTGCAGAGGAAAAGAAAGCAAAACCAAAACACCTAATTAGATCTGAAAATTTAGTTTGGTCTATATTTTTAATGTCACTAGTCAAAGTGGACCTGTTGGAACGAGTGGAAGAGAAGAATGAAAACAAAGCTTGTGGCAATACCAGTGCTTAAAAGCATGTAAGGCAAACAACCCTGACCACCTTTTGTTGCAGCTTGCAGCTAGTTACACACTGTTGAAAACGTGCACATAGCTAATGTTTATGTAACAATGTCAGTTTTTAGGTGGAAGTGAGAACAAAGCAATTCTATAGTATTAGAGATTATAGAGAAATAGTACACAGAAATTGGCCAGTTGCACAGGGCAATTCCAGATCTTTGCACATACAATTACGTTTCTGTTTGTAAGTACCTTTCATGTTTTAATATAAACTCATTCATTGTCTGTTCCTCGTCTCTTCTGTAGGTATCTTTTGATATTAGTTTTGATTTTAACCTGAAAAATCTTCAGAATATGGCAAGTCTAGGTTTTCGTGCATTAAGGTAACCTATATTATTACATGAAAGAAAGTTAGTTATTAGTGTTCTAATTTATATCAAATAATTTTATAACATATGACTTAAATTTGTTTTGGTGAACAGTGAAAGTAAGGAAGAGCAAGACTTGGACAACGAGGTCAGTTTATCAATTCCTTTGCGGTATGATGCAGAAATCCACTTCACAAGGTACGCTGAATAACAAAAGGAGTCACTGTCATTTTTAAAAGGCATTTGAATATAGCAATAGCCTCTGAAAGACTACTGAAAAACATAATGAAAATGTGTTTTTATTTTGGAAGTTATAAGAAATTCCCGYTTCATCAGTAGTAGTGGAAATTTATGCTTTTCCACTAAAGTTGCATTTAAAGAATTACCGAATGTGTATGAAGCAATTATGGATCCATGTGTATAACTGTTATAGCAGATCAGATGCTCACATGAATAGAGGCTATATAAAAAAAAAACAGTACTTGTGGTTTTGATAATATAACCAAGATACATGCTATATCAGGGTGGGCCTCTAGGCCGAAATGTAGTGAAGTTAGATCAAATCTGAAGCTGAACTGAACAAAAAAGAAAAAAAGCCCCAGTTCTAACTATTACTTTCTCAGTAAGGAAATGAAAAAGAAAACATTTTTATTGACATCTCTGCTGAACCTGAACCAAAACCATGAATGCTTGTTAGTAGTTTGAAGTAATTATTTGAACTGCAACCTGAGGTGGCATATGGGGAGGATTCACCTTTGCTGCACCCTCCCCTTTCTATCCCTGTTCCGCCTCTCGTGGCGGCAGGAGCAGCAAGCTCCGCTTTCCCACCCTCCCTGCAGCCTCCGGCTCACGCTTACTCCTTTGCCTTCTGGCATCATCCTTTTCTCATCCCCCTGAGAGGTTAGACTGCACTGTTGCCTGAGGAGCCCTTTACGCCTGAGAAGGGCAYTTTGTAAGGAGAGCCAGCGAGGTGGGGAAGAAGAGAGACGGACAGAAATCCCTGGAAGACTGACCTTCATTTCATGCCCTAGAAATCTTTTCTCTTCAGCCCTTGAAACTCCCAGTCATTTGGGATGCACTGGAGGAGTAATCAGTCTGTTACTGTTCCAAATGAGTAATTTCAGTTACAGTTTAAGCTAAATTAGAACTGAAGCAAAAATACTGGTTTGACTTTCAGATAACATATGTTATTTTACTTTTTATCAAGAAAAGATTTGTTTATCTTTCCAAATTACTGAAGTTCTAGGATAAACTATATGTAGTTATATTTCATGCACTTGGTCACCAACTGTTGGTGAAGAAATGCCAAAGCATTCCAAAATTTATAAATCCAATCTGATAGAAAATAAACAGCAATTATTCAAAGATTGACAGAAATGGAGGCGTAACTGTTGGATGTATAAAGAGGAACCTGCTTAAAAATGAATGACAACAATGGATTTGGGGAATGAATGTTCAAAGGCTACCATAACCACATGAAAATGTAGGCTGCATGCAAAGACCTGAATTGGAATGTGGCCCCCAGTAAAGATGCTGAGTTTAATAATCTGCTTTGCAGAAGATGAGAGTTGAGAAAACTGTGTTGTCTTCCTAAAGAGCGACTTTTATAAGGAGACTCTCCTATTGTAAGCTCCCAGGAAAAGAGGTGGAAGTCAGCCTTATCATTGGCTTGTGGGAGTCAGTCTTGTCAATGACTTCTGCAAGGACAAGGAAGTGGATAATATGTGTGGGAAGGACTGGAGATTTGAGCAGTGAGGACACAGAAAATGCTTCAGATGGCTTTTCTGGAAGTCATTGTAAAGAAGCCCTTTCTTTCTTTTCCCATGGGAGAAAATATGGAGAATTGAAAAGGATCCCAGATACAGTATGGAGGAACACCAGTTGATGAGGAAGTACCTCTGTGAGACTGCATATGTTGTTTTGCAATTGTATGCACGGATGTTATCCAGATTAAATGGGGAGGGATAAATGAGAAGGATTTGTGCCTTGTGCTGCAGGATGGGCTGATGTAATGGAGTCATGATTGTCCATGCTCCTCCTTAACTCACTGCCTGGCTTGGTTTTAGACTGCTCAAATTAGCCTCCTCTAGGATAAAAAAGCAGTTCTTGGGATTGCGCACTGGAAGAGCTGCTCACAAGGAGCAGTGTGGATGTGATGTACCACACAGGGATGCTTTTGTTGTATTTGAGCACTGTCCCAGCTGGCTGTGCCTCCTCTAGCATCCACAGACCCTCCTACTGCATCCTGCCATTATACATCCTTAAGAGCTACCACGGTGGGTTGCAACAGCCCTCACTTTTCTTTGGAAATCTTGAACAAAAAGAAACATAAACAATAAAGAAAGCGGCCCAGAGGAGATGAGAGGACCACATGATCRGTAGCGTGCACCACAAGCAGGGTGCCGTGTGTGTTTTGGCACCTAGGCAACACAGAAACAAGCCAGTCTGTGGCATTGGCACTAAGCCCGGGGTTTCCTCGGGACCTGTTCCTATTTGTTGTTATAGATGCAGCAGGCGGGGGGGGGGGGAGGCCTCTTAATGAGGAGGGAGACCACAGCAAGGCAGAAAGTAGCTGCTGCAGTCAGACAGGAGCTTGCAATACCACGCTGAGGCACAGAGGGGTGCAGGAGGCTGCGCGGAGTCGTCCCTCTCCCGCAGCGCAGCGCAGCGCAGCCCTGCTAGCCCACATGCACATCCTCACTCGGGCTTTGGGCTTCAGTGCACAGGGTATTTTCTTAACCAACTTTATAACATTCAAACAGCATTACAAGCGAGTGATTTTTTTTCTTCTGATTTTATCTCTGACCTCTGTTTTTAACTACCTTATGACAAACCACAATGCATCCAGTTATGTGTGTTTTGATAACAGCTGCCAAGGTGAAATGTGTTGTTTTACGGTTGTTAACTAGGCTTGCCAACATCAACTTCTATGAAGTGTACTCTGATCATAACATTCCTTCCACTGTGAATAATTTTGGAGAAATTGGCCCCACGTTCAACTTCTCAGTTAAGGTTAGTAAAAGTTTCTGGTTCTAGTTCTAGAAGCTGCCTTACCTCCTTCTCGTAGCCTGCTCCCAAAAGCGGTTGAACAAAACATTCTTGATTTCACTGTCTGATTTTGATGCTTTATGAACCAGCCAAACAGTTGAACAGCTGAGGGATGGATGCTCACAGTCTTTATGGGCTTAAGGATGAAATCTGTACTTCCTGCACATGAGTGGAGTCGGGGAAGGATTGGCCAAGTGCAGGCACTGTTTACATCTTTACAGGATGGTTAATGCTTAACTTTAGGCCAACCATTCACTGTGCATATTTGTTTTCTGCTGACTTGATAAAATAAATCTTCTCAGACTTGGACTTTGAAATTTGAAGTTTGGCTAAGGGTTAAATGCTCAAACCAGATGCAAGAACTARAATGATCACAGCATTTATTACATAACTCATAAAAATATTGGGGGAAGCTTTAATTATATCCAATCAAATCTACATTTTACGTAACTGCTATGCTAAAGGACTAAATAATAGGCATTTTGGCTGTAGCAGAATATTTAGTTTTCAAAAAAGTCTTTCATGCAGTTAATAATTTCCTTACCAGTTAATAAGAGCTGGTAAGGAAATAGCCTGGGATCTGAAACAATATAGTGTACTTTTTGCTGTAGTATTGGTATATTGCAATTACTGCTTCAGTAAGTGTACTAATACAAAAAAGACTGTTGCAAAAGGAATCCATTTCTTTCTTAATCATCCTGGATTTATGATTTGCTTGCTATACAAAACGATTCTTACTTATGTGAGTGTAACTACCTGAATTAATTATGAATTATTTGCTTTTGCAGGTAACAACAGGAAGTATTCCAGTAAAGATGGCAACTGTGAAAATCCGTCTTCCAGAATGGACCAACAAAGACAATCCAGTGATGTATGTAACAGCAGTCGGCACAGATCAGGTGAAGGACTTAATTACATAAACGGCTGTTTYTGGGGGAGTTTAACCAGCACCATGTACATCAATTATTTCCTTCATAGTATGGTTGAGGTTCAGAGAATCTCTGACCTTTCTTCTCTTCCCATCTTCACAAAGGGAAGAGGGAGGGCGATCAAGACAGCAGTACACTAGTATCTAGTAAGAAGTGGATTATCTTTAGAGTCCACAGCTGACTTTTCATATGACCATGGAACTCTTCACCTAGGTCCTTTTCAAAGTTCTTGAGAAGGGTACAGTAAAAATGAAATTTTTAAATTAGGCGAAGATTTCCAGTTCACTCGGAGAAAAAAAATAACCATAAGAGCAGTTTAATTCTGATCTAAAGCAYATTCAGTCTCTTATTTTCCAAAAGTATCCAGTACTGTATAATTCACAGTCTAGCCTCCAACAGCCAGCAGCGGCTGTCAACATCTGGTCACAGAAATATATATTACTACGATATGATAACTCCTGAGTATGATGTCATGTAATTTAATTCCTGCCATCTCTTCTAGGCCAGAGGTGTTACCTGTCAAGCTCAGATAAATCCACTGCAAATAGGAAAAAGACCTTATTCTGCATCTTTCAAGAAAGAGAACTTCAGAGCTTCCAAAGAACTGGTGAGTAAGAATGAGCACTGTAGTGCAGGAGGATAGGGGCACAAATCTGACCCTTATGAGCCCACTGCTGTACCCGTGGGGAGCGCTGTGGTGGTGTTCCTTGCTAACTGTGCAGCAGTGGAGCCTGTGTATTTTTCCAAACATACTGCATCTGCCTTAACGGGAAGGAAGGGTCTTTGTTCACTGTTCACAGCTTGCAAGTACTTAATTTGTATGCACACAAAGGCCAGGGTAAGAAATCTGATCATTAAAAGAAGATTTGTTAAAGTGTATTTTTTAATGCATACTGTTGCCTCTCTCTGCTGTTTTCACTGGAAGAACTGTAAGAATGCAAAGTGCAGTACCATTACATGCAAACTGGAAGACCTTATGCTGAAGGGGGAGTATTTCGTGAATGTGTCCACCAGAATCTGGAATGGAACCTTTGCTGCTGTGAGTATCAACCACATTTTCATGAATAAAGCAATATCCAAATATTTCGCAGATTCTGAYATTTTTGAAACTTAGGTAAAGAGACCTTTTCCATATAGGAAGACTGTCCTGTCCTTTACATTATTGTGTCTATTTTTTCAGATTGAAAACTTTCATCTAAAAGTAAAATAAGTAGTGTGTCTGCATAACCTAAGAAAATGCTGAGATAATGCAGATCTTCATAGCTGGGGAAAAAAAAACAAAACAGCGACAAAAAAAAACTGTGCTGTGACTGTTTAATTCATCCGAGGGGCCAGAAACAACAGTTTCCACAAAACTGCATGTGGGACAGCAGTACAGTTTTGTCATAGTCTGGAAAATAATGTTGCTTTTAGCTTTTGAATGTCATAGCCTACATAGGGATCATTTTAAGTCATATCAAAATATCAAAAGCTTGTTAGTGGTGCCAGCTATATTTGTTAGACAAGGTGTAGAAATTTTTCGTACWGATTTTGCTGTTTTTATTAGGGTTGGTGTCAAGGAAACAGTCCTTGCTTAAAGAACATCCTGTAGGATGCTTAGAAGTATCCTTCAATAATATCTTGACTGTCCCATTTTAAATCACCTTGTGTCCTCCAGGATGTAATTTATCATGAATTACCAGACTTTTGAAATAAGACCATGTTTGCCTCCCAGCTAGGCAACCGACCAAACTGTCTTAGAGTCCTGGGTTTGTCTAGAGCATCGGGAACATGACGCAGTCTCAGTAGTCTGTCTGCCAAATCTTACAACTAGGTATTGACATTTAACAGCAGGGTTGTCAGGTTCAGTGTCCTGCTTTTAAAAAGGAAAAGGTCAGTTTGAAAATGTAATATACTTATGCTAGTGTCTGAAGGAAAGCATCTGTCTGCCTTAAAGTATTTTTCAAATCAGTTGGATCAAGAACATGGGGAAAGTGCTGACAGGTACACAGAAGGCAGAGATCYGAATAAAAGGTTGCCACTTTTGCAAAAATTGCCTGGAAATAATTTGTTTACCACTGGCAAATGGGAAGATTACATGTCACAAGTTTCTTCTTACCTCCCATTTTGTTGGTTTCTATTTAATGGTCAATGTTTAGACAACCTTGCAGGCACCCAACAGTGCCTGTCATTAGCTTTTTTATTTAATGGCAGTCAGTCCTTGTCTAAGAAGAGGTCAGCAGACTTGCTGGTACTTGCAGAACAAAGCAAAGAAAGATGGGTTTAGGAATTAAGGGTACTTTGAATACGGATCAGGCGAGTCTCTAAATACCTAGCAGCCCAGGACAGAATATTTGAACAGATGGCCACCGCGTAGGCGTACAACTGTGCACTGCATGGGCGGTCGGTCCAGCACGTCGGCTGCTGCGGACTCAGAGTTCCCTCTGTCAAGTGAGCCGCGTCTGGCCCTGCCAGGGTTTGTAGGTTTATTAGAACCAACTGCAGAGAGATGATTGAGGACGCAAAGGGACAGAGCGTTCACTGCCTCTGGGACGGCTTCTCCGGTACTGTTTGTGACGCTGGCAGCGCTGCTCGCATTCCCCCGCGAACTTCAAGATGTTTCCTGCGGTATTCTAGGAAATGGGCATCTGTGGCTGCGGCGCGTGGGAGTGTCGCACGGCGAACAGCGGGGCTAAGCTGGCAGCACGAGCACAGCTGTGCTCCGCTGCCTTGGAGAGAGGCGCAGAAGGAAGTGGTAGCTGGCACAGGGTCCCTTTCTAAATGGGAATTGGCTTAGGTTTTTTTTTCTCTTCTTTCTTAATTTGAGGGAGCGATGTCAGAACTTGAACAGTGGAGAGGAACAGATAGTGATAGGAAAAACTAAATGGGGAAAACCAGAGAATYGTTGGAGAGAGGTGAGGGGGGAAGAAGGGAAAGAACTTTCAGACTCCGTTTCCTTCCAAGGCCAGGGCTATGTCTCCATCTGTCTTTTGCCACTGGGCTGTTTCTCTCTTTCTCACAGTTTTTTTTTTCTTTTTTTTTTCTTGTTTTTCCCTTCACAGTTAACAGCATTGAAAGCTTTGAAATAACTTTAAAAATGTATATATAATCAAATTCTTCTGTTTTGCTTGAACTATATGATAAAGAAGAGCTAGTTCCTAAATTTCATTGCTAATAAGTAAAAACAGTGAAATTAAATCTGAATTACTGATACATTGTTGCTTTCATAGACATAGCTCAGGACAATTAAAAAGAAAGATCATTTTAATCTTCTCAATGCTGTGATTTTTTTTTTTCTCGAGTTCTAAAAGCTTCATTTCAATACAGGATAATTTTTTTAGGAKACCTATGTTCTGATTGATTTGCCATTTAATAGAGCTTCACAGTTTTTGTTTTTGTTTTTTGTTAACTTCTTTTTCAGTCAACTTTCCAGACATTACAACTTTCAGCAGAGGCGGAAATTGATACGCATAACCCTAAGCTATTTATAATTGGAGAGAATGCCCTAACTGTAAGTGATGGATAAGCAGATATTTAACTTCTCTATCTTTTAGTGTATTAAAATGATAATGTTTAATATTCAGTGTTACTGAGAAATATATAGCAAATTACACACAGATAACGTTTGAATGTGTTGAACTAAAGTGTCACGGCTATATACATCCTCCTTTAAAATAATAAAATATTTTTATCTAAGTCCTGTATATACAACAACAGTTGGCTGAAATTAAATCTGCAGATCTCAAATAGATTGTAAAACTGAACAAAACTCAATTAAAATCTTCTGAAATTCACTTAGCTTTCTCTTCTTAAAAAAAGATCAAAATTTAGACTTCTTTCTGCAAAAGAATTAAGTGCCCTAGGTAAATGAGCTCCAGTAAATACTTTAGCAAATCTGATTAATCATCTTATTTGTGGAAGTGTATTTGGTTTGATAGTTGTAAACAGATACTTGGCACAGCTGTCTGGCAAATGTACTTAATCTCATTGTAAAACATTGTGGAGTATTTTTGAATATGGAATGGCAGTAATATGGACAATGGACAATTATAGGGCAGGTAATCTCAGGAAAAATTACTAAAACACCACTTTGTTAGTTTGGAGTCCTTCTCCGAAGGATTCCATCAACTAAAATACAAACATAAATAGCACTCAAAAAATACTTTTCTACTATGATGCTACTGTAATCAAAAAAAAATCCTTGTTCTCTTGAACAAGGCCTTGAACATTCTCAAATTCAATTTGCATAACAGCATTTAGATTATAGGAATATAATTAAGGCCTTTGAAGACCAAACTGTAACTTAGTAAGGGAGTCAAGTATCTGTAAGTATAGCATGGCTGTGGCATAGGCAATGGAAAATTCAATTAAATGTGTACAAGAAAAATTACTGATTGACCTATCTCAAAGTAGAAATAAGGCCATAATTCAATACTTTTTTTACCATTATTTTCTCATGGGTCATTCCATTTTTGTAAAGAATCTCTAAATAGCCCATTTGTATTCAGAGAAATCTCCAATTCCTGAAGAAGTAAAGGGAATATATTTGAAGTTCTGAAAACAATGCCATGATTTTGCAGAACAATAACATGACCGTATTTGGAAGTGTGGTGAGAGCCCTGAGCTTTATGACATGACTTTATTCTACTAGGAGATGAAACTGCTTTATACACCATTCAAATATTCTAAGTAATTCTACAGGCCTTTTAGGTAGCTTATGAACCGTCTACTACTGGACATTATTCCACAGCTGTACCATGGTAGTGCCAATTTTTACAGTATTAGCAGTTCTGTTGGTGATTTCAGGAGAACTAGAATTAAACCTTTCAAATGACTGATTAAATTGACGGTTAACAAGTAAAAAGCAATTCTTTAATCAGCCATTGAAACATGTGCAGCTGGGACTTTTACAGTTCTGAGGCAGCAGTTGAGGAGACCCCAAAGATGTCTGCAGAGCTCATAAACAACAAAATGTATTTTGATAAAGTCTACAGACTGATTCTTCCGTGATAACCCTGTAAAAGCCCCGTAAATATTTGGAGTGTCACGGCAAATTTACCCCCTGGTGAAGGGCAGTGCATCACTGCACTCAGGGCAGATAGTTTCCTTTTGCACTTTGGCAATGGAGTCAGTACCCAGCACTGCATTTTCTTCTGGCCAGGGCAGAAATCATATCCACTCTTTGCTCTTATAACTTTCTTGGGCAAAGGACAGTGCAGTAGTAATTCTGGGTCTGCCTACTTGCACTGTTCCAGACAATCAGCTGGAGTGGTAGCATTCATCCAACCTGATACCTACATTAGTCATTCACATCTGAGTTAGCCCTCCTATAAACCCTAATCAGTAGAATCAGCAATAGGAAGCAATTCATCTCATCTTAAAGATGATGCTAAAAATAGGAAAGGGGAATTATGCTCTAAAAGTGTCTCTTCCTCTCTGCTGGAAGCCAGTGTCTATATTTATAGCATATATATAGATTGCATACATAGATACAGCATGTATAGATTATATAGATATAGTATTAGATGAGATGAATTACAGCCATGGGGTCTTACTGACCAGAGTTTGACTTTAAGGAAGACATTTGGTCATAACTATGTTAGKCATAGAATTACCTCTCAAATAGTGTCACTTCACTGTTAATCTGATAGAAAAAATATTACTAGACAAGCTGCACACTCATATGATGTTGGCTCTTCTAATTTGGATGAGCTGTATTGCAGTGTAGCCAAATGAATTGATACTATCTTGTGATGCTATGTGGAGAAGCTGCTTAGATATTTTTGCGTAAGAGCTTTCAGATTTTTTTCCAAGTTAGAAAGCATTGCCAGCTGGAGGACAATATGTTAACCTGCTATAATCATCATTATGGCCATTTTATTAAAAAATACACAAAGCTTGCCTCTGTGAAATGAATACATATGGCCACACCTAGCACAACATTAGAGCCTTCCAGCAGAAACGACTTAAATCACTGAGATGTCAGTTCAGTGCAAATTTCCCAGAAAACTTGAGATTAAATTACACCAGACAAATGCACTGAGCAAGCAACCCTCTGAAAGTAAACCGACATGACTTCTTTTATCATGTTTCAGAAAGGAAAAATATCTTCATGCTAAATGAATGTTGTTCCACAATTAAATCCAAAGATTTGTCAGCTCCTAAGTTTTAGGCCAATATCTCCTTGAGCAGCTATGCTACATGTAACAATATTAGTTGGTCATACCCAGTGCAACTAGATAGAGTAACACCTGAAAACTAATTTCCAGGCACTATATTCTGTTAATGGGAGCTCTYTGGTATTGAATGTAGTTCTTCGGACCAGCAGGAAGCATAAGTGTGTTAGAAATAGTCCTGTTTCACCCATACATCATGCTGCAACTTCATGCAGTTATCTCAGGAGAACACACATTAACATGAAGGGCAATGAGGACCTAACAAATTGCTAGTGCCTTTCCAAGAAGGTCAGAGGAGCAGGCAAGAGACAGAGGACCTGCCTGGCAGAAGTGTCAGTACCCACCATGAGCATACAATAGTGCGTGGACTCTGTGATTAGTTTGCCTTATCACAGCTGGCCACCACCGATAATAGACACTAATAGCAGTGAGTTGAAGTAGTTCTTCCCCAGCTGACATAGCGGAAGCCTGTTTTCAGCAGATAGTGGATCTGCATGATCTTGTTCACAGCCTGTAKTCTGTGTTTAAGCACATCCAGTTTATCTGGTGACAGCGTGTCTGTGCAGTATGGGGATAACGCCGAAAGAATTCCTTGTACTGAAGAGACAGAAAACTAATGGGAAGCTACTGCTTCTCTACCTGCRTATGGCCATTAGTGACGAGGGACTCTAATCCTTACAAGGAATTCTGTGTGCTACAGAGGTGCAAACGGGTACCTGTGAACACCAGTGGACGCTAGTGTAAGAGCTGCAACCTTTTTATCTGGAATGTGTACAGCCCAGCTATTCTTGATAAGTAAAGGATTTGGTTTACAAAACTTACTTTAAACACTATTAACATTAACCCATAACACACAAATCTTTCTGCTTTCAGATCCCGGTTACAATAATGAAGCCTGATGAGAAAGCTGAAATACCAGTTGGTGTTGTGATTGGCAGCATATTGGCTGGACTCTTTTTGCTGTTAGCATTGGTTGCTGTTTTATGGAAAGTAAGTTTATATTCTTGCAAAGAAAAAGCAGAAAATAATGTTTCCTCATAAATGCACTTGGGCTGTTTTCTTTGGAATCTTTCTCTAATGCTGAACAAAACTGCACATGCAGTTTGGTGGTAAAAATAATACTGTATTGGTACTACACCCTGGAGGCAGCATATAGATGTACTTTTAAAAATTCTGAGAGAGAATTTACTGAAATGAGTGGCCATAGATATTGGCACATGAAGGTGTTAAAYGACTTGCCAATGGCTAAAAACACGGCAGTGGCATTTCTGTCTTCTGACATTGCCTGCGTACCTCCACAACTCACCAGCTGGACTCTGCACTCTCCCAGGCTGGGCAATAGAAATCACTGGGGGAGACCAAGGAGAGGGAAGATAAGCACTGAACAGACAAAAAAGAGAACAGAGAAAGGCTAAGGCAGTAAGTGGCTTACAAAGAATATCTGGTTTAATGGGAGGGAAAAATGTGTCTGTGTGCCAGGGCTTTGGTGTTTAAACACCCCCCGGCACACCAAGACAGCCTGGAGAGGTCTTCAGGCTCCTGCATTTTGACAGAGAGACAACTTCTGTTKTGGTATTTGGTTGTGCCAGGCAGTTTACATGCCAGCTCATTTCACTTTACAGAATTAAGAAAGTTCAACAAATTAAACACTGTGAGTACACACATGCACATTTGCATTTTCTATCACTATCCTGTTAGCTCAACTAAGGAATTGTAACTGTAAATGACTGAATAGATGGCTCTTGAAAATATCCTATTTTAGCAAGTATACTAACGGATAGCTAGTTTTAATATGACATGATATGTTATTTTAAAACTTACAGCTTGGCTTCTTCAAGAGACAGTACGAAAAAATGACACAGGATATAGAAGATATCGATGAAATTACAGAACTCACAAAGGACAAGGACTGAAGGTACAGAGTGATGGCAATAAAGAGAGGACATCTGAGCTACCAACAGTAGTCATGATCCAATTAGTTCTTCAGCAGGAGTGCCTTAAAGTTTAATAACATTTAAACATTTTTTTTTAATGAAACTGTCTTTTTTATAGATGAAAATATTTTACAAATTCTACTCTATTGTAAGAGTAACTGCAGGACAGTTTTTTTTTTTTTTCGAAAATGATTTATAGTGCCTTTTCTTGTATATTTTTGCCTTTCAAACAAACTTAGCCCTTAGAACTGGCAGGTCCGGAGTTTACAGTAACATATTGTGCCAGCAACCCTTCTCCTGATCCACTGCAGAGCGAAACAGAGCAATTTATTTCAGATTATTGTGGGAAGCATCAGTTCATAATTCAGTTGACAAGTACCATATGTGTAAAGGACATTTTCTATTAACTTGATGATGAATGTGTGGTGAATACAGTTTCCAGCCTGGGAGAAGAAAATTCAATATATCATTGACTAGCTCCATCCTTATTGTTTTAGAGAAATGATTTGCACTAGCAAACCTTTGTCTTAACTAATCTATAAACTATAAAATGGGAACTGCGTATGAAGATGTCTATCCATGTGTAATAGGATAACCAGATGAGCATTTCACTCCAGAAGACCACCATATTCCTTGCACTAAGGTCATAATTAAATTACTGAAGTATATTGTTTTTGGAAAATATTGTCAAATGATAAATGTAACTGCCTTCTGCATACTGAGAAGAAAATATGAATTTCACAACCACTTACAACATATTCTCTGCACTGTTATGACTGTTTTTCAAACATCATCTAGAGAAGCACTATCAGTACTGTTACATGGAGCTTTAAACTAGCAGTCCCTCTGACATCAGATTGGCTTTTGGCATAAACAGGGAAGAGAGACAAGATTTTGCCTTTAGTTCTGTACTGGAAGATTTTTGCAAGTATAAGTGCATGAAGTGAACTACAGGGGATGATGACCGAAAAAGTAAGCTACTGTTAGGCCAGAGGAGAGTGAAGATCTAAGCTCTATAAATTGTGTACTGCACTTCAGCATTTCAGTGCTCTCCAGAACAAAGCTCAGTATGACCTTCTTACCTGTTATATAGGGTCCCATGTCTCCATGTCTTTAAGATGCTTACATTTTATACAGTAAAGTACTGTACTGCTCTGGATGGAGCTCTGTTAACTGCACAACACTTGGGTGACTTTGTGTTGGTTACTAACGCCTCAGATTCATCACATGCTATTATACTGCCTTTGTTGTAATGTAAGCTCAGGCTCAGGAAGGCCCTTGCTCTTAAGACAGGTAACAGTCTTAACAGAATTGGTCTTTTGTCTGCCTTTCACTCTCATGGCTGGCAGTAATAACCTGTTGTGAGAGAAGATGTGTGTGTTGTCTTTATGTAGGCTGATCACACTGAAAATTGATTCTGACTCCAAGGAGATTCACTTATTTGAATATGCCTAACTGAGTTAGAACCTCAAGCCTTGCCTTCCCAAAGGTAGTTCTTCATCATGCTTAGGCACCTTTAAAATTATTTTTTGAAGGGCTTTTCAGAAATGAGACTTGAGCATGCTTAGAAGTTTTATTCAATCTTTTTAATCAGTAATCAGTCAGGAGCCAACCACCTTTTTTGGTAAACGATGGCTTCATTTACAGTGGCACCTGGACTGTGTTCAGTGTAATCTTACGTGTGTTTTGGATTTGTATCTATGAAATGTTATGTTTTAGTTTTGAGGGTTTTTAAACATTCTGAAAAATGACCTGGATTCTGATCTTTTTTGTCTAACAAACAAGATGGTTAGCATCAGCTGAGTCTGTGGCCAAAACAATTATTTTAAAAAATAAAGAAATGTAGCAATTGTGTAAATTTCAATAATAAGCTCTTGATTTGTAGTTATCAACCCAGAGGGCAAGTGCGCTAAAAGTAAAGATAAAAAAAATTGCCTGCCTCAATTCTTGCATAAACTTGAGGAGGAAAAAAGCAAAACCCTACACCCGTATGTGTGGGAAGTTCCTCTATAACTAGGGTCATACACTCCAGGCCAGAGAGGGAATTTCACAGTGGAGCAAATGGTAGCATCTTTCATTTCTGGTGCTGCTTGCAAGGAAATGTAGATATTCAGCCAGATTTTCCTCATCTGCCTCAAGTGGCAGGTATAAATCTGTATCCTACACCCAACTTTGGGGGAGAATTTAATAATTTATCAAGTAGACAGCAATGATTAAATTCACTTGTCTTCGCTGGGTTTTATTTTGTCCCAGACAATAAGACTTTCCCTCTTGCCTGAAAACAATACTGTTCTCAAAACAAAGGGAAGGCACAGCACTGGGTAAGGTTTTGTATCCATCACCTAACCACTTAAGGTTAGTAGTTTTATTTGTCCTTTATGATTAATACTTAAATGGCAAATTCAATTTTTGTAATGGGTGAGTTTATTGCACTTTCAAGTTGGCACAGCTGCAAATAATGCTGGAAATATGATGTATATTTTGTATTATGTTCAAGGTTTGTTTTTTTTAGTTTTACTTTTTTTAAAACAGCATGTTACAAATGAAATAATATTCTGAAATGTCAGGCTTCAGCATGTGCTTTTGTCTGTGCTTGCAGCAAGAGAAGTCAGGACTACCTTCAAGCTCAAGTTATAAATAGATCTGATTCTAGTCTTGAATCTAGCTGCAGACTTCTTGAAGTACTAGAATCAAGTCCTAACTCAGAGTTAGTTTCATATGAGACTATGTAGATTTGGGGTGTACAAAAGAGTTTATAATCAGAGTTCTGAAAGCTAGTGTGTAAGCTCCACGGGAGCAGGGACTCTCTGTTTAGTGCCTGCCTGAGGGCCTAACAGCGTTACTATAATAAAAACAAGAATACTGCTGAACATAGAGTCATTTATTTTTGAACAGCTCTTCGATGGAAAGAAATGGTACTGAAAAAGCACAACATAAAATGGCRCCAAATATGCTTTTGTTCCAGTAGCACACACTGAATACTTTAAGATGACGACTCTGCTAGGTTTAGAAAGAAGCTGCATTTAAATTTTTGTAGGTTAGCGTCATGAGTGTAACACCAATAATAAGCTATATTGTAATATAAGTAAGTTAGTTCACATCAGTGCAGAATACCTGTATGTGGATAGCTCTGAGTTCAAACACATCGATGATAAAACCACACTAGGCCCAGGCCTTTATATAATCGCATGTGGTTATCTCACTTCCCTTGCATCTATTCTGCCAGCCCCATGCCCTCTGCKCAAATAGTTTGTTATATACAGAATTGCTTAATAGTAGCATCTCCTGGCAACAACTCTGGCTATTTCCTACCACATGATGAAAAAGCAGAATGCAGCAGTGCCAAGGGAGATGGGTGGGAAAGGAGGGGAGGGAGGAATTTGGCTATGACTGGGAAGACAACGGACAGTCATGACAGTACCACCTGAAAACTAGACACTTTTGTGGAGATTACTTTTTTCCCTCTTAACTCCTCCATACTTTATTAGTGGTAGATAAACTTTCCAACTTGAAACTTTAATGCTTCCATAATACAGATGACCCTGCTCTTAAGGCACAAAATTCTATCTTTCAGCAAGATTAAGCCTTTTGCAGAATTGAGAACCAGTTGCCTTATATAAGGACTTGTCTGCATTACACCCCAGCTTTGGATATGACAGAGTAACAAAAGCTTGCTCACATTCTTCAAGTAACTCCACAGGACAACACTTTACTTACTTACTGGAACAGCTTAAAATTGAGTTTTCATTTTTTTTGAAGGTTTAGCATCTGTTTTCATTACACTTTGTTTATAGTTAGTTTTACTAGTTCTTCCTTATGTTTTTGACAGGACAGACGAGTACATAAAACAAATGTTTCTGTGAAGCTACAAATTCCCTGAACAGCTATAGGAAAAATGAGCTGAAAGAAAATCCAGGAGTAGACTAATTAATTTAGAATTGAGTAATTTAACGGCTTCATTACTRAGTGCAACAGTGACAGTTCCGTGAGTTACAGTAGAAGCGAGCGCCTGCATCTCCCAGCATACCCCAAATCCAGGCAAACAGGCTGGACCACTCAGGAGACCTGTGCAGCAGGAGCTCCCTGCCCGGCACAGTTGTCTCTGTACTGCCATCTCCTGGGTAGGCTCCTTATAACACAGCCCCCCCCCCCCCCCCGAAATGTATTTCGGGGCTTCCATCAGTTAATCCATACTCTTCCATCACTTAATGCTTTCATAGTATGTATCAGTCTGAACCCCTTTTAAGAACAAAACAAAATGAAATATTATGAAGCAGGAAATTCAGACTTAGGCAATGTTAATATGTGGMCATTCTGCCAGCCAAAGCGACAGTCTGTATCCAAATACTGCCTGTCAACATCAAGTCATTTGCTCAGAAGGACAAATTCTAGCATTGCAGACATCTACTTCCATCCCTGCCATACACTTTGGCTTGTCTATCTCTACACAAATCACACATCTACGCTCTGTCTTCAGTGGCTGTTCCCAGTGACACCTACTTCCACTTGGAGCTGCTGGCTCTGCAGCTTGCTGTCACACAGCTGGAAGAGCCTTATATGGGTGGGAGTATGCTCCTCTATAGCCAAAGAAACTGCTAGACATATCCCAGAAATCTAGGGCTGCACTTTTTATATTGATCCTCAGCTGCCCATCAGGCAGCTTACAGACCTTGTCAGAACACAAGATACTTTTTGACCAGCAGCCTAGTTTTGTGTGTGTGTGTGAAAACCAGGACATGTTCAACCACATCCTTCCCTGACACACAGTGAGAAGCAGCTGGGGTTCATCCCCCAGCCTGGAAATTTGGAAGCACTTTTGRGTCACTCCAGGCATAGCCTTAGGCAGCTATCATAGGACAGAATAATTTGCCTTTTCTTAAGATAACATTTGCCCAGCAGAGCACAGAGCCCTACAGAAGGCTCAACAACTAGCTCAGAGTATGTACTTAAATTTCTGAGAGATACATTTTACCTCTAATTATGCTCATCATCCCTCCTAGGGGGCTCTTCCATTTCTCTTTCAGATGCCAGCTGAAGAACCCAAAGTTACACAATCCTGATACATCATTGTTCCAGAACAAAGCAGTACTTGCCTCATGCACAGCTAGGGACACAAAATGACATTTCATTGTTTTGACCATGGCAGTGTACACATATTGTAACACTCAGTTGTGACTCAGTACAACATCTCTTCCATTCATTGTTCCTGGTCACAGTGGGGAAGTACACTATTATTCCTTCTCTTTTTTTCTGCACCCTCCTTCCCAGCTGCATTGCTGATGGGGAAGGTGCATTTAAGGTCACCCTGGATAAATCTTCTACAAGACTGCAGCACTAGACAAGCATTAGTGAAAGACAGGAATTGCCTCTGAATCTGAAGTCCCACGCATGATTTAGCTGTTCTAAATACCACTGTTTTTCTGTATTAAAGCGCAGCACTAGCTTACAAGCACTGCATAGGTTTTACTTCATTTACAAAGCATCCACGACAAGGCAAATTAGACATATATTTGTTTGGAATTAGCACACTCATTAGCTGCATGGTAACAGTAAACAAGTTAATGTGGAAAAATGAATGCCAAAAACAGGAAACAGTCTGTATTAGTTACTTTAACAAAAAGAATTAGTAGGTTGAGGAAGTGATCTGTAATCAGGGTTCTGTACAATTCCCAGAAAAAATGACATACAAATAACGGAGGGCTTCTCTCCAACATCCAAAGCAAATGAAAATTCAACCTTGAACTTGCTCAGCTCTGCCTAGATAATAAGGCCCACATGGTTTGGAGGCTACGTATGTGTGTGCACGCAAGGAACAGCTGTCCTGCAGAGGAGCTATCTCTCACTTCCATTGAGGGACAGTACACAAGATAAGAAGCACAGTTCAACCATACTCCTGCCTAAAGTTTTGTATTTCACTAAGGTTTAATTAATCCAGATAAAACAGACATCACTACATATTAAAACTCACAGATAACACCAGGGAGAGTAGATATCATTGCCTATTTTTCAAGTTTTATTTTGTGCAGCAAACAGCTGTTTGTAGATTTTCACTACAGACACAATTAAATAGATTATACAGCTAAAGCCCAAGTGTTGTACGATGTAATAATATATGAGCTTGAGCAAATCATTTTATTTCTCCTTACCTCTTTCATTTGCCATCCTTTATATCTATCTTGTCTACCTTGGTAATAATTATTAGGTAAAACCTGCCTCTCAGCATTAATAAAAATGCTGTACACAATGGGGCTTTGAGCATCCAAACACTATCATGGCACAGAATAATACTATGAAGAAATGATCTTTCTTTGGTAAGCAGCTGATTTTCAATGAAAGTCCATGCTTACTTCCTCTTTAGGTAGGTTTCATAATAGTAACAAAACTGTACTAGAAGTTTAAAATGTGAATATAAACTGTAAGAAGTATACTAGATTTCATTGTCCTTTGAAGAACCAATACATTCTGATGACTTTAAATGCTAACCCATCTAAAGTCAAACTACTAAAGCCATTTATTCTTAGAGTTGCCTCTTTGTAAAAGAAGTTGGCTTTCTTCTGCCACACCATAGAATTACATAGTTACAAAAGCTCCTTGAAAATTAATCATATCTAGACATCACTATGATGTAGTTAAGGGTTTGCGTGCTAATGCTAACACAAGTTTGTTGCTGGTGGAGTATTAGATCTAACTTTGAGACAAGGTTTGTCCATATTTTTTTAATGTAATGGACTTGTAATATCAGCTGCACAGTAAAAATATTTCTGTGAGACACAGCTACCAGAAAGTAATCACTACTGAAAAATTAATAACTCTGGGGTATAGTTTATATTTTCTCCTCTGTCGGTATCAAAATGTTTAATCTACTTCAAGTAGCTTTCATGTTACAACAATGTCAAAATAGCGTTAAGCTTGCAAACTGATTCTGCATTCATACAAAATTAAACTCAGGAATATTTTTAAGGTTAAAAAAAAAAAAAAAGCATAATTGTCCTGTTATGACCTCCCATCCCATACAGACAATGAACACAGATTATCAACATAAAGGCATTAAAGCAGTATATATAACACAGAGGAGTCAAACTCTTGCAATCAGGAATTTTAGAGAAGATTGTTTTAAAAACTGACTCTAGATGAAAAAGTATAAAGAGATGATTTTAAAGGAAAATCAAGACCACTTAAGAACCCTATCAGTCATTCATTTAATTCAGTCCTAATTAAATTATTCAGACTGAAATATCTATTACAACTTGTCTAAAAACATACAGATTCTCTGTAACATATAGATTCAAAGTTAAACCAGCATTTTAGGAAGTCTTAGGAACAGTAAGATTTTATTTTTAAAAGAGTACAGTTATTTTTTTGAATTTACCCAAAAGCATTCCTTGTTTTCTTTCCAAGAATACTCGTCCTCATAAATCTCCTGCAAACATAAACAAAGAATGGGAAATACTGTGGGAGTCTGCTACATACATAGCTGCAAGCCAGGCCAAACAACTCAACAGCCACCCRGCTATTATTTACTGATCACATCAGGAATACACAGCAATAAGCTGGCAAAAAGAAAGCAGAGAAGGCAGCATCCTTAGAACATATGGCCTTCCATGTGGGCAGCTACTGAACCTTGGGCTGAATGCAGCCTGAACCCCAATAACTTCAGGATGGCCCACCTATGTAAAAGCCACTTCAGGAAAGATCTAGAAGAAAGGATGCAAAAGCCAAGAAGCATATAGCATTCATGTCTGAAACAAACATTTTATGTGATGCAGTGCTACTCTAACATCTTTTGTAGAAATAAGTGTACATAAAAYGTTGATGTTGAAAAAAATGACATCAATGCTCAAAATACAGTAAGTACGACACATTTGGGACTAGTAGATTAGTTACTACCCAGCAGTTAATAGTCCCAAATTCAGCAGGGCTTTGAACCCTGGATTATTATTTCTGAGACCACAGAACCCCGTTCTCCTGAAACRGGTATCGGAAAAGAAAACATTTTGCACCAAGCAGTAATTCAGAGAACAACCCTGTTACCATATGCCAGGATTTCCCTAGGAGAGAAGGCAGAGGTAATGCTCGTTACTTGCACACAACACTGTGGTTATGCAATAAGGCTCTTTCCAGACTCAGGCTGGTCTCTCCACACATTGCTGGGTGCCCATACTAGCTCTGGGACCTCTGCACATTCCTTCATTATGTGCTGTTGCTGTGCTTATGTGCACTGTTGCTTAATGYTCTGTGCCTACTTAAGGTTACAGGGATGAGGGGAAAACAGAAAGACCRGAGCTGCCACTTTCACTTGTAAACTGCAACATCATTCAAAGCAAAGCTGACTCAAGGCTTTTTCAGAAGCCTACRCAGGGTAACTCTTCTTAAGGGTAAGAGGAGCTGGGATATATAGGCAAGGGAGGGCCTTCTGGGTGTCCTCCTGCCACCAATGGGCCTGGTAGCAGTAAGAGGAACAACCACTAGTGCTAGAAAAAGGTGTCTCCCCAGCAGCAACTGCTGCCCATCGTGCTTCAGCTCCTTCCCTAAGAACAATAGCAGCCTCCAGCCCAGCTGTTTAAGAGTCTGGAACAATCCTAGAATGAACTTGGCCCAAATGTACCTTTTTCCATATTGGGACGGATGCTTTTAAGGTGTTGATGCAGTACCTCACAGCTTCAAGGGATTCTGCTCTGTGTGGAGAGGAGACCGCAATAATTACACTTGCTTCAGTTATTGGAACCAAGCTACGGAGAAAAAGAAACAACAGCACTTTTAGTTGCTCTTGATGGTAAGCATTAGCTAAAAGTTGTGGCCGTGTCACGTCAATATTCTGGCCACTCACTCTCCTGACTCATTCATACTGAGCAAGTGTTAGGCCATGTCCAAAAGATTATACACTTTCAAAAGGAAAGAAAACCACAACCAAAATTAATACCAGATGGGAGAATTCCATGCTTTAGAATAAATAAACCCACCAGCCATAGTCTTTTTTCTTTTCTTTCTTTCTTTATAAAGTTTATGGAATTAGAGGGGGAAACTGCTAACTTATAAAAATGCATAGGATACTCACTGGAAGCTGGTTGATTAATAGTAACAAGACAGGAATGGCCAGTACTTACCTGAAAGGCTGAGAAATCATCTCAGTTTGGAAACAAATATGTGAAAAAAAGAAATAAAGCACCTCAGATTATAAGGATTTTGCACAAAAAAATAATTTTTGACAAATTCCAATTTCAAAATTACAAAGTTTTTCATTTGGCATGCTATATGTACCAAAATGAGTTAAGAGGTAGCACAGGGTTTGTCTTACTCTTCACAATGGCAGTATTCCCAAAAGCTGCTTCCCAGCCTTTGTGATCACCTCCTAAGTTACTCCTGCTGAGAGTAAAACAAGTTGGCACTTGCAACACACACCCCAAGCCCTGCTAATTTCACTGAGAAATCTGATGAACAGAAAAATCTCAGGAATATGTCAGAGACTAGCATTCCATGTTTTAAACCCAACAAAAGATGGAYCTCCAAGATTCAGAGACTGGAAGTTTTCCTACCAGCATGGTTAGCAATTCCCATTCCCACCCCCTTATTCATAGGAAGCTTTTAGGCTTCCTGTGGCATAATTTGACTTAAATTTGACAAAAATAAATTGACATTCTAAAGCACTTCAAGAGAAAAGAGAAGACACAAAAAAAGAAGTGCCTTAAAAAAACAACCTTGCCCTTCCCTGCAAGGAAATCACCAGCCCTTCTCCTCACTTTCAAACCAGCACATCAGTATCAAAGTTCAAGTAGGCTTAACCCAGATTCCAGCAAACATTACCAGTATACACTTTTTGAAAAGCCAAAAACTAGATTTCTGAAACTTAGTTGTGCAGTGAGAGGTTGATCTTGCAGCAAGCTTTGCTGCATTACAGATTATATAGACTCCTGCACATCCTGCAGGTACGTAAGCACAGCCAAGCACCAGCCAAGGATTAACATTCAACTTTTAGAAGGATGGGGTCTGACCATACATACCCAAGTCTATGGTGTACTGCAATGTGTTTGACTGATGGCCATTTCTTTCTAACATCTGTGCAGATTTTCTTTATTTCAGTCTCCGCCATTGAAGTATATGCTTCATACTCTAAATGAATCACCTTTTTCCCTTCAAAATTATTTCTTGTAGTACCTAAACACAAATAAGTTATCAACTAAAAGCACCAATATATACTGAGTAAAATCTAGGATCTCCCATCATGGCCAAGGTCAGCACTGTGAAAACACACTGCCCTCCCCTCATCTTGGCTGTGTAAGAAGATTCTTCACACTAGAGAAATCTCTAACATTCCAGCCAGAATTTAGTCCACAGATTGTGCAAGTCTGCAATCAACAATGCCTAAAGCTAGGATATCTTTTGAGGTAACCAATAAGGTGCTATTATCGTATTTGCCCATGCAACATTTAAGTGTATTTGGGAGCCCAGTGGCACTCAGGTTTGAGCACAAACGGGTTTGAGTATCTATACCACGTACATTAAGCAAGAGGACAGAGTGATTAGCCTTGACCTTCCCCAGAGCATTGGTTTGCTTTCAACCAAGATCTAAGCAGTAGCAGCTTCCATACAGGTGAGCACATGTGGTTTGCATAGCCACAGCTACCCACTTCCCACCTAGAATGAGAGTGGGAAAGGGAAGGGGGAGTAACTCCAAGCAGTACTCTGTTCCAGAGCTGCTGTTCTGCTTAACCAGGATAGCAACATCAGCAGGGAAGCTCCTCACCACTCTGTCCCAATGCAACTGTAAGAGTTGCCACAGTTCTAAATAATTTAAAGTGAATTTTCTACATGTCCTGGGTTCACTCTAGAAATGCATTTATTTGAAAAGCACAAGTTTGGGGTGTGCAGCAATCTGAGTTTATTAGACAATTAACACACCCAGAGATCCAGCATAGAGATATTAAACTCACCAACGAACAGAGACACTGCCCCACAATATGGCGAAATGACCAGCTCTGACACTTCATCTACAGACAGCTTTCCAGACTTGAGCTTGATAAAATCTTTTGGCACATCTTCACTTTCATCCATAGCTCACTAGAAGAGCTGAAATCAAACAGATTCTGATGCTCTTTTTGGCAATACTAGCACATGCCAGTTGCTTTTATCCAGTACTGATGCCCCAATTTATTCAGAAAACATGCACCATCTACTCACTCACCATAAAAGACCAGTCTCCATGTCAAAAATCACTTCCCAACAGACTTGCTGAGAGAGTATTAACTGCAAATCTCAAGGGATACCTTTTTATTTTTTAATGTGTATGGGTTCCCTTCTGGCAGGAAAGTCTGGTCAAATAGAACTAAACTAAGTCCAACACCTCAATTTAACAGTACAATCAAGTACTGTAGACCATTTTGCTAGCGGATCTGTAAGACTGTCAGCCTCTTCTGCATTTTATCCTGAAATCAAATACAGTTTACAACAGAGATTTCTAACAAAGAACTCTTGGGTTCTAATTCTAAGCTTTAATATACTTCTCAGGACTTTCAAACCCCTATCCTATCAACCTGTTTCAGTAAAACAGGAGCCTCTTCTAGTTTCTCTGTGTAGAGACTAATTATCAATCCATCTAAGAATGAAGAGCAAAAGAAGCATTCAGGGCAGCAGCAACGAAACTAAGCAAAATAAATTCACTGGACTAGCACTTCAAAGCATGCAGAGAAAAAAAAATCTTCTAAGAACATTTGTCTCTTTGAGAGCAACAAACAAAAAATTTTTAAGCAGCAGACAATTCTTCTCTAATATCTTTTCTCTAAACAATTAGCAGCAGATTTTTCATTATTATCTTACTTAGGCAAGCTGGATGTCTACAGCCAGAAACTACTACTAAATTATAATAAGACCTAAAACCAAAATCAAAACAATGCCTGACCTCTCTGGCAATTTTCTTCCATTTACTGCATATGTGTTAATCATTTATTTGTGCAGCAGCTTATAGTTTCTGGTCAGCACTGATTCTGTCCAGCAGGAAACACACGTTAAACTCTCTCAAAAGAGTAAGGGTAAGAGGGGGAAATGCACGTCACATCTCTGGACCTAAACAAAAAAAAGGAAGATTACATAGAATCTAAGAGATATTTCAACACACGATGATCCTCCATAGAAAACCAAGCAAGAAGTGATACCTGCAAAAGAGGATTTGGACAGATTCAGCCTCCACTAATTGGTGGGATGATGGCAATCTCGTCTCCTGGGTGCAGGACCAGGAGCTGATCTCCAAGAAGCACGTACTCCTGCTGAACAGCAAAAACCACTTGATCCCGGATGACAGCAAGCCTGAGGGGGATTGGCAAAAGCACAAATAGGTTTCTAAAYAGAGTGTTTGCATTTAACCACGAGATTTCTTTAAACAAAAATCTGGTGCACAGCCTAGGGTAGCTGAAGTCAATAATACTAAGACTTACACAATTCTGCTTCCAGTATACTTCTAAAACACCATACATAACTAACYCTCACCTCTTCCTCTTGGATTTTATTGTTGCAGGTAAGAAGGAACCAAAAGTTTTAGAAGTCAGGAATTAAGTTTGTCACAAGCATTTATAAACAACATCAAAACTGACTGAGGTATGCAAGATCCACTTCAGAAGCTTCTAACAAATCAGTAAGTAATTCAAGATGATACCAACTATCTGAGTTGGGTTTAGAAGAAGATGTGTCCCCTGATTCAGTCTGGCGGGACAAAATGGTAATTTTCTTCCAAAGCAAGAAGTGATGTGGGACGCTGTTCCTAAGATCTCATGGAGATTCAGTGTCTGTGAGTTGCTGTTCTTGTGCAACCTCACAGTTTATGAGGCTTTTGGTGTTTTGTACTTACAGTTCTGAAATCTACTATTGATAAGGAATGGCAAAATGGATGAGAAAAAAGATACAGTGTTTTCTGGCATATGGATATGTAAAGCAGATTTTCTGTGTATTTGCTTCGTCCTCACCTCTTTGAGATATTGATGTGACAGGCCAAAGTTCTGGACACCATGAGATGGGGAGTCTCTTTCACAACTAAGTTCAGTGATATACTGATTATGAGGACACCACTGGTAAGACAGAAATGAATGCCAACACTTTACTTTAAAAGATGCAGGCATCTAGTTATATTATTTAAGAGTACAGAATGTAGCACAGACTGCAGAGAACTGTATTGCCTAGAAATGAGCAGGCATGCCAAAAGGGCCTGCACAAAAATCATCTTATTTCCTACCAGCCAGATAGACAAGGCAGACAAGGCACAGGCCGAGACAAACACAGTAGCACTGATTCAGAGGACAGTCTGAAAGGAGGGACTGTAAGAGCAAGTCAGTGAAGAACTTAGCACAACTATGGAACTAAAGTGCTCATCAGAAGCATGGCTTCTAATTAGTGTCACTTCCAAGTTAATTCATTGGGAAAATGGGTGGAACAGAAGAGCATTGTCAAGTATGCTCAAGCTGCAGTCTGAATATCCATTAGCAATRTGAATAGAAGTCTGTGGTCAATGCCCAACTATTATGCTGAGTTTTTCCAGAAAAGCTAGGAACAGAAGCATTTCCAAGAAGGCCTCTGTGAAGTAACTGCACATGCAAAATGTACTGCTCCAAGTCCTCATTCATAAAAGGATGAACTTGGCAAACTACAGCCAACTGAACAAAGGCGCTTCTGACACCAACTGGAGTAGTAATGTAGGCTGCAAAGTAAAATACACTCCTTCCTTACTGCCTCTTCTCCCCAGACACACCTGGTCTGATTCTGTGTGAAGAAAAGGCCCCGGTATAATATTTGTTTAGACTTCTCACTAAAAAACTGCTACCACTGCTAAACAGTTTTGTTTTTTTTCCATAACCATTGACAGTACATCCAGTGAAGAAGGGTGGTGCTGAAAGGAGGACTTTGGCTCCTAAATCCAAAGTTATAGAAACTTGGTGCACTCAGCACCTAATCTGAGGGCCTTAACCTCTACTCTGAACTTTCTTTCTTCCTTTTTTTTTTTTTTTTTTTTTAAACAGGCTGTGCAGAGAGGTTGTGGAGTCTCTATCATTGAAAATACTCAAAAGTTGGACATGGTCCTGGGCAACCTGCTCTAAGTGCTCTGCTTGAGGAGGGTGGTTGGACCAGATGATCTCAAGGTCCTTTCCAACCTCAACTGTTCTGTGATTCTGTACATCAAATTCACTATTGACAGGACTGGGTATATTACCTCAGCCTTAACCTGAAATAGAAACTCCTCAGCTGACATGCCACAAGAGTTCTGGTACAGCAAGCAATCTTACAGCACACCTAATATTCTTTCAGGACCTGACTCCCTATGAAATGCAACAAAGACTTCTTTCTTTCAAAGCAGAGGAGGCTGAAAGTGGCTGTGCCTGTTTCTTATGTAAGGGCTGAGCCGCTGGAAGTCTGTGGCAGAGCTCAGGTTCCCTTCTTTACCTGCCTTCCAGAGACTACCATAAACTCAGGGCTAAGTAGGCAGAGAGAGGAAAAAGTGATTAAAAACACCTGCTCTTTTTCAAAAATTTCTTCTTCATTGCCCTGACTGTGCAGGATTGCTTTTGGAGAACGTTTCACTTTCTGTATAGATACACGCACAGGTTAGGTACTCTAGTGTCACCAGCAAAGCTGCTTCCAGAGGGGCCCTCTTGGACGATAGGTCACATATCTAACTTAAACACAGCTTTTTGGAACATTCACTGGAGCTGTACTTCTCTAGTGTAGAGCTACAGAATTTGCAATTTGTCAAAAAACATGCATATTACAAGAACAACATAATCTCTTTTTATGATACCAAAACATTGACACRTTGTATTTTTTATGTACTTTACATAAACTGGTAAACTGCACAGCACGCCRGCAGCAATCTCCCCAAATACCTTGGATGAATCTTAACAATTTCTTCCCAGAGCTGCAGCGAGGTTATCTGCCGCGGTACAGAAATGGTCTCGGAGCGGAGCCCTGCCAGCTCAGCGCTCCTGGCAAAATACAGCACCGCCACCTGTTYGGGGAAAACACGCGCTTTCAGGCTCCGCGCCTGCACGCGCACACGCGCGGAGCCGCTGGTCGCCAGACGGGAAGGAAAGCAGGAAAGGAAGGATTTTTTGAAAATACTCGCGGACGCGTGCCTGGCTGCAGGCCGCGCACGCAGCCGCTGCGCGGCTCCTCCGCCGCCGCCCGCCCGGCGCTGCG
>NW_028185372.1:6695499-6805934 GCF_003343005.1 Rhea americana
GGAGGCGGCGCGGGGCGCTAGGCCGGGCCGGGGGCGGCGCGGCGCGGCCCCGCTGCGGCGCAGGGACTGTCGGCCGCAGCGTCCAACGCGAGTGGGAGCCGAAGCCAGACACGGGGCTGGGGCGCCCTGAGGAGGGGGCTGTGGGGGGTCCCCCCGTGGCCTCGGGCTCACTGTGAAACGTGGCCTGTGGTTTTAGGGAACAACACCTTGAAAAGGCAGATTTTCAAATAGGATCGGTGCAGTCTGTTGGCTGTAGTAGGCATCCGTTACTTTGCACACATAATAAATCCATACTATGTACGTGTACTGCATGTATAACATACAGGAACCAGAGATCCACTCCCGTGTGCTGCTAAGAGATCCCTTGTTAGTGCCCCCTGGGCGCGGGCACTGCCTGCCCTGTCCCCACGGACATCCCYACGCCTTCAGCAACCTCGGGGAGCAGCGCTGTGAAAGCGCGCTGGCGGCCTTCCTGCAGCCTGGCACGGCGGAAAGGGGCAGCGCGGCCCGGGGCGCGAGACAGGTGCTGCGGGAGACCCGCAGCTGTTGGTCTGCCGGCCGCAACCGTGCCCCGAAACTCGGTCGTTGTGGGTGGCCAGGGCTATTTTTGTGCTGTTTACCAGGCAACACTTGTAACCTTACTACAGTCAACAATAACTGCTATCACGCGGAGCAGAGGGAAATCTGTAATTGTTATTAGAGGCACAGGGTTTGCGATATAATTGAACATTTGTGATTCCAACCAGGTAGTCAAGTGGAAAACATCCACCCTAGCTGGACTGCAAAAAAAAAAAAAGCTTTTGAAAGCTTATGTTGAGAGCGAAGCAGACTGTTCTGTATAATAGTTCTTGTTTCTAAAGTAGAAAGGCAGGGAAGCACCGCAGTTTTCTACTGTGGAATGAAAATCAAAGTGATAAAAAAAAGACATGCAAAAGAAAATAACTTGCATAATGCATTTGGTACCAGTTATCCAGTACACCATGTCTTAATCCTCTGCTCTGAGGAACAAATGAGTTATTTTTTAAACTCCATTCTTTTGTTTGTGAATGATTAACTACTGTTACAAATTGAACTCTCCTCAAGACAGCATGTGTCAAGTGAATAAAATGATTGCTTTCTTTTTTGTCGAGGCTGTGTAATTTTGGATCTATACATCTTAAATGAAATAGATCACTCTGAAAATATGCACATGACCCAGTCAGTAGCTAGGCAAGTGGTTGGCACATTTTTCCAGCACAAAAGATGTGCCACAGGTGGCTGTCCTTAGAGTCAGGAGGGTGAGTAGCTAGGCTCAGCTGGAGCAAATTAGTCTCTCAGTCCACAAAACAGTGAGCTTTGAAAGATTTATCCCTAGATAAATCTATCTGGCATTGAATTTAGATTTAGGTCCACTGCAGAGTAAGGAGAGAGTAGCTGCAGGCAGCAAGTTTGTGGATTTTCTTTGTTTTCCCTCCAGCTAATGACTCACCTACKCCTGTGTTAGACTGCATGTGTCAAAGGATGGGTCAGTCTTCATCCCTGTGTTGCGTGACTTCTGTTAAAAGCAGAATTTGGCCTCAAAAGACATGAGAAAAGAGTAGGATTTCTGACTCTTACAATCTATTAACTGTATTCTAGAACCAATAAAGATAAGTTAAAAGATACTAAGAAACAAAATGGGACTTAAACCAAGGTGTCATGGATGGCCAAAACAAAAACTCTCTTTAAATACCTCCTAACTCTTGAGATTTTTTTCTTCTTCTATCTTAAAGTTTCCAAGATACTTATGATTCTACTTTTGAAGATGCCCAGAACTGCCACAATCTGAGATACCCCAAGACATACACACTAGCTCATACCATAAACAGCAGCCACCTCAGAAAGTAGAGCTGCGACCACTGAATTTCTTAGTTTGCCTAAGTGAGTTGTATTCAAATTGCTATTTTTTATTTTATTTGTTTTGTGGATTTTGGGGGGCAGGATAGGTACCTATGCTTGGAAGTTGTAAAGTGAAATGAGAGGAGAGACCTTTGTTCAGCTCTGATGGAGGTACATTAGTTGAATGGAGACTGGGATTTCAAAAACATCTCTTTCCTAATTATTCCTATAGGTTATCTCCATATGTTTTCTCCTTTAACATACTATCTGTTTTGGGTCCTGCTTTGAAGCACTTATTTGTCTTGCAGCTTCTAGTCTGAAGTGTAATTGTGAGTAGCTGGAGCATGTAATGTTTAGTTCTAAGTATTCCTTATTGAGTCTAAAGTTTTTAATTAGATCTTGTCCTAAGCTGTGACCTTTGCTTTAACAAACAGATGTGTATGCATCCTCCCACACACATGTATATAGTAGCCTGTGAGATGATAATTCTTTTGGATGTCTCTGAATTTTATAAGTTGTAATTAAACCCTCAGAGCAGACATTTCCTATTTTGCTTTGCAACCTTTCTACATCTTAATAATGTTSAATATTGAAAAAGAGCAAATCTTACTATAAAGGATTCCCCTATGCCACCAAAATAGGATGTGGCTTAAGAGAAATTCATCTCTAATAATGCCAAGGAGAGAGAATGGAAAATATGAATCTGTCTGAGGCACTATGACCTCCAGAATTCCTGTGTGTGAGGTATATATGGCCATTTGACCAATGTCTTTAACATTCCCCTTGGCACTCTTTGAAATTGTCTATTACAAAACAGATGGTGCAGTAGTTACATTTTGAAGGGCTAGAAGAGCATGACCACATCTGGAATTAATCTTTAGCTCCCTAAACCAATAGATCACCCAATTTTAAAAGGGCCTTCCAATATAAATGCATTGCACAAGTACAGAGGGAGAATACAGAGCTTTAAGGCAGAGTATAAGCAGCCTGAAACTATAATTCATAGACACACAACTCTTTCTGTTCAACTGTCTCATTTGTAGACACATTCTTTTTGCAAACATTTATTTTCATTGAGCAAYTGCAATAAGTGAAAGATGTAGCTTTTAAAATGTGATTTAAAAAATCCATAAATTTTCGTTTAAAGGATTTTTTTTGTTGTTGATGGCTACAGTATTCCTAAAGAAATGCCTCTCTTTATTTTCATACTATCCTTCACCCTAAAGCATAGCAGAACATTGTGTGCACACAGCACCATGCAAATGGAACTAGCTATGGCATTTTGAGTGACCATAAAGCAGTAAAGCATGTGCTGTTTAGAATGATGGGCATTAGGACATTCAGCTGATGAGGCTAGGGTGAAAACTGTTTCTAGAATCTTTGATGTCTGTGCAAACCACAAGTTTTATCCCAAAAAACCTCACATTTGGAAGTGCATGATACTGAACTACACATACCTGGCTAGCATTTGATCTGGAGAATCTAAATATTTGAAAAATCGAATTTCTTATCCATCATTATGGAAAAAAATAGTAATGTCACAAATGCTTTACTTGCTGTAAAGGCCCTAAACTCCTGTAAAAAAGCTGTGGTTAAGAGCAAAGAGCTTTGCCACAAAATCTGCAGGTCATGTCTCTAGTATTGTTTAAAAGATAAAACTTATCTCCTGTCTCTAGTCTTTCTTGTTGGCTTGTATGCTCTTTTGGCCTTCCTTTATACATCATCTAGCACCTAGCTCAAAGAAATATGGAATACCTGCAGATAGATAACTAGTTACTTCATATTCCCAAATTAATTTTTGGACATCTAATAATCATAATGTGTAAGAATTTGAAACACTACCCAAGGTAAAATGTGTTTCACAATGTGGATTTGCTGAAGCCAGTGAATTTTCATAGAAGTTTCGCTGGTCTGTGCATGGCTGATGAAAATAAAATCAAATTCTTTACACACCAGTTTGGACTTTGATTTCAGAGGTAGACACTTGCCGTATCAGATTGCAGGTTGCAGCCACTCAACCTATCAGTTCTTTACAGTGACTGTAGCTGCTTTACTCAGCTTGAAAAATGCAGTTTGGCTCAAATTTTTAAATTATTTCATATCAATGCTTATTATTTTTGCTTTCCTCTGAAAGTTCATACCGCATAACCATGACAATTATTCTGCAAATGACAGTCGAGCTTAATTTTAGATTCTGATTGTAGCAAGTTATGAATCCTTTCAATACCACTTAAACAGTTGCAGTTGTTTTACTTTCAATCTTTTCTCTGTGCCTGAAATATAGAGATTATTTAGCTGTAAAACTGTAAAATGCTGGGCTTATATTAAATATACTGATTAATTCTATATCTAAAGTTTAGCATTTTTTGAGAAGTAGGGTGAAAGCAAATAAACTTCTGAACCATTTCACAGTAAGCACTCCAAAGATGAAACAGTAGAAGATGTTCTTCACAGACAGCTCCTGTTGCAGACAATTAGAGACACTGCGGGTATAGCTGCACTGACCCTAGTGTGGGGTGTTGGCAGCAGCTTGGCACAGCAGCTTGGAACAGGTCATGTTCCCCTAGCCTGCAGATGTTGATCCTAGTACATACAATATGTTTATAGTGGAAGTATCATATGCTTTTTCAGTCACCTGTTTTGCATATTTCCAGAGAGAGATGGCTAGATTCTGAGTGGTAATGTCATTATTTTGCTGAGGCTAATCACACTGGAATAATGTACGGCTGAAAATACACCCTGTGCATATTCAACTCTTCCCGGGGTTGGCTGACAACTGCAACGCTTTCTTTGTAAATAAGAAATGTGTTTTTACAAGAAAGATTATATTCTATTTAAATTTTTGCAAACCGTGGAAAACAGCTGTGTGATTAGTTCTGAAAGCTAGTCATTGATAACTTACTTTTTAATAAGAATCAGTAGTTTTTGTGAAGGAGGTAGACTGCGGCTCTGTGGTTAGGAATGAGTTGGGTTTTGTACTCAACTGTACTTCAAATCTACCTTAAGAGCCACACTATATTCTGGTATCCAGCTAGGTAATTCTGCTTTTGACTAAGTAATATGGAATTGCCCACACTGCAAGTAAGTGATAGAAGGCCATCTTAAGTAAAGTATCATAATTTGTGTGCAAAACCAAGACTCTAAAGTTYCTATTACTTTGCTCTGCCTTAAAGATTAATTTTCGGTATATAACAGAACTCACATCCACATGAGGGCACCAGCAGACATCTTTTTCTCAGACCAATGTGTAATYGGTTTCTGAAATGAACATGTCAGTCAACAAACATGTCAATCCATCTTTATACATTGCTAGAGAAAAGAATAATCTGTTAAATGTTACAATTTGAAAAGTTTTTTTGATTCTTAGAGTGAAAATATTTTGGCTTTCCCTACATTGTACTATTAACAGGAGTCTTATAAATTATTAGCATGTAGAGGTGGGGGGGGTTGCATTTTTTAAATAAATAAAAGTGAAGTACTTTTTATTCGAGCTGGGCATGTATGTGAATTCTCATTAACACTGATAAAATTTATTATGTCTTAGGACATAAGGAGACCAAAAATCCCAATTTTAACTTCATTTTTATTATATCCACAGAAATATGCAGACAACACCATTTGTAGAAATTATACAATGTTTAAAAGAAACAAAGAACTATTGTTTTTACTGTACTCAGGGTTAGATCAAGGATTCAGAACCAAGATTGCCCACTGCCTTTTCCCACTGAACTTCAAGAACAAATTCACCAATGTATGTACTGTGCAAGAACGATCATGTTTCGTCTCTCCTCTCTCAAAGTGCTAGACAATAAGAACTGCAAAAAGCATGACTCTTTCCTTGGTAGGCTGGCAGACTGCATGATGCAGCAAGGATTTAACAATATATTAGTTAAATAGGGAATGTTACACCAAGTAGGCTGCARGGTTATTTGATAGAGATGACTGCATACAGCAYGAAGTAATGCAGAGGATGTTTTTGTTCTAAACCAACTGAATAGCATTCTATGGGACAGAGAAACTTGACAGGAACTTCCAGACACTTAGGAGGGTATTTACAAAAGCTGGCTTAGCCTAGTGAGACTAATCTCTGTAGACTCTATGCAGTGGAAACCCATAGGCTTTTCCAAAGAGTGGTTCAGAAGAATTATATTAACTTCTTCTCTTGCTTACCTTTGGCTAATGCCTGTTTCTCCATTGACTGTTGGAGTGGTCTTGAGAAATTAGCCTCTCTGGGCTAAACTTGGTCTTAGTGAATACCATTTCCTGTATACAGACCAAAAAAATAGCATTATTTAAAGATTATAGATACTATGATGTAGTATAGTTCTCYGTAATGTGGGAAGAATCTTAGAAAGTTTTTGCATCCTCAGCAGGAAKCTGAAGAGTTGGAGAAGTCAGCAAAGGTCTTGAGCACAGGACTATCCTCACTCCTTACTGCAGGGCAGATACATAGAAATAAGCATATTTCTTGGCATGAGAGTGCACCTGAACATTGGAGTGGACATTAAAAGATTGTGGWGAAGTGAAACTACTGGAAATCCTCATGGAAAATGGAGACTTGAAAGTATCTTTAGGATTAATTTTGCTGAGACAGAARAAAAAAGGTGATTTGGGAGGACAGTATCCTCCCTTTAGCACAGGAATTTAGTCTTGTAAAACTTACAAATGTATTCTAGGTCCAAAATCCTCAAGTGACTATTCTGAGGAAAGAGGGAAAACTTAAGATCTGTAAGCTCTTTATCACCTACACATTGAAAAACAAGTTTTCCACACAGACAATTGATGTCTACTGAATATGAATTAGATGTGTGCTGGAACACATTATGGTGTGTATGTATATGAACATATATTTGGGAGAGTTTTTTTGACACCAAAGCTACAGTGAGTTTTCCTTTCTTCAGTTGCACCAAAAGAAAGACAAGACATGGTTAATGAATGTTGGTTTGATATAGCCCCCAGCAAGTATTCCTGGAGGCTCTCTTTATGATAGCTGTATGCCATGGGAAGAGAGGAGGGGAATGAGAGTTACTTGGTTTTCTTCTTGTGTTGTTTTTGTTCCTAAAGGACAATTAGAGGGAAATAATCTCAGTATAGTCAGTAAATATTATAATAAAAGAAGTTCTGRTTGATCCGTAAAGTATTTGTTCAACTATCTAGAAAGCTAGATTAGGTGAAGATATATTCATCCATTGAGAAGCCTGATGCCTTGGATTTGAACTGACCGAGATAAAGTTTTCATCAGTATCTTATATTTGAGATCAAGATATTAGTGCAGTTTGAGTTTGAAACTGTTAACACTGTTACATGTTCAGCACTTGAAGAATATGCAGTGAGACTTCCTATAACAGCACCTCCAAGCTGGAGTATGAAGATGGCCATGTACTGTAGTAGAAACACAGGGATTTATAATTTCACATAATTAGAGTGATTTTAGTTTGATACAGCACACTGGGAGACACTGGAAGATTTCTAAGGATGCTGGATAACTGATTTTAAAATAGGTCAGACTTCAAATTAGTCCAGCATAGCTGATAATATAGGAGAAAGGAAAATTTCTGTGTTCTGAGAGAAGATGACAAAGCTARTGATATATACCAGGGAACCTGAGACTTCAGCATGCATATTCAGACAATAGAAATAATGCAGAAAAGATATCTTTACTGCTGAGTAAAACCTTGAGACTGTTGGTGCCCTAAGTGCTATAGGAGTCTTGATACTTAAGGGAATTATGAAGTTGATAACACTGTATGTCAGGATCCATCGGTGCGTACRAGTCACAACCTCTTGAGTCGAAGTGGTAATGACAACACAAAGATTTCAAAGGCRTCGTTGGAACTGGAAGAGCTAAAAGGTAAGGATGAAAAATAAAAGGCTACAAAGTGAAATTGTAGAATCGATTGGTGGCAAAACTAGGTAAAATAGCTCCAGTTTCTGTGGAAAGCTTCTGAGCTGAGGTTTGGCAGAAAGGAAGGGAGTCATTTTACCTAATTTTAGCTGTCCAAGAAATATTTAACTAGCCTTAATCTGTTGCCTAGGCTTCTTCTGTAGTTAATAAAGAGACAGAGGCATCTCCATAAAGCAGTTCAGCTCTTTCTTTCGCACCAGCCCAACTTTGATATTTAGCTGGTAAGATATTTCCTGTTTAGAGGCAACTGTGGAACTCTACTGGCTATGAAGTATCATCTGTGACTGGATTAGATTAGACACATAACTTTCAGACAGCTGCAGTAAAGTAGTCCATCAAATTGTAAGTGTTTKTGTGTACTTACAGCTGGTGGCCAAATAATGGTTACTTTTACATGCCTTATACTGAGATAGTTCTAATAGTTGAACTATCTGATATTTAGTACCTGGAGACACAAAAGCAARCATCCAGTCAAATGTATCTTTATTTAGGGAGTGGATGCTATTTCTGTTTCTCCTAAAAGTAGGAATTAGCKGGTCTGTTAAGATGTTCTTAAACCTCCTGAACATTTGGCTGTTATATCTGTAATGGCAAAGGAAAACCTGGGAAACCGTAACCCAGGAAGGCCATCAATCTTGGATAAAATAAATGAAGACAGAAGACWGGGCAGATTACCCAGTCCGCCTGAGTTTAAAGATCTCCACAGGCAAGCGTGATTAARCTTCTGCTGAAGAAATTCAGTGATAAAGGTAAATGGACTTTAAGCTATCCATTCTCAGACTCTTTTTCTCACTTTTCATCTGGTACCGTATGATGATTTTGAAAGCTGCTTGCTAGGGCTTCTGGGAACTCCTGAAACTATTCAGCACTTTTGCAGTGATATTCAAAGAAAAATAAAATTAATGACACAAAAATTGCAAAGCAGAAAGTAATGATGTAGTCAAGTGCAATGCAGATGCATAGTCATACGTGGGTGAAAAAGGAACTTGGGCCTTGACCACAGAGCAAGGGTCCTTGTACTAGGAAACAATGTCTAGAAAAAAGGTAGAGGTTAAAACAAGAGAGATCATAGACAGTTTCACAAACTGAMACCCGAAACTTAGCATGAAGTTGGTGTGGTACAAGCTATTAAGTCTCCTAAAAGGCTCCTGCTTTTCTAGTGCTATACTTGGAGTAATGCTATTCAATAATTTAAATGARAATTAACATAAAAAATGTTTATTAAGAGAACAACCTGTACCATGTGCAGAGGCACTAACATGTTCCCCATATGCTAACAGAGATAACTTACTAGATAGCTCTCTGGTGAAGATCAAGTTATGGTGGTAAACATATTGGATTTTTTTGTGAATTAACTGCCATTAGAGCAATTTTTTCCAGCTGCCAGGTAAGGCCGTACATTTGTTACTATAAATGATAATTGAGCAGAATTGTGTTGTGAGATTTTTGGGGGTTTTGCTTTTTAATTCAGGGTAACTCCCAATTATGTTTTTCCCCAGCACCTTCCAGGATCAAGGCACTCTTCCCTTTCCTTACTCTGTACTTCTCCTGGCCTCCTCAGAATTCTTTATCAGCTTCCGCTGTATCTCCACCACCCAGAGACTGCAGCCCCTCTTTCCAGGCAGGAGCAGGACCTAGACATACCTGCCCCCACCTGTTGTTTACTCTGAAGCACAGACACCAAAGRCACTTTTTCATAGAATCATAGAATCGGTAAGGTTGGAAGGGATCTCCAGAGATCATCTAGTCCAACCCCCCTGCTCAAGCAGGGTCACCTAGAGCATGTTAGACAGGGTTACGTCTAGGCAGGCTTTGAATATCTCCAGAGAAGGAGACTCCACAACCTCCCTGGGCAACCTTGCCTTTTGAGGGAAAAGACACACTAGACATAGTAGAATGCTTCAAGACTGTGGTAAAGATCCTGCCCTTAGCAGCCTGAAGACACATAGTCTCTACTGATACACAGCAACTTTGTAGGGCTCTGGGAATTGCAAACTTGGCTCTCTAAGGGATCTGATCTCAGTCATATTCTACAGGACTGGTATAAATAGAAAGTAAGTGTTGATTAGAATAAAGAAATGTATCTATGTCCATAAATTTAACACTCAGAGATAAAGCCAATACTGAAACTCAGGTTTTCCTGGCTATTCAGCTTCTATAGCTAATCCTGAAAGTAGTGTCTTGTCTTTCTCTAAAACCTATAATCTAAACAGTAAGAAGTAAAATTAACTGGAAAGTTTGGAGCATGCCRTGTCTGCTTAATACATGAAGTGTGGTATCTGAAGCTTGAGTTTCACTCAGTTTTATGTGCTTTCTGCAATAAAGACATTTGAGTCTTTTAYGAAGAATTTGCACTTACAATTCTTGTCAAAATTCACAATACTCTTTGAAGTATTGCAGATAACCTCTTTTCTTATAACAAACAAATACAGTTTCATCACCTAATGCTCCTGATTACAGACCTTGTCAGTAATTTCAATGACCRTGTCATTAAAAGGTTAAGGAAAGTATTTTGTTACCATGTTCACATTTAGCATCTTAATTCCATGAGTACTTTCAGTAGTGTAGCCAGCCTCACCATCAAATGTGGTAACTGCTGAAAACCCTCTAGCCGAGCCAAAAAAAGCTTTGCAAAGAAAGTGTATTGGTTCTCCATGCAGCTGCATGGACATTGATACCAGTGCGAGAGAGGCAGTATGGGTGGGAACAAGCAGTGGTAAGATTTATGCCAAAATAAACTGCCCACGAAACTACTAAGTAAGAGTTGCCAATATAAGAATGACGTGTAAGTAAAAACTCACACTGACAGAGTCTTTAGTTATCCATTCATAAATTTAAAAGCCCAAGTGTAAACCCAGATGTCAGAAGAACTTCAGATGTCTAGTACCAGAATGTAATTGTTCTCTTAATACCAAATTTAAAAAAGGAAAATTTTTGAAACCTCTGCACAAGGATGGATATGATGTAGCCAAGAATTTGAGGAGGTAAGTTAGGGAAACTGACTGCATTTCATGTACCATTCATGCACGTCTTCAGCTGACCTGCATACCTGGGTTCAGGATGCCAGTACACCCAGATATAGGCCTAATTTTAGGAGGACTTGGAGGTAGCATCTCTAAAATAAAATCGTCCTACATTTTGACAATAAATGAGTTTAAACTCTAAGATTGGTTTTTCAAATTAACACCTCAAAAGTGATTAGTTCAGCTAAAGAAATTATATTAGACATTATGAGCAGAAATGTCTAGCATATCAAATAACCTCCTGACATGAAGTGACAGTCTATGGATTACTCAACTAATCTGGAATAAAGCTTTCACTGTAAAAGWAAACTCTCCAAAGTAGAAATTGATATGGAATTTCCTTTGGGCTCAGTACTCAGATCTCAGACCTGGGAAATGAATGTGATCCCTAACAAACCTAATACGATCTCAAATGCTACACTGCCTCCTCCAGTGACCCCAAGGCAATCATTCTTTTCTACAGTGCTTCCGTTGCAATTATTTCTTTGGTAAAAGAATCTTGGGAAGGCTTCTCAGGACTGAGGGAAAATCCCTCATTTTTAGATCTATCCTCCTGAACTCCTGTCTCAGTTTCATATAGCTCAGCATCAGTTAAATTTAAAACTAGTCATGCTCATTTTTGACCTCTTTATTTTAAAGATTGAGTGATATATGCACTCATCCATGTGTATGATTAGTGGAAGCCTATAGCACACAAACCTATAGTAGATCTGAGATTTTGATTTTGATCTTTCTCTTGCACTTGAACAGAGAGAGACTTTTTGTCATTTCTTCTAAAAAAATAGTTGCTCAGTATAGTTATGCTACTCCTCTCCAGCAAGGAGAAGAATGGGAGTTCTCTTATTCATCCATCTTGGATGCTGCAGCATAATTAGTTTGACAATCCAATTTATGTGTGAGAAGAGATATACTGTAAGTGAAGAATTGTGGTTTGKGAATCATTTCTACTGTCTTGTCTATTTTTGATGCATTTGTTGAGTGGCAATCCTACTTTTGTAAACTCTCATGGGATCTCAGAGATTGTGAAACTGAAAGTAACAGGACTAGAATTAACTTCAAGCAGTTACCAACCAGCTAGATGCAGTATCATTTATACCTCCTTCAAATCTGTTTTAGATTCTTACAACTGTAAAATTCCCTCTTTGTGACTCATTGATGTTGGAGAAAATGTTAAGCTTATATGTTTGATGCGAATTACAGTTCCACTTTAACAATACAGACAAACTATACAAGTCTTTTCACCTTCACATTGCTTTTGTACATTATTAAGTTGAAGTTTGTCATTTTTGCCTCTTGCAGCTATAGGTTCTTCTCTTTTCTCTCCAAGGATGCTGAGGCAAATTATAACACATTGCCTTCGGTAACTGATGAAAATTCACATTCTCCCATTTGAAGACCAATATTTGAAATGACTATAAGTAGATATGCCACATAGTGCCAGCACGTGAATGCAATACAGCAAGAGTTTCAAGAGATAGGACGTGAGATGGAGGAACAGAGTATCTTTCTTTTGAAGACTTTCTTTTCCTTTCCACTGTTTCTACATATTCATCTTGGAACTTCTTCAGTCCTATGTTGATCTCTATCAAAGATCTTTTATTGTTAAAGTCAGACTATGGGTGCTTCAGAGCCATAGCTACACTTTTGTAAATGCAGAGGAAAGCATCTCAGCTTTAACTATTAGAATGTAAAGGGAAAAATTAATGAAAATTATCAAGAACAGATTTTAGTTCACTTTGTAGGAACTGAAGTACTCTTAAAAGAGTAACAGTCTTCTAAGCTGAACAGTTTTACACCTATGAGAGTTTTCACAACATTCATACTCTGAAAGGAAACTTTAAACATGACAAAAGTATATTAGAAGATGCTACTAAGTATCCTTTTTAATGCAGTTTGTGTTTTGCCACATAGACTAAAGCAGACTAGATTACCACAGCATTAATGAATAAAAACCTAATCAAGCTAGAAAGAATGATACTACAAAAGTCAGAATCGACAGAGCACGTTAATAGCATTCATGAAGGTTTTGATACTGAGAAGCGTTGTAAGGAAAAACAGATCTCCAGGAGGGCTTTAACCACAACATTAAGTAAAGCATATGGATTTCTTTGGAAGAAACWGAAGCGTAACGCTTTTGTCTGTGGATAAGTATTTTAGACTCTCTGAAAGACACATCACATACTTACTGATACGTGCCAGTCACTGATACTTGCTGCAGAATTCTCCAAGAACTCACACACATAAGTCATAAATGTCTTGGAAATTCAGTAGCCTTACCTATAACTGAGGATGACGATGAAGCTGCCCTTCTTCACTTCACTGAGCAATTCCATACGAATAAATTCCCCTGGTGGCATGGGGAATTTGCCAAATATACAGAGGAAAACAACAGATATTGATAATACAATATAATAATTTTTGCAACATTTTGTAACTATTTCAAGTCACTTGTGAAGACTGTAACTGGGTAATTCCCATACAATTTCCCTTTTAGCTGTTAGTATATACTGACAGTACTGGCCGTTACATCAGTATTACATTTAGACACAGAGAAAGAACAGGACAATTGCTGTAAATGTCTCGGGAAACATGGATCAATGGCAGAATCTATTTAAACTGACCTTGACAGTGAAATGATTTCATTGCAAGTCCCTGCAGCCGGGGCCTGTTAGAATAATCTTTTATTTTCCTTGTTGTTTTTGAGACACTGAGCATTTTCAACCTTGAAACAGAATGAACTGCCAGGACTGTAGTTGTTTTGAGTAAATATTCCCAGAATTTCAACACACCATGGATGGTAATGACGTCTCTTTTAATGTTTGTTGTCCTAATTCCAATACACAATGCTGAGTGTAAAACACAAAACTGCAGGTTACTCTGCAACAGAATTATGCAAAGAAAACAAAAATCTTAATAGCTCTATTACTTTCCCCTTTTATTTTCAATTACTTCTAGTATCTCCAGAATTTCTAGCTATACTGGTTAAAGAGGTTACTCTTCTAGGAAGAACAATTTTTTCAAGGGGAAAATTAAAGAAGAATAATTCCTTAACATAAATCCTTAAAATTTCCAGAGAAAGTCTTATTGTTTTCATCTTTTCAAAGAAAGGCTTAGGCTAGATTTGATTATTATGTTTGGAGGAACAAGGATTGCACCTTTGTAGCAAAAAGAGTTGTCTTCTTCAAGTTAGTGCAAAGTAATTGGACAGTTGGAGCAATATCCATTCCCATCCTGGCCCCCCAAAATCACCTACTATTACTCTAGGAATTACCCCTTGAAGTTGCCAATGAAAATGTTTGTACRGTGGGATTGGTCGAGCATTGGAAGAGGTAGCACTGAGGGGCTGCGATGTCTGCATCTTTGGAGAGATTCAAAAATCAACTGAACAAGGTGCTGAGCAACCTGACCTGACTTTGAAAATGGTTCTGATTTAAGCAGAGGCCTCCAGATGGCCTCCAGAGGTCATTAGGTCATTTCCAAACCAATTTTTGTCTATGATTCTGTTATTTTGAGGACTTCCACAGAAAGTACTAGTTCCTTCAAATCTCAATACTTAAGTTCTCAGCGAATCCCTGTGCTCAAGACCACACACTTATTGCTTGCATGAACTTGATAGCCCTCATTAATCAGTAAAATAAAATTGTAAAAGAAAATGTAGAAGAGAAAATGAGAAGATTTTTACAAGCTATGTGAGGATTTAAAAAGCAGGACACCTTTCTCAGGAGCTAAGAACTGAATATTTTTGATCACCAATAAGAGAAGGTGAATTTCATTTCACAAAAAGTACATTTATAGCAGCCTAATGTCCTTGTCCTAAATGGGGTTAAACTCATCTGTGTATCATTGACACCAGAACCAGGACACTATTTCCCAATAATCTGAATGCCAGATTACTTCTGTGTGCTGACTGTTCTGACTATTTTCATGTGGTCAATAGCATTAAATGTTTGCAGAGAAAACAGCAAGTGCATATTTTTCTTCAGCTGAGATGTGGCCTATATTTTTGCTTTCTGTCCAAGTACGCTGCTGGCAACTGTGTCCAAAATTCAGGGATCTTCCTACTCATTCTGAGGCAAAAAATGTTCTTTTTATATCTCTGTCAGAGAGTAGGAGACCTGTTTCCACTATTTGATCCCTTTTTGTGGGTTTCTTCAGACCTCTCAAAATATATTTCTTGCTGACTGCGTCTCTTGGGATAGAAGAGCCAACAACTGGCACGTTCCTTGCCTGTAGCACTGACCACTGCTGTGGCTTCTCTGGTTACTGTATGTCCCAACACACAAATGCATGGTGCCAACTCAGCTGCATGAGCTATGCTGCTGGCTGAATAAGTTTCACACAGGATTCAACTGCATCACTTTCTTGCTTGCTGGCCTACACTTTTTCCTCTCATTCTTTCTCAGTTTTATGTATTTAGAGTTAAGATTTGTGGGGCATGAACTGAATGCAAAGGCCCTGTTCACTCAGCTTAACTGAGAGGCCTACGTTAAGAGCATATTTCTCCTAAGCCACCTTAATACTCCTTTAAGAGAGCTCCTTTAAGAGAGTGATATTTTCAGGGGGTGTTTAGAGGGGAGAGAAAAAGAGGTGCTGATCTGAGAAGGTGACAAACAGAAAGACAGGRAAATGGGGATGAGGGAATGGTAAAAAATCCTGGGACTGGAGAATATGCATTTGGGTGTTTTAGAGGAATTTAGAACCTCTAAATCCTGCTTGAGTTGTGTAAGGTCTGACACTGACAGCTGTACCACACAACRCCTTGTCCTCTAGCTCCTTTGCTCTGTTACAGAATGGAGTCTAGCGTGAGTTCAAAAATAAGAGTTATTTKTGAAATTCAGATCTTGATTTGTATTTGACATCTTCATCCCCAAGACTGGAGGATAGACTGACTCAGAAGTACAGAAAAGGTGAAGCAAAAAAGAAGAAATGTAAAATTGACTGAAAAGAAAATTATGGAAGATGTGCTCTTCTGGATTCTGTAGGAATTTCTTTTTTCTCTTAGTTACATTTTGTCAATGTTTAATAATTGTCCACTAGTCAATAGCAGGTGCCTCTCACTAGCTTCTCCATCTTGGGGTCAACGAGAGCTTCCTGTAGCTTCTGTCCACTTCATCAGGTGCTGCCCACATTTTTTTCTTAGACTTCTGTCTTTTACAAAATAAGTTCTGTGATGGTTTGGGACTATATCTGTCTCACTGAAGCTTTTGTGCATGAATAAGCTCTGTGGATCTGACAAACTCCTGCTCCWGCTGAGCAGATGTTTGGGGGCATCACATATCTTATTAGAGACAGACACTGTCTTTTAACATTTTAAATTTCAGTGTTTTCTTGAAGACATTTTGTTTCCTCCGTCACATTCCATGCAATTAATCCTCAAAGTCTACATGCCAGACTGGCTAGGAGAGGAGGTATCAGGAGCTAGTGATAGTATTTACATTTTGTCTTTGAGGTTTCGTAGTTTGTTTCTGACTGTCTATTTTTGTCTATAATTATCCCTGTATTAACCRTGTTCTGATACCCGCTTAATTTTATAAATATGCAACTAGAGGTGGGCCCAGTCCAGTCTGAACATGTCTGTGTATGCTTGTGTGTTTATCTCTGCTTCTGTGTATGAGGTTTATTTCTGAAGAATCCAAACCTAGATCCAAATTCCAAGTCCTCAGATGGTCCCTGTCACTGCAGTAGGCTAAACCAAAACAGCCAAGCACAACTTTGAAGACATTTTGATTCTAAATCCTGATCCAGATGACTTGAATTCCTCTCGCTCTCCCATCCCTTTAATCTAGACTAAAGATAAGATCTTGGGAGCACAGAAAGAAGAAAAGAGAATATCAACAGTTGATACTAATTGCCCTCTTTCAATCCCAGAAGAATTCCCAAAATATTTAGACAATATGATGTGAATAACAACATTAATAAACTAAATGTGAGAAAGAAAAAAATCCAGTAATTACAGCAAAGTTTAAACAGCACATCTGATATGTAACAAAGACCTCTAAATACAACAGATTAAAAAGATAAAACCAAAAGCATAGTAAAGAAAAAAAAATCAAAATCAAAGCATTGTCCTTAATGCCATAGAGGTCACAGGGATTAAATAACTCTAACGTCTTTCCAAAAAGAAAACATCATTAAAAGCCTGGAAGAACTTAGTCCTGAATTAATTCTTCATCAAAATTCAAAGCACTTCCTCCTCCCTTCCATCCCAACATTTTTCCTAAGGCCTCTTGCCTGACCCATAAAAACATGTAATTGTCATAAACAAAAAACAAACTTCTAATCATTAACAGAAGATTAAAACTTTGCAAGAAATAGTATGGAGTAATCAAACCTTAAGCCAAGAGCACAATTCAAGGTCTGAAAGAAGCTCTATAAATATAAATATATGGAATTTCTTGGATTTATTATTATTGYCATTACATACTGTGTTTGTTTGCTAGTTAACTGAATTTATTAAATTTCAGTTACTAGCATAAAGTAAATTTGTTTGTTTTACAGATAAAATAAATTTTTATTCTTCATGGCAGTTCTGCAAAGTAGTAGAACCCAATTTTTTACCAACAAAAATTGTTAGTTAGTTGAACTAACTTGATYAGTTCAACTTGGCAAGTTAAACTCAACGTTTTGGAAAATAACATGAGTCATACATAACTCTTCTTGTACTGGGCATGAATGGACAAATCTCTTAAAACCACCTTAATTCTTTGCGTACAAGGCATTTGGGCAGACTGCTGTTCAGCATCGTCTGCCCGGCACTCCTTCCTTCCTCCTGCTGGAACCTCCTCACATATTTCTTTACTGCTTTTCATCTTCTGATTTTTTTCCTCTCTTTCATCAGTCAGTTCAAACAAAGTGAAGCAGTGGAGTTTAATACACTTCACTCTAGGGGTAGCCATTTTTTGTGTTTTTTTGCTTGTGTTTTCTTATGAGAAGTTACATTTCAGTGCAGCCCTACAATATGTTCATAGAGATGAAGCACTGGGGGCATTTCCATTGAGATGAGGGATATGCTGCAATTTTAAGCATGYGATTCTTCAGTGACATGTATTTTTTTTTCCTATAAAAGAAAAACACAACAAAGGGAATTGGTCTGGGGAAAATGCCACTAAGATACTGTTAAGAAGTCTGACTTAAAGCCAAGTAGCATATGCAGAGTGAATGCTCAGTCCACCCATTGTGCRTATAGCCACAGGGGGCTGAGAATAATACCCTGTATGATTTTAACCAGTGTGGTAAAAATATTGTGGCATGGCTGTCTTTGTTTCTGAAATTAGAGACTTCAGCTTTTAATTTAATTTGTATTATATTATTTTAATGTGGATTTTTATTTTTATGTTAACACTGTATTATTATGCATTTTAAAAAGATCTGCCAAGGGTATGCAACCTGCCACTTTGCATAGGGCGGCATTAACAACTTTAACCCAGATACCACTCCTATTACAGGTGATAGACTGCTGATAAAGAGTTGGGCACTTCTAGATGTTCTGGCCMTGGTGCAGTACTAAATGCTAAAGAGCAGCCTATGAAGAGCTCTTTTAGCCCAGTGTGATTCATGGCTATGTTTTGACAGCTTCAAACTGGACTAGGAAAAAGATACATTTTAGCCATAGCCGAGAATCAGGAAGGTGACAAGAATAATCACCTTTGTTCARTTTTAATTTCCCCTTATTCAGAAAACAGGGATTTACGAAAGAATCTGATCTCTCTCTTTTTCTTTTCCATTTTTCTTTTCTGTTCATCTAAAATAAGAATAATAATTTAGGGTCATATGACAGCTTGGAAGTGTAGAAGTACAAMGTGAAAAGGGGACACTGTGCTGTGCTGGGCAGTCTCCCAGGGAGCACACGCTTTAAGAGATAAAGAACCGGCACAATCACTGCCTCTGACTGATGCAGAAAGTGATTCCTGAAATCACTACTGCAGTCCTGGTCTTTTCTGGCRACAGTGCAGCAACATGCTGTCTCTTGCTTGGGGCTTGGAACAAACCATGATTTGGCCTTACGGAAAGGCAAGTTTATTAGCGAGCATTATTAACTGCAACCTTAAAAAAATATATATTATTTTGTCACAGAATACCTATAGATTATAGGCATTGGGAATATAGAAAATTAATCGCAGTAGTATGTGCTTGTCTGTGTGGAGATCTGCAAAATAAGTAATGAAGTGTCTATTTTTTTTTTGTCTATGTGATTTTTGTACTTAGAAATCCATTAGATCATATTCTGGATCTAGTTTGCTTCTTTAAAATGTGCTATTCAAAAAGTAGAAAGCCAGTAGAGCTAATAAAAACTGACGAATTCAAGAGTCACAATCACAAGTCCTATCAAAAATCATTCAGATCCTGAATTCAGTCTTCACTGTATTTATTCTTTAACTGAAACAGTCTTCCATAAATTTTATGAAGACTACATGGTATTGCATCACAAAGAACTAGCTAGAGAAAAGAGGATTATTAAAAATAATAAGCACTGACTTTCCAGTGCAATAAATGGAAATATCAAATGGTTGTGTTTTATCTCTAAAGTAATGAAGAATTGAATAGAAACTTTCTGTTTAAGAAGACTCAGATGTTTATATTGACTGCTAAAAAGCCTAACAGTTTCAGAATTTGCCAAATTACATCCATCTGCATAAACTAATAAAACATAAATGATAATTTCCAGTAGTTCTGAAGTGATATTAATTCAAAAGTTGTCATATTAAGCATATCTCACAATCTAAATCTGTTCTTACTCTTCATCTCGTATTAGAAAATACATTGTTTCACACAATGCATGCTGAAACTGTAGGTGTCCCTGCATTCTCTAGCAATGCCAACCCAAACTCCAAGGGACTGTCATGCTATCTGCATGCTACATTGCCTCTTGAAGGAGTCTGTTTTTCTCAGCCGATGATATTGCATTGCTTTTATTTTTGGCAAGATTCTTGCAGCAGAGTGACATGATGTGAAACAGAATAATTTGATGACATACAATAAGTTAATAATAGTGTTGTACACAGAGCACCTCTTTCATCATGACAGATCCGGAAGAGTTCTACAGACTGTACATATAAAAATCATTCTTCACTCACCACTGAAATGCTGGGGAAGAACAGAGTAACCACACTATGCCAGAAATAATAGCTTTTTTGAGGAAGAGAAGTTAAGAAGAATGTCTTCGTATGAAACAATAATGGGAATATTTGGGGAGGTAGGATCTAATTACTAGCATTTGCATTTGGTCAATGTGTTTAAAGGCTTTCTTGTAAATATATGAATTAGCAATATCCAGCAGGTATCCATGAACATTTCATTTGCCACAAGTTTTTATGTCTCTGTTTCTCCTTTTCTGAGCAGCAACACCTTAAATAGCAAGAAAAAAGTTATCTATTTACGTTCAGGTAGAATCCTGCCCCATCAGAATCTGGGTCAGGACATCATTTAGTGCAATAAAATTATGGCAGATAACACTGGCAGTGGCAAAAGTGACTTGTATTTGCTCTCAATGGTATTTGATACATATACATCCTTTGATGTCAAAGCCAATGGAACTGTGAGCTATAAGCATTTACAGTATAGATTTATCATCCTTGATTTTGAAAACACAGTTAGGTTGCCTAAGTCCTCTTTAGCCATGATAATCAGCTGTGTGTGTTTTCCTAGCCTTTACTAGTCACAAAATCATTGAAAGGATCTTAAACCTTTTCCCTTGCAGGCTAAGTCTCATTGGCCTCTATTTGCTTTGAGCTAACAGCACTCTCCTAGACCATTAAAGTGGCTCATCTGATGAGCCACTTGCAAATCTGACAATTTGCAGCCTAATCATGTGCTCTTGCTGCAAATTATTATTGAGAAACAAAGATTATAATTTGAAGACAAAGAGGGAGAAATAGATGGATCATGATATCCATCCTTTGATTGATATATTGATATTGGTATAGCATATTGATCAGCACCATCTGGTGCTATGATGAAATACAGAGTAAATATAGCCAAATACAAGYAAGGAATTTGGTCATTGCCTCTCGAAAACTTGTAAAATTAATGTAAATTGGCTTGAAAGTGAATAGACACATGATTAGAGAGCACTAGCTGAAGGGTTATAAACAAAGAGTAATGGTTAGTGGCGAGAGATCAAGCTGGTAGTGAATTATCCACAGAGTGTCATACGGATTAGTCTCATTGTATGTCAATATTCACTTGAGCAGAATAGTAAAACTGCAGTAATTAAATCTGCAGATGATAGAAAATAGCTAGGTGAAGTAAACATGAGGGAAGTTGGGAGAAATAGTAACAATGACATTGAGAGGTAAGGAATATGGGCTAGAAGTATTAAGTGATTCAGCCTAAGAAAATGCAAACTAGTATAACTGTAGAATACAGAATTTCTGGAAATTAGTAAATCTGACAGGTAGTAACAACGCACAGCAGTTTAGATCTGCCTAATGCGAGCTAGTGGCTAAATAAAAAGTATGATTCAGGGCTACACAGAAAACAACAAAAGGCAGTAAGGGGCAGCAGGGGCTGAGCTGCAAGTCCAATAAATTTGAAAACAAAATTTCATCTGCACCTTTGACTAGGAGAGCTGACTGTATTGGATAACAACCATCCAGCATGTCTGAATTCAATATGATCTGAAAAGCGAACGAGATTACTCCTGTGGATTTTTTGACCACTGCTATAGGGAAATTCTCTTGTTCCTTCCCTCCTTGAGGCCTCTTTTGAATTTCTGTTTCATTGATATCACGATAGTTACCTTCACATTCTGATTGTAAACCTATTCCCCCTATCTCAGATTTCACTCTCCAGCTTATTCTAATCTTCCATTCTGGGAAAAAGCCCTGTAGACTATAAAAAAGGAAATAAATCTTTTTCATAGAATTTGTGCCAACTCTACAGAATTCTCTAGCCTGAACAAACTCCCAGCAAAAACTGTCCTGGAGAGGGGGGTGAGAAGGGGAATGCAGCAATTAAGGATTTAATCTGTGATCAGGAAGGCTTCGATTCATATCCTTCTCAAACTCAGATCACCTATCTGATCCCAGCGTGTTCTAGCTCTTGTTCCTCACCCTTAGCATGGATTTAATAGTCCCTTTCTACATCACAGAGGTCTTGTGAGAATAAATATGCTACAGATGGTAAAGTACTCAGACATTAGAGTCCTGAGGGCCAGAGGAAATCAGAAGTCTTGTCCATGTATCTGTCATTGGAGTCATTTGAAATTGAATGGACAAAGCTTTCAGAGAACATGCTAGAGACAATTGCTTAACTTACAGCACATATTTTATTCAATTAATTTAATTTCCCTTATGTGTATGAATTGTCCGTGAGTAGCTTAGGAATACAAGCATTTGCACCCCACCAGGAGGACAGTTTAATGGAAAGCAGGCCTTGTGCCACTAGATGGGGAGTAAAGCAGTGAGCACAGTCTCCCCTACAGCCTTCCCTGCATGGGCAAGAGTGACTTGTACAGTTAGCGCTTTTGTACCAATACTTGGTTCAGTTGCTTGCCTTCTACAAAATATAACTTTTGTTCTATTCAAGATGTTATTTCCTGGAATATTTTTCTTTTTTAAAAAATTGTTTTTAGGTGTCTCTAGGTATATCCTGGGACCTTCTGGAGAGTTGAGAATGCCAGTGGGAAGGATGGGATTTTTTTCTCAGAAGAGAAACCCAAATGAGCCCATTTCCACAAAGCTGTGGCAAACATGGATGGAATATAATGAATACGTCATTCCACAAAGGAAACAGTCTCCAGGTCAGTCAGCAAATGCATGTTAGCCGTATGACGCCCTGTGTGTGGTAATGCTTATATGTATGTTAGCTAGTACATTTATAAAATTGACTTATTTTCTGAGACTAGACTGGATCTGTGTTTGAGTAGGTTTGAACCTCTGTATAAATATTTACAAATATTTATAAACACAATTTTGCTTTCTACCAGAGAATACGTTTCACTTCTTTTTTCTTTTTTCACTAATAGATTTTCTATCTTCTCAACACTCTGGTTTGACCAAAAGGCATTTTTTTCTTGATTAAAGCTGTTTTCTTTAAATCAACTTTTCATCAGGAAAAGACTTGTTCATGCTCAAGATCACTTTCTTGTTACACAAAACTGCTATTTGACCTTATCAACCCACTTTAATAACAATTAACTAATTAATTCTTAAAACAAGCTTCRAGATTATTATCCTCTTACTGCCTGGCTAACAAAGACAGACAGAGTATTTGATACTTCTCCATGCCACAAAGAARTCTTTAGCAGAGGGCAGATTACAAGGCTGCTTCCTGCCCAGTGTATTTAGATGATGCCCTTCCTTTGACAACTTATCATTCTGTTGCTCAGTGTGCTAATGCAAGAAGATGTTTCTTAAAGCCCTCGAGTTTGGGTCCAGTATTTTAGATGGACCTGAAGATTGTAATAACAGTAGCTGAATCCTCCTGGTTTTTGTGAAGAAGCCAAGAGAAGAACAGAATRAGATACAAAGCACAATTATCAAGGGGAGCAGGATTTTGATCCTCTATAAAATGAAGTAGCCTAATCGCATCATTAGGCAGTAACTAACTAATTGGAGCTTACTGGAAAAAAAACCTTTACAGTTGTTGCAGAACCTCTATAAATCTGTGTTGTTTTATAGAAATAATTCTAAATTCCTATAATCGCCTCCCTCTACTTTTTTTTTTTTTTYCCCTAGAAGGATGGTTACTTCTTTTACGGGGAGATATCTGAAGGATTCTGCAATGTGGTATATAATCTTTTTTTTCAGTCTTTATGAAAAAAGAAACAGATATTGCGCATTAGCAAAAACTTTTAGGTCTTGGCTACTTTTTCCTATTAAATATGTCTTGGCAATTACCTAGATTATGGAGTAATCTCTTGCACAATATCATTCTTTAAATAGGTCAGCCAAAACTCTATATCCAAATACACTCTAAGCATTGCTCAGATCTCACTTAAAATTTTACAGTTGGGTTCTGTCTCTCTAACAGTCTGAATCAAAACTTTGGAGACATCCAAATACCCTGAAGCAAGGGTATTGCAAATGCAGATCCATTTTGTCTGGCACCAGTCTTTCATTTTCAGCTAAGACTTCTACTTTTTTCTTCTTCATCGCCTTTGTCTTCTACTTCGTTTTTCTTTTTCCTCATGTAAAGCAAAATCACTTTGTTATCTCATGAGATCTAGACATGACTGTTTTCCAGGATGGTTGATATTCCTATGTAAAAAGTGAGAGAGTAATTAGCTTGCAACACTTCTTGAGTGAAACTCACAGGGAAGAGGGAAAGCATGGAAATTCAGTACATACGTTTTGCAAAGAAAAGCTATTGTCCTCTCTGGGAGGCTTTATTTCCCCAACTTTTTAGGCAGTGACCATAAATCAATATGGAGGAGGTCCTGATGTTATCAGGCCTATGTTATTAGCTACAGTTGCAGAAGGGTTACACRTGTAGTAGGATGGACACCAAAGGTCTGGAAGAGACCTCTCAAGACGTTACAGTATTTGAGACTATTCCAGGTAATCACATTATATACAATGATTATTGCTTTGTTGTGACTGATATTTTGCTTTGTATCTTAAAAGCAGCATCAAAACTCTAATTAATCCTGAACCCGTGGTAAATTTTCCAGAGGATGTACAAACTGACATTAATTTTTCCATGATTTTGCAAAGTCTCTCCTTTACTTGATTTTTTTAACTGTGTGTTGTTGCCCCAGACAAGTATAGGATAAGATCTCAGTATTAGTTATGTCTTGTCCTCCAGGATATAATTTTTCCTAACTATCTTTAATTGAAAGGAATTAACTTTCTTTTATAAGTCTACAAAATATAAGGTGTGCTCAGATGCTTAGGTAAATGCATTAACATTTCTGTTAACCCAGTTCTAATTTTGTGACTGAACATCTGCAGAAGCATACCAGAGCTTGGTTTCGGCATACTCGAACCTGTCTTCTGGCCACAGGTATTCATGTTTCAGCATTTCCTTTCATAAAAAATTAACTTCATATTTACAAATTACTCTGTGTATAATAAGAGCAAAAGGGATTTATAGATATTTTCTTCTTCTATTTTTGCCATTTAATCATCTGTTGAGCACCTGAATGTGCTCTTACTGCACTACTGTCTCACTTCACCCTTCCTGCACTGATACAGCTTCTAAGCCCCCGTTCATTTCACAAATACAGTTTTTCACATTGCCTCAGATCTCAGCTGCACCAGGATTTCTGCAGTGCACCCGGATCCTTCCGTACCTTCCCTTGCACCTCTCAGGCCGACATACCCAGGCTCACTGTGACAGCTTTATTTCWGTAGAGTTGTACCAGGAAATAAAAAATGCATTATACCAAGCTAGTCACACCTCTTCTCTGTATAATTACCAGCAATCTCAGTACTTTGCTTTAGCCTTCACCTTCTCTCCATTTACCACTTCTCTCTTTTCCCTTTTTGTCACCCTAGCCCRACTTGGAGAGTGAGGAGTTGATGCCACCAAAGGCAATCTTCTCAGTCTGCTCTACATCTAGTGCACCTTTAACAGTTGCTAAATAAATCCTGTTCAGTGCAGAAAGGAAGGCATAGTTCTGGTCAAAGGGCTACACCAGCTGAAGGTGACTGTGGCAAGCAGGCAGCATGCTGCTCTTTCATAGACTCATGAATCACTTCAGCGTATAGTGTAGAATAATCTTTTGGGCAAGGCTTCTCCTTTCCCTCTCATTGCATGGGTGTCAGGGTCAGCAATAGCACTTTTATACTGTGGCAATGCCTGGACATCCCTCAGAACTCCTTGGTCCTAAGTATTGCAGAAGAATAGCCATTTCCCCAAATAAGCTGGCCTTTGTGACCACATATCTTTTAATTTAGCCCAAGAAACAAAATTAGGAGAGTCTACGCATGAGACCATGAGAAAGGAGATGGGCTTCTTAAATTTCCATGCTGCAAAAGCCAAAATCTGACCATAAGTTTTGTTGCTTTTTTAAAGGCCTGGTTACTATTGGTATGATTCATTCTCTGTTTTATAATAGTACCCAGATGTCCCAGTCGGGATCTTGCTGTGCTTAGCACTACACAAGAATGTAAGAAGATACTGGCTTTGCTCTGTAGAACTTAAAAAGTAATTTAGGAGACAGCGTAACAAGTGAATGTAACAAATAAACAGAAGTAAYGTAAACAAGGCAACACGGGCATCAGGGTCATCAGCTACTGAAGGCTGCAGGCACTCTCAGAGCGATGGCTCTGAACCGTACACACGGACTTTTGTGACACAGGAAAACACATAGCTGCAGCCTGCTGTGGCTCTGTGATCAGCCGTTAGCCCAGTGGCTGTTTCTTGTAAGCTTTGCACTAGAAGCAAGTCTTGAAGAAGTAGCTGAAGTTGACAAGTAGATGGATTTAACAAGCAAAGACATGTAACCTGGAAAGGAGGCATAGTTTGCTTATTTTTTCTTTCTTTGCCCTAACAAAAGGGCAGCAAGTCCCTGGTAAATTAATGCTGATAGGTTTTTTTTGGACAAAAGCCGTAGCGAAGTATTAAGAGAGAGAAATAAGGATCCTTGGTGTGGCAATGAAAGGGGAGAATCCTAGTTCAAACAGGATATGTTTAGCTGTCATAGTAAGGGCACAGCATAATGCAGATTAGAATCAAAAGAAAGAAGGAGAGGAAAGTGTTTCAAAAGGTTAGTCATTTTTACTTAATCCAGTGATAATTCCTCTTCAGATCTGAAACACCTAATTTTCTATTTTCTGCTCATCAGATACTAAGTAAAATATCTASTTTATTATTTTATGAATTAAACACATATTCTTCTATCAGGCCACTTAAGTCATTCTGGGAGTACTGGTTCTTTGGCTTAGTGTATAGGTGAAACTGATGCTTTTCATTTAACTGACCATTTGGTGGCAGTACATGTTAGCAGCAATCCCTTACTTTTGCGATGATATAAATGTTATTTATTGCATTTAAATCTCAACCCTGTTCTTTTCAAAAGTATCAAATTCAGGAGCCAAATCTTGGTATAAATTCTTCAAGGCTAAGAGATGAGTGCCTACTCTTAAAGCTCTCTAAGACAAACAAGCAAATGGGATCTTMATAGGAAAAAATGTATATGATGATCTGTTCATTAACATGTCATTGTACTTCTTTCAACTATAATGAAAACAGTTCATTTCTGCTTCCTTCCATTGTTCCTTATMAGAGACAGTGACATATTTTCATAGAGATTTTGGTTATTATGAAGTATGAACAGTATGCTTTTATTGCCATTTTCTCACATGCAAAAATAAAATGAAGTCAAATTAAATTAAATTAAGGTTAACAGCCTGCATGTAAAGAAGAAATTACACCTATATGGAAAAAACATGGACAGGATTTCTCAAGGGACTCTCCACTGTCCTTGGTAACAAGCATCTGTTACCACACTGTTACAAACCAAAGTACTCTATACACTGAGTGAACATTTTTATCTGGTACAGTTTAGAGAGACACACAATATCCTGTTTTTAATGCAGCACAGGTGTTGGCAGATCGAGTTACCAAGTCTCATTAAATCATATATATATATATAGAGAGAGAGAGAGAGAGAGAGAGTCATGAAATCAATTTTCTATTTTTTGTATTTGCGATCTAGATCAAATTGTTAAAACTAAGACAAGGGGAGGGAAAAGGGGCCAGTTACCATGTTCATAGGGGTTGATACTTGCTAATTTCTGGTTTGATCCGAGGAATATTTCATTTGACTATTTATTTCCGTTAAGATGCATTTGAATTTATTTATTGAGCTATAGTACTTGTTGGGAAGTGTTTCTGGCTGTGGATAAATACCATCTGCACTGAAGTAAACTTATGTATAAGAAAGGCTCGTTAGTACAAACTAAAACCAGAGGGAACCTGTAAGAGTAATGGCAGAATGGAAGCAGGGAAGGATATTGAGCTTCAGGGCTCTTACAGMAATCCAGCTTCAAGCTAGACATCATGTAGTCTGCTCGTATTAATGTTACCGCATGCTCTGAAGCAGGCTTCAGCCACCTGTAAATTATTCCTGAAAGCAAGAGCATGCCTAAAATGCAGACACAGAGGAGCAGAAAAAATAGATGATATATTACATAGCAAGAAAATATAAGTTCTACATTTTCAACTTTCTTTGTCTGAATTTTCAAAGTGTAATTCAATATGTGAGCACTCAGGTTAACAGTCTCAACCTCAGAATTCCTTCAGCTTTCTTCTAGAGCTACAGGTGCACAAGAGCTTCCAGTAGCTGTTGGCACAGTTAAATACTTGAGTAGAGAGCATGCTGTTTAGTTTGGTGTTCTCTGGTTTGACAGTTCAGCTTCCTATATTTTATAGTGTTTACATTTTCTCAGTGCAGAACWTTCATAAAACCTCACAACACCTCTCTGCAGTAGACAAGTGTTACTACTCCTACTTATTGGATTCTGGATAAGAAAGAAGAAAATCATTAAAATATTGCAGTACCATACAATTGCCAGAAATACAGAAACATCCACATTCTTAGGGCAGGATTGTACATCTCTGAGTCATATCTGCAGTAATCTTCTGCTTTTGTATTCAGTTAATATATTGTACTGATAACACCCATCTGATTCCATTCATAATTTGGAAATTAGTTTAAAGCATAGCTTTTTTCAGTAGTAGCCTGATTCCCACAAAAAGATACAAGGTATTCTTGAAAGTAGCTCAGTATTTTCTTAGAGGTTTACAAATATATACCTTTATTAGCAGTACTTGAAGTATTTGAATACTACCTGCATATACTTATTCCTGCCATTGGGAATATCCAAGCTCCTATAAATCAGAGGAGGCTCTAAATTTTTGACAAAAATCTCAACAGAAGGGGATGAGTTGTTGCCCTCTTCCCACCCTCCAGCCATAAAGGAGCTCTTCTTTATCTTCTAAAATAAGAGAATTAAACTGCCTAAGGAAAGTGTCTTAATGATTAGAATTTTGACAGGTAAAAGGAAGCAATATAGCAGGTACTGTTTTAATGAGCAATTGCTCATGATAAACAAGGTCTGATTTCTTAATGCTTTTGCTTCAGTCAAAAGAGTGATCAGTAGTGTAAGCAGAGAGATCACCTGGATGCTGCGGCAAATAGTCCCATTGCACGTTTAAGCTGTTGTTTTGTCTTCATTGGGAAAAGGCATGTTCTCCAAGCTCGCCTGCGCTGGGACTGCGTCATACCGCACAGCCTTGTTACCGCAGAGCCCTGAGTCGGCTTAGCCKCTTTGTGCTGGTTCTTCGCGTGCCGTACTCTCTAGTACGTGCAAGCTAGCTTACCCCTGCTGCCATCAGTAAGATACTGGAAGAGCGCTCACTAGGGTACTTACTGGGAGAAGCTAACTAACTCGCATAGTACTCACACTGTGCTTGCAGTGACATGTTTGTGTGCCAAAAACCTGAGATTTAAYAATAAACATAAGGTAAAACCTTGCTGAAGACAACTCAGTTTCTATTTTTAACATGAAGTAGATTACCAGAACCTTAGATTTTACTGTTGTCTTTAACACAATCTRCCAAAATGTGTGAAAACAATAAGCTGCCTTGTCTTCACCAAGATTTTATTCTGTGGTAGTCAGAATGTTTTGGTTAAGAACAAACCARTTTTCCTAATAAAGAAGCACCCTAGATCTCTTTTCCACCCTTTTCTTAATAAAGAAGTACCCTAGATCTCTTGCAGTGATGTAAAGCAAAGAATTTCCATGCGGTTTCTCGTCCTTTTCAYACTGCCAAAACATTCTAAATGGTCATAACATTGATCTAACAAATTAGTGAGTCTATCCATGATAATAATAACTCCAGTATGCAATATTTGCTGAGTTGGGGCAAAGGTATCTTTAAGTAACATAATTCTTGATCAAGTGATAGCGAAACCACAAACTTATACCTTAGAGGAACCCAGGTTAACAAAAATACTTACTTTTTCAGAAAACCCATGTCGTCTCACCTGTGGCAGAGCCATTTGAGCTCACATTGCTTGTACTTTACATTTGCTCATTGTTATAAAATTCTTTAGAATCAACACTATAAAGACTAATTCCCAGCACTGTCTGAACAGTGAAAATGTATGTGTTGGCTACTGCTATTTCAAATTGCTTTTTTACATGGCTGCATAACTGTGATGAAAGACATGTTCTGATCAAATATCTCTATTTTTTACCCCTACTCACCAGCTTTTGTGCCCTGGCACTAAGGTGGCAGCAATATATTTCAGGCAAATGAGTATCTTCTGATTCGGTGGGAAATTGTCTGCCTATGTGCAATTTTAGTCAGCATCCAAAGAGATCCAAATGCAAAATCCAGACCTCAGGGACACTGCTTGGTTTTGTGACTTTTTCCCYCCAAATTAACAAATGGATTATATTCACTCCTCTGTATTTTTTTTTTTAACTATGAAAGATACAACATGGCTTTTATTGCGTTATATTGTGTAAGGTAATAAATAACCCAAGAATAATTTGATTCCAAACCCATCTCTGAAAATGAAAAGTTCAGGTATTTCAGCCGCCACCTTGAGCTTTGCTCTGTGCAGAATTTGACCAGTAAGGACTGGGGTGAGAAGTTTTCACAAAAAAGACCAGCATGCAATACAAGACTTAGCTGCAATGCTTTTTCCTAAAGACAACAGCAGTGACTGCAATTAATGATCAGGGACAGAATCAAGGCAGATCAGATCTCGATGATAGCAGGACATATGTCCAATAACTCCACGCATGATATTGCATTTTGTTTTTTGGTTTGTTTTTTTTTTTTCAGGAAAATTAAAGCTGTGAAGAAAACTTCTCCTAAATATTAAAGACCCGGTTACATCTTGCTGATTCAGAAAAGAGCCTAAAATAATAACTGCGCTGGACGCCAAGGAGTCGGGTTCAGCTCCACTGCTCTCTCCTCTGAGAGGGCGCCACTGTCAGCGATCTTCTCTACAGCAAACGTCCTCAGAGCGAACCGGGCGAGAGCTTTCCTGCGGCTCTGCGATCTCTGGAGCGACGGTGAGGCGATCGCGGCGATGGTGGGTTCATTCATTATTAACGCCACCAGCGTTTTATTCTGGAGCGGCCAATGGGGACGCGCGGCGGTGCCCGCACGCACCTTCCCTCGGTGACGTCACCGTGGAACCATTGCACTGGAACCAATAGGGAGGGCGTATGCAAATGAGGGAGGGGAGGCCGGGGGATTTGCCTCCGATAACACGACTCCCTCTGCCCTCGCTGGGAGCGAAGGGAATTGAAACGAAGGGGAAAAAATGGGGGAGAGCAAGGGGCTGATGCTGGAGCCGTGTCCTCGCCAGCAGTCTTGCTTGCACACAGCTGGAGAAGGGCAGGAAAAGCTGAAGAGACTAACAGAAAAGAAGGAAATTTTAGCACTCCCRTACTCTATTTTAAATAATCAACCTAGGTTTTTAGAATTTAGATGTTAGAAAAGTGCCTTTCAGACATCTGTTCCCCAGCATGAGAACTAGAACCCAGAATTAGTTGCCTGTAAATTGTCCGTGMAAAATTAGGCATCTTAGAATGATACCAAAAACCAAAGGACAAGCTAAGCCAAGAGCCACCTTACGTCAGTCAGCATACAGCTGCCGGAAGCTAGCCAGAAAAGAAACTCAAAGGATATCGTGTGTCTTCTATCTTGCCCTTCACTCAGGGCTGCAAGAAATTTCTTTTATCCACTTGGCATGCACAGCCATGACCCTCACTGGAAGGTATATGTCTCTAAAGAACTAGGCAGGACTCATTTGTTTCTTTTAAAATGTAGCCAGAACTTATGCTGTGCCTTTCAAAAGCAGAGAGAGTGCTCAGGGGAAATAGACTCAATTCTTTYCTCATCTCAAAATACTTTAATCCCTCTTTTCCCACTCTCCAGAAGATGGAGATCACTGAGAGGTTACCTAATCTGGTAATAGGCTAGCGAGGGAGGTGCAAAAGGACCCCTTTCATGCCTCTTGGGAAAATTGTATTGCTGTGAAGAAAATACTAAAGGTTCACTGAGAGAGGGAGAGTGGTTATGCTTACAGCCAGCAAGAAACCCAGTTCTGGTCCTGTTTCCATGATTGTTCCTGTATTTCGTCTATTTTATCTGAAATGCAGACACTGTCTTGGGAGGAAAATCCAGAATTCAGACTTTTTTGTACTGAAATGAGCCACTTAACTGTTAAACTACTGAATTGTGCTTGGCCTCATAAACCTTGAAGCGTTCTGTACAGAGGCATAGTAGAGAGTACTTCCGCCCGGAGCCATTTATTGCCTGGTGATAGGACACTCCCTTTTGAGGGAGGAGGTGTAATTCTGAACCATCCCAGAGGAAGAGAGAATTAAGCCTGATTGTCCACATCAGGATGCATAAACTGAGCAACTTTAGAGGAAAAGCTAAAGTGAAAAAAGTCAGATGTCTATTAACCCTAGGTGCCTCCAGGGTTAGGCAGGTATTTTCAATATCATGCTTTGGACTTAAGTTACTGAATTCCTATGTTCCCAAATAAAGTGCTTAAGTCCTCTTTTGGAGTTCACCCAAAGTCATGGTTAGATCTGAACACAATATTTACATTAAACCTCAGTGCTTTCTGACCTGAGTTTTGGGTGCAAAGTTCACTGAGTTCATGAACATAAGCCAATGATCTTGGAAGTCTGGCAAACACAAAATAAGGTGGTTCAGAGAGCTGGGAATCTGGCAAACCTACAACCCTAGGTTTTTACAGTTTATACATTCTCAGATAGAATATATTTATCACCCCAAATATGAGCCTGAGACAAGCTCAGTGCAAGCAGCTGGAAGTAAAGAAAGGCTAACTGGGGAGCAGGAAGCCCTAGAAAGGCTGAACTGATAACAGTGTGCCCACAAATGCTGTGACATTCAAAGCTCTCGGTGCTAGCCCTGCCTAAACTGGTATGTGCAGAGGGAGCCGCACTTCAACAAATCTGCGAATCGTCTATGAGCACAGTATGTAATATCCTGGCTTTTAGGCTGATTAATTACAGGTGGTAAAGGAGAACATAAAATTCACATCCAAAGCACCTTTGCTGAGTCTTGCACAATACTAGCCACAAGGGCACACAGTGCAGACAGGTGACAAAATGCACCTGCAGCTTTTACTAACATGTCTCTGTACATTTACAAGGAAGCTGCAAGAGAGAAGGGTAGAAATATTAGTTGAAAGGGCTCTCTAGAGATCATCTAGTCCAAACTCCTACCTGAAACTTGAAATTATAGGGTTCTTTTCTATGCCTCACTCTTAATATCTTGCCAGGCCCCTAGCGTGCTGACAGTCTCAAAGATGTAGAGTACCATTTGGATTCTATTGTGTGAAAGCCAAATAAATGACYAAATGAAAAAAATAAGAGAGAGAGAGACAAGTTAGGAAAGAGCCTCTGGCTTTAAAATGAATACTGAGGTTCCAAGATAATCTTGTAGAGACCCAGTGTGTGAGCTTTTTTGCTATTAGCCTCAAGATGAATGACTTGTTTTAAAGACAGTAAAAATGCCATGTTGTGCAGGTGCTTGTATGTGTGGGTAGATTTCTCATGCGGACACGAGGGACACCACTAGCACTCTCTGGTGCTCTATGTGGTCTGTGGCATGCGAGGGGGAAGCAGCTGCAATCCTGCTCAGCGGTTTCCCTAGTCCTCCTCCCATCTCCATCCTGTTTGCCKACAAATCGGTGTACATGAAACTCCAAAGACTGGAAGTTATTAAACAAAATGCCAGCTGAATAGAGCAGAAACAAGTAAAGGAGTAATATATATACTTGAACACCAGAGGGCAATTAGAAAGGAGTTGAAATGGGAATAATTAGTTAATACAATTCTAAATTGATGGTGAATAATCCTATTGCCCATTTATGATAAATATAACAAATGGCTTCTCAAAGTGCTGTTAGTTTTTCTATGGTTTGATAGATCAAGGTTAGTTACTGTCAGAACCACAACATTATGCTTTGTTTCCAACTGGTGAAGAAATAAGATTGATTTGAAACATATGGCAAAAAGATATTGCAGCTTTGTTTGCATCTGTTATACTTCTACTTGTTAGTAATTGGTTCACAAGTTGCTTTTCTATTTTTGCTGTATTTTTTAATATATTAAGTGAAAACAGAGACTTTTTAGCAGATGCACAAATGAGAGGATAAACATCTCAAAAAGCTTTGAAGCTGTGTTATGTTCTTTCTCTAGTTTGTTTTGCATCTCTTGGACTACATTCAGGATTTTCTGCTGGTGAATATGGGCCTAAAGCCTTGGTGAGGTCACTTGGACCTGGTGAGAAGAAGGTCCATATCTGACATCCTGCAATAGCATTTTTCAGAGATATTTGGAGAAATTGTAGCAAAAACTTCTCATGTTGCATATTTATATCTTTAAATAGGCTCTTAGTTTATAAGAAGGGCTCTAAAAGAAGTCCCAGAGTGTTTAGTTATCTAAAGCCAAGATGCTTTTACATGATTAGCTCTTTCAAAAGCCTTCTAACTGTGAGAAACCTAATACTTAAAGTGAATCCTTAAAGATCATGGACCCATGCAATATATTCACAATATTTTCACGTCCTTATTCTCTTGTTAGACCATGAAGAACAGTTAATCATAGCCTCATGATCTGTGAGCGTATATCAGAACAAGACTAAGAGCCAGTGGAAATTACAATGTGTGCGCTTCAGTACAATCAATTTTGTTTGTTATTTTAGTGGCATGATTCCTGTTTACAACAATCAAGCCATCATGTTACACAGAGTAAATCAATAGGGTGATAATGTAGCTGTTTACTGTACTTACAGACTTGCCTGTGACCACGTCTAGGACACACCATATCCTAGAATGCAGTGCTCTTCATTTTTATTTCCCTTTGGATCAAGGCTGACATAGCTCACAGGTACTAGCAAATCCCACCACACTACAAAATGTAACATTTATAAGAGATACATCTGGTACATATTTATAGTGAGCAGAATAAGGACTTGTTTCAATTATGCATGTGGATTAGCTCTTTGAAGAAAAAAAGTAGGTGTTACTTCATGCCCATATAAATCCCGTGGTAAAATGTGCCTAAACTAAAACCTCTTTTACTTGCCGTTACTTGTACATGCACATTAACATGTTTCTGAACAAGATACACAGATGCGTGTTGCTACGTATTTTGGAGAACGTACTGTGCTTACGTTTTTCAAGCTATGCAACATTTCCTGCTATAGATTCACATTGTGCCAGATGGGGACAATACACAAATACCTGTGGGCATGGAACAGCATATTTTCAAAATACATCAAGCACTTATGGGTAGATGAGCATGTTACAATTGGGTAAATCAGGAAGTGAACTTGCAGCATTTCAGCTGTTCATGATAGCATCACATGCAGATGCTATGGGATCTGTATCTCGTGGTGTATCCAGGATCTATCTTCCACTGAGATGTCAACAACGTTGTCTCTGGTAGGGAGCACTGCAGAGGAATAATGTATCATAGTTCATTGTAACAGAGTAGATGTTTTTCTGCAAGTTCACTCTAGCTTACTCTGTAGCAACTAGCTCATTAGAGAAAAATTAACAACAGTAAATTTGGGTCAGCTAATTGTTAAGTGTTTGTGCTTGTCCATTCTACAGAATGGAAGTTGCAGACTGGCAACCCATATCCCTTTTATGTGAGGCACAGGAGGACCAGGGAGAAGCAGAAGCAGAAGCAGGATGTGTTGCAGAAGATCCACGCAGAATAATCCTTCCGTATTCAATAGATGATCTAGCAGATAATGACATTGCTATGGACTCAGATTTTTGAGATTTTGGGAAGGGTTATGTGCAGCCACTTTACAAAGCATGTTTTGTCAGAAAGCAAAAATAATAATAATAACAATGAAGTTAAAAGCAGGATTACTTTCCATTTACATATGGGAAAAATGACGATTAATGATGCCAAACCTTCTGCTTCCCTTGCCTGTCATTACATGATGTTTTGCATTGTGCTTTCTCTTTAAATGAACTCATAATGGGTGAGATTTTAAAGACTCTTCAGTGTTATTTGCAGTATGAGTTTTTCTGGAAGCTAACAACACTGATTCTCTCTTCTTGAATCTCTCTTGTTTAAATTATTTCTGGAGCAAAGAATTGTTGCCTGCATTGTATGCCCATGGAAAGAATCTGCAACGTGTCATGGTGTCAAAACCTTACATTCCCTAGAGCTTGCTAGGTTCAGCAGTTCTCCCACTTTCTTCCACAGACTTCCAAATTTTCCCTTGAGGGGATCATTCTTTGGCAGGTCCCTGAGTAAACCTCGTTTTGTCTCCTAGGGTTTCAGTCTCTCTTCCTTAGATTTTGCTGTAAGTGAATACATTATAGTCCTTCAAAACTTGGCAGATGATGGTCCATTCCTGCAGACTCCTCTAGGGTCTCTTTCACGGTCTAGAAGATGATACCAGGTAACATCATTTTCTTTTGGTTTTATGATAGTGTTTCTATAATAATGTTGTATAATAAGTGTTTATAAAACCAGATTTATGTGTTCAATAAAATGAATACACTTTTTCAGAAATTTGACATTTTATGGAATTCCATTTATTTGTATTTCAATTAGCTTTGTTAACGATGGCAAAGTTAGTAATGATGTTTGGCAATCAAAACACGTTATGAAGTATTTGAACAATACAAGGTTAGTTAAGTTAAAGGAGATGTTGTGCAGAGCATTTTAAATTGAATTTGGATAGTGGCAAGCATCTGTGTGTTTGGAAATCTCTAAGTTTCTGCCTGAAGGGTAAATTGAAGCTTATATAAACAAGAACTTGTGATCTAATGTTTGGGCTTTTACTGACACAGACACACAGACACACACAGATGCACACACATAAACCTCTATGGGAGGTTACAAAAGATATGAAAAAAAAGAGAGAAGAAGTAGAGGAAGAGATGAGACATGTTAGCTGTCTATTTAATGTTTTTCACTCATGTAATACAGTCTGGCAAGCCTTTTCCACAGTTCCACCAAGCCAGACCTGTAAAAGCAATTATCTGTCATCATAACGTGAATCAAGTTTGCAACTGCTGTGGTTCTGAAAAGCGTGACAAAGTTAATTGAAATTTAGGCAGTGAATAGTTTTCACTTCCTGAGATAAGGTATGTTTTCAGGGGAAGTTTGTTGCTATGTTGGCTATGGTTAACTGTTCTTAAGTCTCTTGTTAAAGGATTTGTGTTATTTCTGTGGGTGGATCATAGTCTCGTCCAATTATGACTTCAGTAGAGCCAAACTTTGTGTCATATGCTTTACTAGCCCATACTGGTTTGCACATTCCTCTGACTTCACAAGAAGATGAAAAAAAAGGGCAAGAAATCTCTCTCAAGTAATTAAAAAAAGTACTTTGAAAGTATCAAATTTTACTGAAAGTAAATTTCACTCCAAAAATATCATTTTGGTGGCTTACTGGTATAATTTAGTAGCTACAATAAAATTGTTTGAAGTCTGGCAAAAAAAATCTTAAGATGTTAAATGTTCAGAAGCTGAATATGAAATATTCGTAGATTTTCTTGGTGAGTTATTATCTAATCTCCTGATTGTAGAGCAGTATGCATTTGCTTTCACCTGGTTTTACACTGATTTTTAAGTGATCTCTGTCTTAAAATGGCTTACTTTCAACAACTGAAATASTGAAGGCATTCATGGTATTGGTACTAGTGTGAGTAATATAAGAATATGGAAAGGAAAATGGAACTTTCTGAGTCCCCAGGGTATATTGCAAGCCTGATTCTCTTTTTAGTCCAGTTTTGCTCTAATATCATTCAATAGACTTTCAGTGGAGTTGTTCCAGAGCATGATCTTGTAAGATGCTCATTATCATCAACCCCCACTGAAAGAGTACACAAGTAAAATGAATTCCTCCCTCTATTAAAAAAAAAAAAAAAAAAAAAAAAAAACTTGGAGAATTTTTTGTTTCAAACCAGGAAAATTTCAAAATAGCCATTTGGTTTTCCAGGGGAATTTTATTGGACTTGATTGTTTTGATACATCTGAAAATTTTGTTCTGATGCTGATCCTTAGTTTTTACTTTCAGGATCTTTTTATTTCTCACATAAAACATTTTTTTAATCACTATGAAGGGGAAGRAAAAATAAAACCTTTCAAGAACTAATACAATGTTCCTAAAGAGATCTGCTCTGTGAAGCTTCCAGGTAAGATACACCAATAATACCTACAGGAGTTGAGGCTGCTAAGACATTTGCTTCATTTGAAGTCATTAGGTTAAGTCCTAAACRAGAGGAGAAGAGAGCCCTGGTCTTCCTCTCAAACCCCATTTAATAGAAAAGGCCAAAATAGCATTAAATAATAATGGTTGTAGAAAGATTTTTTTCTTAAAAAGATTAAGCTTGTTTATAACAGCCTCCTACAACTTGCATTTCATCTTCCCTCTGACCTCCAGCATTCCCCAAATATCCTTGTTTCAAGAGACAAACCAAGAGTGAGGGTCACACTGGACACTAATGTAGAAATTCTGCGCGATTATGAGGTTCACAGGACTGGCGCCATTGCTTGAGRTTTACATTGAATCTCACTGAAGTCCAGACTAATCCAGTGGAAGTCATTCCATCTTTTAGGGATAGCAAGAGAGTTTGGACTACAGAACAGGCTTCCATGACCAAATAATTAAACCAGAATCTGTCACCACTTTTTTTTYCCCACTTTTCTATAGAAGACCTGCATGTTCGGGGTTTACTCAGACCTGTTTGGTATTCAGGGTTATGGCACAGARTTCAGCATCCCAAAGTCTGAGTCTGGGAAAAGTGGAAATCCATCAGAGGAAAAGTGAAGACCAGGTACAGCCAGAGAGGATCAGAAGAGGACAGGCATGCAGCTAGCTCTGCAACTGCTGCATTCCCTTTTCCAAGTCAGTTATTCAGTTATTTGATTCTAATAATTCTATTTAAGCCTGTCGTAATRTAATGGAAATTTCCCAGGACAGACTTCATTGCTAGAAATAGACTAAATGAACATTACTGGAAGCGTTCTTTCCCTGTAAATGAGTTATATTGGCCTTGTTTTTGCTTCTGGTGTAAGCTCTAATTTTGGACATGAAAACAGCTTTCCAATTTTTCCCCATCATCTTTACACTCTCCAAACTGTTGCATTTTTGAACAGTGAAGCACACACATTATTTAAGTATTATATTTCTTCCTATCTGGCCTGCAGCCATGCCCCCTTAGGCAATGAGCTCACTGGATCTCATAAACTCTGGCAGGGTTAGGCTAGGTCAGCATGTACATGAAAAGATCTCCAAGGAAAACCCAGGTGCTGCAGAAATCGCAGTTGGCAGTTCAGTAGGTGGCACCCTTTCCCTTGGAGTTAACTCAACTACCTGGTGCTAGACAGATCTCACTTGTGAATGAGACTTTTAGACCCAAGTTCAAACCACCTGCACAGGGCAACTGATCACTTAGAGTCATGAGCAGAGTAGCGAGTTAAACATCCCAGCAGGTGTCCTGTCTCTTTCCCAGTGTCTGCGTCACCACTGTTGAATTGTTCACAGACATCACTGGCAGTGTGACCACCAGCAGGATGAGCTGCTGTGCATCCTACTGCAGGACTTGAGCTGCACTTGGCGTGTTGGGGGTGAGTGGGCCTAAAGAAGCCTAGACACATGCTCCATCCAAGTACTGGCATTCCCCTTCCCTTCCCTTCCCTTCCCTTCCCTTCAACAAAACTTCTGAAGGAGAGGCAGAGAAGAAACACAGCCTGTTCTCACCCTGGGAAAGTTTTCCATTTGGGGTGTTGGGACCTCATAGGAGTCGTAAGTGCAAAGCCAAGGTTAGATCTGGCCTAGGTAATTAAGTTCAGCTACATGAAATCTCTCTGAAGTTTCGAAAGGATAAAACTTCCATGGTTTCTACTCCTGTTTTGCAACTCTTTGGTTGTGCTGCTCTGCATCATATGAAATTCTATTTTGTCTTCCATTGTAAAGGCATAAGATTTTCGGACTGCTGTAGACACTGAGAATGTAAACCAGTGTCCAAAAATCAACTGTTAGTATTTTTTTCCACAAAAAAATAAAAGGAAAAGGACTCCCCAAACCAGTGGATTCCTAGCATTTTGCTCTGGAGCTCATTCACACAAAAAGAAAAAATAAGCTTCTCAAACACTCAGTTCCCTTCCCCAAGATCTGTCAAATATGGCGCAGCTCCCGAAACATTTAATTCTCCAGACCACCTGGGAGAGCCCCACAAACCACTGGTGGTCCATAGACCGCAGTCTAAGCACCGCTGTGTTGGGCTACTGGTTAAAGGAAAGGAAATTAAACACAGAAAGCTGTTAAAATGACATTGCATGTGAGTCATGGTTCTACATTAAGTAATGTTCTTACAGAGCACTTGTCTTGTCCCCCTGGATGAAAGCTCCCCACCTTCGGTCTCTAGTCTCTACCTTTTAATAATAAATATCATGTTTTATTATTATAGAAATGAAAGAAATGCTAATGCATTGTCTGAGAAACAGCAAAGTGTTAGAAATAGAAATATAATGAGAGGTGTATGACTGAACACAGTACTCATTTTTTCTGCTACTGACATGCAATGAATTCTTTAACTTTCCATTGAAGTCCCTTTAAATTAAATATGCCAAAGAGTACTTCTTTTTCACATTCTCCCTTTTCCAAAGTGCACCCTAGTGCAACCAGACTCTGCCTCTTTGTTCATTTAATATTGGGCTGTAACAAGCTTCCTTCAAAGCACCTGCCCTGCCTGCTGACTGGTGGAGTCAGGCAGAGAAAGGGTCTAGCAGCCAGTTTTGTGCAGTTCCACATCTGATTCTTAAGCCAATTTATTTAATGAGCTAATTTAGTGATTGCAGATTCACTTGAGCTTTAAAAAAAGATTTAGACCTGGTGAAAGGCTGCCATATACCAATGTTTTTTCACTATTGCAGTSTATTATTATTCATCTTTCATCATAAGATTACAAATATTTTTCTCTCAAAACTTTAAATTCCAGCTCTGAAGATGCACAAGACAGGTTACAACTCTACAAATGACAGTGGAAGAAGGTTCTTTCTTACCCTTCGGATCTACCCACTTGCAGGTGGTGGACCCAACACACATGTTGGACAGTAATGTCTGTGTCCCAGTCCCTCTGTTGCAGTCCTTGCATGCAACCTGCCTGAAGTGAGCAGAGCTCCATATTTGACTTATTCCTTCTGAAAAGCAATGTGACCAAGATCTGGATCTGTCATACTTGGAATGTATTCCCAGTTCTGCATGGGCTGATCTTGGGCAGCTGTTAGCAAAGCTGAAGGGTCGGGATGACAACTGCCTGCCAGCGGAGATATAAAAAAAATCTATGTGTCAAAAATAAGGTTTGTGATGTACACAGGAATATTGTCAGCACTTTGAAGTGGTAAAGCCCAAAGCTTTTATTTTCAGCTGAGTACCTCATCCCTAAGGCTATTGATTATCCTCTCTCAACATTGTACTGGAGGTGTGGATAGAGAAGACAGAGCTGCCAAATCCCTCAGTTGTGCGAGGTACATGGGGCTCTGCAGGCTGGCAAGCAGATGGCATTGCTATCACCACAGTGGGGCAATGATCCCTGCCCTTCCTGCTCCAGGGATGGGGTCTTGGTGGCTGCCTGCCAACAGAAAGGCAAGATTTCTACCTTGTGCTTCCAGGTATCTGCATYTTACATGAGCTGCTGCTTCAGTGTTTTTATTTTGTGAATGCATGTCCTGGTTCACTTTTATTTTTTAGGAAAGAAAATAYGTATTTAAAGTAATTGCCRGMAAATAAAATATAACATTTGAGCAAAGCCCGACAGCATAAATCTGGAAAGAAAGGAAAGAATGATATAGACAGTACTCCTTCAGAGAACTCCTTACAGCAGTGACTGACACCTGAATGGTCTAGCTGGTATTTGCTGCCTATCTCTCCAGCAAAGGYTGTATAGCTCCCAATAAATGTCAGGTTGGAGACCACTAACACAGCTCTTCTGTGATCGGTGTACAAAGGGCTACGTCTGGAAATCTGAGGGAATTTCCAGGTATGTGTTGGCCACTTCTGAATTTTGGTATTGATATTCCAATCTTGGATAGTAGTCCCATGATATCCACAGTCAATAACATCTTGCATTAATGGTAATAATAGTAACAGTAAWAATTAACAGAAATAATAATAACAAACAATATTTTCCAACAGAATTCTCAGGATCACTGTCAATGTGCAGATATGGAAAATTTCATTGTGCCTTCAGCAAAGTAAACAGGGTATAGCTCAACCCAACCCAGCACTCACTCTAGAACATTACATCTTAGTAACGATAGAGATAGCAAGAAGGAAGATATTAACAGAGCACTGGAAACCTGCTTCCAGAGTGTCTGGAATGAAGAGTGTAATCTGCAACCTTATCAGGACACAGAGCACAGAGTTTGGTAGAACAACTTGTTCTCATGAGCTTGGCTTCTGTGTTTGCTTGGGCTTCACACAGCATATCAATATTAGATCAAGGGAGGTACTGGCAGGAGGGTCCCTGTGAAAGGACAGAGATCTGACCAGAGCTGAAGACACTCCACAAGCAGCTGCTCACTGCAGCCATCACTCAAGATTGTGTTTTGGGCTGAACCTACAGGTGTTGAAAGCACAGGAGGACCTGGGAACCTCAGGCACATAGCTACAACATAGCAATGTGCACAAATAAAGAGCAGGAGATGCTCCTGTTTGGAATTTGAGGTCTGGCAACTTTTTATTTCTGTATGGGACTTTATGGAATGCCAGAACTGGGGCAATAGCTAGAATCTGGGAAAAAAAAACAAATATTCCCAGRACACAGGGGTAAGGCTCTAGAACAAAACTTTTATACTAATTGTAGTATAACAAAAAATATTATTAAATACTTTTGGAATTTGAGAATGGGCTACGAAGTGCATTTTGGATGTAGCCCACAACAAAATTTTTCAATAGATATTTAGCACTTACGAAGCTAGTTCCATCATCTTCCCCATCTTCATAGAACATGAAACTCTTTGGCAATCGGGATGGTCTGGATTACTGTGGGAGCTAATGAAGCCTTAACCATAATAAATATGGAATGGTGCGTTATTCCCTTGTTTATTTCATGGAAAACAGGGCATGATAGCACTTACGACTTCCTTGTTTTTTTTATATGGCTCTGTTCACTCTATGCACCTGGTGCCTTTTGATGATTCATTTTAATGTGTTCAACACATGCTCATACACAGACTGAAATTACGATAGAGAAGCCCTGCAGTGTGAGTAGCCAGGGATTTATGCCCAATCAGTTGCTGATGGTGACAGAGTGACAAATGTTGTCAATATTGTATAATGTGAAAAAACCTACTGGAAAATTTAGTCCTGGAAAACTCTGAAAAACACATTTTTGCCCAAGGTTTGGTGATACAAGCAAAAAGTCCTCCAAGCATACATTTCCCTTAAAGAAGGTAGACGGTTTCAGTACTTAAAGTCAAGCACACACATATGTTCTGTGGTGATCCAAAGCTGTTACTGCTGAATGTGTATGGCTGTATCTCAGCTCCTCTTCTACTATGATAATTTATGGCAGATTTATGATTTACTGTAGATTTATGACATACTCCAGACTGTCATTCTTCATAACTAGATAGCTGAACTAAGCTCCAAAATATTTAGCATCATACCTAGAACAGGCATTGGTGGTACTCAGTAATTTTTCCTGAAATGCATGTAATTCCCTATAAGGATATGTAGTGTCCAGTATTGATGAAGGATCCAGTGATGGAAAAAAATTTCATCTGTTATTCCAAAGTAATAAAAGCTGGGTTTGGAGTGCATTTTCGGTCTTGTTTCTTTACCTTTGGGAGCACACATTAYTTTTATTAGGTAGGCAGACAGACAGACAGATAGATAGTTATGGCTAAAAGTACCACAACATAAAAACAATGTTTTTCATTTAGATTGTTTTGCTTTTCAGTCAGCTTGTCTTACTCAAAAGCAACAGAAGACCCTTGACTTCATTTATATTTCAAAGCATAGTCGCTCTTTGACATCTGTTTTGGTGGAAGTTTAAACTACTTTGCTGACTTTGTTACTTTATATAAATGTTTAAAGACAATTCAATAAAGTGCAATTTCTTTGAGACAGGTACTATCATGTCAGTTTGAGGTAATCATGGCCATGCCTGCTTACATGTTTCTAATGCCATTTGATAGGTGTCATTGACTTTTATGAAAATCTTTGAGGCACTTCCTTATAGACTGTGTTTGGAATTACTGTACATATCTCTTTCCTGGCCTCTGGCTGAATCTTACAATGTAAATAGGTTCATATGGCTGGCACAGAGAGGGATAAGGTGTGTRTTACTAGAGCCAGTACTTCAAAGGGGTATGCATGGTTTCAACCAAAATTAAGAACAGGAGAGCCCTATGTAGACATTTCTCTTTTTTTTTTTCCTTTCCTTTTTTCCTTAGTTCCTCCTTCAAATGAAGAATGTCTGTGATGAAGCTTTCCAATAAATTATTTTAAATAATTTAAATAAAATTAAGTGTTATCCTATTTGGATTTTGGTGGAGGGGAGAGTAATTGTTACTATTGGGACATAATAACTTAGCAAACAAATTAGAGGTGTTAGAACCACTCAAATACATCTATTACTGAATTATGAGAATACTGAGCAAAAAATTATGAGAATACAAATGCCAGTACTTTCTATTAAAAATGTAAAAAAAATGCTTTTGAGATGCCAGACTACATGAAGATGTATCAACTATACAAATATTTTTTAAAACACTGAAAAACTATATACAGTAAAATGCTGAATCTGYCATATGTAAATATGCTATTTGAAGAAATCTATATTCGTTAATATCATATTCCCATTTAGAGATAAGAATTCACGACACACAAATTTCATATAACATATAATATGACTTTACTTGCTCCTAAGGTTGCTAGTAAAGTGAAACAAAGCATTCTTTTATTTCATTTCAGGCTGATACTTAAAACTTTGAAGAAACATAATTTTAAAAATAATCTCACCGAAGGTAAGGAAACAGACAGCAACACCTGCTKTCTATAGGTAATTCACTGGGCACAAATATTATACCACTATTTTTATCACATGAATTGCACAGTCTTTCATGCTTATTACATATAGACAAACAGAAAAGGTAAAGCAAAGTACTTTTTGCTTAGTAGAATATGAGAAATGAAAACAAGTGAGTAATAATTATGAAGTGACAAGAGAAATAATGATGTTAAGCTTCTATTTATAGAAAATGAAAATCCTAGAATACCACCTGTAAATTATGAATAATACAGAATCTGATAATTTGGGTGCATATATATATATATATGTATGTATGTATATGTATATATGTATATATTTCTCTGAGTATTAAGAAAATATGGTTACACCAGCTGGAAACAAATGCTGCTTTAATCTTCTGTATAATATGTAAAAGAAATAGTCTTCAATTGCCTGCTGTACGTATGATCCCCAGCCTACTGAAGTTTACAGAAATCTCTATACTATTCCTGTGAAGATCTGAATCAGGCCCAAGAGTAGGGTCTTCAGGAAGGCAATAAAGATGGGTTTTGATGGTATATTTAAGTCATAAAGTCATGGAGACGTGATTTAGAGGATTGTAAAGAAACACAAGTCTGATAAAAACAAATAATATGGGGAACACCTATCAAAAACTAATTAGAAAGATGTTAATGAGACAAACATTAGGCAACATAATATGCTYGGAGAAATGATGTGGGAACCACTCTCTCTAAAAGTGGATGCTGAATTTTGAGTTTGATTATCTTTGAATCATTAGAAATCACTTTAAAAAGCTAAGAATCAGATTATTTGAAAAAGTAAAATCTATCTGTACTTTTCTCTGAGAAACTAAATTGTACTGTAAATCACTGTGCTGCCATCTGAGAAAAAACTACTGACTCACAGTTCACTATATTATTTTCTCTTGCAGAAAGTTACATGAAAACCTTACCTGCAATACAGAAAACCATTAAATAAAGAAATCCTTGAATGATGAATAGTATCTTGTCTTCTACCTCTTCGAGTTCTAATTAGGCCATCAATACGTTTAATTAAATTTTGTCCTTTTAACTGTGTATATCAGAGCATTCCCATGCTCCATAAGGAGCGCTTAGCACTCCTGACTATGTTCCTTTATTAGCCTGTAATAAAACAGTTTACTGCTTTTTTTTCAGTCAGTTCTGAAAAGTATTGTTTTCCTTGGGTTACCTTTTGCTCTTGACAATGTTGTATACCTTTCTTCTCCACCATAAGCCACTTCTTATATTCATTTTGTGCTGGGAGGCTAATGACTTTCCACTTTCCAACAGCTTAATTAATTCTTTCAGAGATATGTGTCCAGCTACCTACACACATACAAGATTGCCTCCTAGGTGACTTAAGTCTGAAGGTCCTGAATGTCTGCAGTTACTTCTTCGTAGGATTGGRGTACCAGACTTTTCAATTTCATACTCCAGAACTCTATCTTCAGTGAGCGTTTGCATCCCCTTTGAAAAGATCTCTTTCTGAACAAATATACAACCTGCTCAATTTAATGCACCTATACAAGATTAGGAAGACCTACCTGATGTTTAATGGCTTCCACTACTTAATTAAGTCACGATTAATAAGAACAATACTAGTGATGTGTTATCAAACCATCAGCAACATGAGTGAATTGTCCTCATCCAAATCCAGCTTTGTCTTCTGGACAGCCAGGAGTGAGCGTGAGAAGGAACCAGCTCAGGACCCGTCCTCTTTCCCAGGGTCTCTGTAGTTCCAGGTAGCTGCCATCCACTCTGAGGTTCTATGAAGTCATCTCAGCTGCAGGACAATTTTTCCATAGAGCAAGGAGCTCCCTGACTTTCTTAAACACTACTGCCACCATGACAGCCTTCCTGGACTCCCTGTTTCTATGCATTTCTCCCTATTTGTGTGAATGCTCTAAGTTAATTGATAAATCTCAGGAATCACCTTTAAGGGATTTATTAATGTTCATCATCCTTACTTTTACAAGAACACTAGACAGTTTTAGACAGATAGAAAGGATAGAGAGAGAGATGCTTCATGTTATTTATTTCAAAATAACAACTTATGAGTGAAAAAATCTCAGTGAAGACCTTAGAGAATCTCTTACCTGCTGAGAAGATCCAAAACCTCTTCAGTATTCATTCATGCTTCAGTATAACAAGTGAACTTACATAATGCAAGAGGCAGATATTCAGTATTCATTTCTGATTGTTCGCTCACAAGGACATATAACAGATTTTTCTATCGCATAGTTCTCTTTCCCAGCACATAGAAGCCAAGAAAAATGACCTGCTAAGTGACTATGTGGTTTAAACACCCATTTTCACATTCGTTAATTAGCTTGATAGTACAGTTCTCTGCACAGTCTATTTATAAGGTTTCTACAAATGTGCAGCACAATACCGTATTAGATTGGATTAACTTCTTTTCTCAACATACTTGAGGAAGTGTGTAATGAGAACTATATATAGGAATACTCTATTGTACGTAACTAGCTAAAAGTAGCAGGATTCCCACCCTAGTCAGAGTAAGCCAATAATTGCAGCATTAGCTTTGGCACAGTAAAAACACACAAGAGCTTTTTCTAAAAAATCATTCTTTGACCAGCATTTCTCATGCTATCTTTAAGAGTTCTTTCCATCATGCTTTTGAGTAACAGATAAAATGGCTGTTGATTTGTATCCTGGACTTTGTTTGTAGACCCAGACCTTTTAACCTTTGCATTTAGGAATGCAGAGATTTTTCTTATTTTTCAAGTCACTGGGTATCTTATGTCACAATTACAGAGGTGCAGGTTGACATATGTATTTCAGTTCACTGCCCATAGGGTATTGTTGATGTCATGAGGAAAATGCAGGTGTTTCGCACTCTTTCACTAAAACTACTCTCAGTAGGTTGGCCCAGTTACAAATATTCTTCAACATCTATTTTGTTGATACTGAGGATTCAGTACCTAGTGTAATTAGAAGGTTTGTTCTGTCTGCATACATTAAAGCAATRTAATTCTGTCTTCATTTTTTCTCTCATAAGTTTCTTGGCTATGCTTCTTTACAAAAATAAATAAACAAACATTAGTGTGCCTAGTAGTCCTTTCTTGGTATCTGCTTTGCGTGTGTGTTCGTCTTTCTAATTGCCGCCTCAGGGTGCAACTTGCATTCTCGCTGTTGGGGGCAGGAAAATATGTATATGTGTAGTAATTTCCATCCCCAGCCTATGCCAGTGCAATGAAATACAGTATGTCTGTATCATACAGATCTGTTCATATTTGATTTGAGAAGTTATGGCAGTGATTCAGTGCTGAACTGATGYCTTGTAGCATGCATACAATTGCTTGCTGGAGGCACCATATTTCACCTAGACAAGATGCAACACAGAGGTCTGGTCTACTCTGAGGTCATTAAAGATCAGTCTTTGAAAGAGAATCAAATATTGGGCATTAAGCCTAATGTCCTGGTTAACTTGTAACTCTGGTACTTCCAGAGGCGCACACACACATGCGAGTACACTAACACGTATACACATGCACACATTTAGAGTTCTCATTTAAATGCTTCTTTTAAAAACACACAGGTCACTGTAAGTGCTAAATATGATAGTTACTATGATTACTACAAAAATTTGGGATTATTCCAGATAAAAAGTTTATACAGAAATGTAAATTTTTCCATTTTTTTTTCATAGTGCTTGGGGACAAGAAGGGACCATTAGATCATCTAGATTCATCTCCTGTATGTCACAGACCATTAAATTTCATTCAGTTACCCTTGTATTGAGCCCAATAACTTGTATCTGAGTAAATCACAACTTGTATATAGCTCTAGCCAGACATTTCAATCTGGTTGCTGTGACATGCCCCTTCCTCGGTCCCCTGTGACCCTACATTTCCTACAGAAGTCTTCTTGCTGCCTGCAAGGTTCTCTCCACAATTATTATTCTATAAAACAAAAAACAACAAGTCTTGGATCAAACCCAGAGCTAGTACTTGTTGTCCAGTCCATTGTTTTTATCTGAGTCTCTGTTTTTACATTTTCTCGTCCTGTATTTGGATTTTTAACCACTGCTCATGACAAACATATTAGCGTGCCACAAGCCTATACTTTAAGGTGATTTTTACACTGACCTCTTTTTCCTCTGACCTCTTTCCTGGTCTATTCRTCGAATATTTGTCTTTGTGGCTTTGAGCTATGCGGGGCAGTGTGGGCAGCAGGCACTCTTATGCCTGTATATCTGTGAAAACAAACCCTTGGTAATTAGTGGTTTGGCATTGAGCTGGTAATTCAGTGAAATCCATACTGCAGGTCTGTGTTAGGACTCTGTGATAGTGTTTGCATAGCTGGACAAATGGACTTGCTGTCCACTACAAGACCTAGAGAGAGGATGGCTCTTGCATGACATCATGCATGCTTYCTCCTTCCATTTCCTGTTGCACGATTTCCTCCTTGCAATGTATGTCCATTACTTTACTATTTCAGAAGGACAGCATAATTAAAATCTTCCTCTAGAATGATTAAAAGATATCCCYGCACTGGCAAGCCAAGGACTGATACCCTGTCTGGATCTGCTGTCCTTTTTGTTGGCTGCAGTGGCCTATGTATGTATCTGTCAAAAAGCTACCACTAAAACACTGAATGACTTCTCTCTTTTTCTGTGTCAGTCAAATAGTTAATGAGATCTACATGTGTAAAGAACACTTMTGTTGCACTGAAAAATCAATATAAAACAAACACAGTTTAAAAAGCTAAACAAAGTACTCAGAGTCTCATTTTAGCATTCAAGAGAATGATAGGTCAAATTCAATTATCTGCTTTCCAGATGATAACTTCCATTTTACCAAATATGGCTCTGTTAAGGCTGGCAAAAGCTTCTATGTTAGTGGGTGAGGGAGGGAAGAGAGGAAAGAAAGACTAGCAGGGAGGTATGACCTTATTTTACCTTTCCTGACAAAAGCAGATAATGTTGCTAGATTGGAGAGATGATCCCGCAGGCCACCACAGGCTCTTTCAGAGCTGAGACGCAGCTTTTGTTTTTCAGAACAACTCTCACATCTAACTTTATTAACTTGACAAAGCCCTCAGTGCTCATCGTTACTTCAGAGACTGAGAAGCTTCACATTCACCATGATAAAAAGAGTTAGCATGAGGTCACCTGCTTCTTATGAATAAGAGACTATAGTGAAGAGCAGCTGCAAGAAAAGAGACTGTGAAGGGTTTCTCCACATTGCTGGTACTGCATCTATGTATAAGTCAGGGAGGTAATCACACCAGTACAGTATAGTCTAGCAAAGTCAGATTTTCAGCACATAAAGCTGAAAGCACATCCATACTAGAACCATATCAGCTCACCCKAAAGCCTTCTTTACTTCATACTTTAGGTTAAATTGCTGTCTCTTCCACCTGGGCATTTCACAAGCACATTACCAGCTCATATATTGTCCACAGAATAACAATTTCAGACTTCAAATTTTGCATTCAAGTCATTAACTTGTAGATGTTGCTGATGGAAAGACAAAAACTCTGTGAAAAKTTGAGAAAGACTGATATTTTTGTATCTCCTGCTTTCCAGCAGGTCAGCCCCTTCTTTTGGAGAGGAGGGATGATTTTGAATTGTTCACCACTCATCAACTTTTCATCGGAGTGAGAAGACAAAGGGACCCAATGACAGATAGAAAATGTCAATACATTAGGCTGATGCCACTGCTAAAATGCAGGTCACCTGTGAGATCACAACCCTCCAATCTCTTACTTTTCTGCAAACTCAGCAGATATATGTGCCTGATTTTTATTTCAAAAGATTTTGCCCTTACTAGAAAGAAGCAATAGTTTTAAATAAATCCACAGCAGTTGACAGTTCACAGTGCTGTGACAACATGATGATGCTCTATAATTACATTGCAATTTATACATGGAACTGCTGGAAACCAATTTATACCACCTGTTTCATTGTAAGGTGACACAGATTTTTATTCCCAACCTTTTAGTTCTTCTAACATCCTATTACCTGGTCAGAATATTCAGGGAATCATTGCTGAACAAAGCAGTAGATGGGATTGATCACTCACCAGTACAAGCTGGGGGCTGACCTTCTGGAGAGCAGCTCTGCAGAGAAGGACCTGRGAGTGCTGGTGRATGACAGGTTGACCATGAGCCAGCAATGTGYCCTTGTGTTCAAGAAGGCCAATGGTATCCTGGGCTGCATGAGGAAGACTGTTGCCAGCAGGTCAAGGGAGGTGATCCTGCCCCTCTACTCAGCCCTGGGGAGGCCTCATCTCGAGTACTGTGTCCAGTTCTGGGCTCCCCAGTACAAGAGACACATGGAGCTACTGGAGAGAGTCCACCATAGGGCTACAGAGATGATCAGAGGGCTGGAGCACCTGCCCTATGAGGAAMGGCTGYGAGAGCTGGGCCTSTTCAGCCTGGGGAAGAGAARACTGMGGGGGGATCTKATCAATGTGTACAAGTACCTGAAGGGAGGGTGTCAAGGGGACRGGGACAAACTCGTCCCATGTGACAGGRCAAGAGGCAATGGGCAGAAATTGAAGCACAGGRAGTTYYGCCTGAACATGAGGGGGAATTTCTTCACTATGAGAGTGACAGAGCACTGGCACAGGTTGYCCAGAGAGGTTGTGGAGTCTCCTTCTCTGGAGATSTTCAAGGCCYGCCTGGATGMAACCCTGTCTAACATGCTCTAGGYGACCTTGCTGAGTGGGGAGGTTGGACTAGATGATCTCCGGAGGWCCCTTCCAACCTTACTGATTCTATGATTCCATGATTCCAATTTAATAAGCAGTTTATTTTGTTGTCTTTCTCCAATTACTGCCAAGATTCCTTTACATTCAAAAAAGATTTGCACAGTTCATTTTGGCACTTTCTACCTCTGAGTGCCAGCCAGCATCAGTATCTGGCAGGGTGCTCTTGAATCACTCTCCAAAATAAATACAGCAGATGTCAGTCAGGTGTTTTTATATCCATGTCCGATCATTCCCCAAGAAATGCATTTTTTGTTTTAGCCCAAATTCTAATAGCCTAATGAATAAGGCATTTAAATTAGCCATCCTCTCTAAATAGGGGACATCAGGAAATACTTGCCTTCAACATCTAATTTAGTAAATCTGTCTCTATACCTGATCTCCCTGTCCCAAGCCTACTCAGTCCTTGTGTACCCTATCTTGTGAAGCATTGAGCMCCCATTTACATGAGAAAGTTCCAGCATTTCTCAGATCAGATCCATTATTCCAAAAAGCAGTTGTAGACCCCCACGTGTGGCAGCACTGACCTTGTCCTTGYATAGCTCAGCAGGGTCTGAAGGTGTCAGTCCATGGGGTCACTCCATCCTTCACCTGAGACAACCAGATCACAGCTGTCTTATCCATGAATCCTCCTGCAATGTGTTGTCTCACCCTTGAATTACAGTTTGCAGCCTGAAGTGAAGGTGAGAAATGGTCTCTCACAAAGGTCTGTTTGGCTTCTATTCAAAATAACGTGTTAATGTGCTCATGTTCCTGCTCACTTACAGTGATGATAAGACTAACATTCAGGCACACAGTAGAGGAAAATAAGAGTTCCTAATGAATTATACTTATGGCTTTCCTTATGCTGTTCATATCATTCACAGAACAGAGTTTTTGCTTTCTAGTCCTGAGTTCTTGCATACTTTCACTAATGGTCCGATCTCTGCAAGTTTAGTTTGACATGATCACAAGTTTCTCACTGTCAAAAGTAGCTGGTTCAGCAACATGCAGCCAGACCCTACTCCCCCAAATTTTTTAACAAATACGTGATGATCAGCTCTTCCCAGCCATTGTATCCTTCATGTACTTCATTATCTTTTCATGCTCTATTGTGTATCAACAAACTATTATATCATAATGTTCCACATTCTTCATCTAGAGAAATATAACAGCCCTAATTATCGGAAATGGCAGCACAACATTTCAGTGCATGTTCTTTGGCTTTTTTYAAATACTGTTTCTTTTGCACTAAGAAGGATAGTATTTCCATGGCAAGTTCCACTCCATTTATTAGACAGGACTGCTGAAAAGCTGGGCATATGACCATGAAAAAGCCCTCAAAAACATTTGGGCCAGGGCGTTCTCATTGTAGTTTGTACAAGCAGGAAGTCACTTCTTGACCCACAATGGCTACATATACACTCATGCCTGGGAATGTTCCAGGTACTAAAGCCAACTGGCACTGAATGGCTCAAGTCTACAGCAGGAATATGCCTTCGCCTCCAAAACAGGTTGGCTGCATGCAGCCTGCCTATTGGAAAGAGTCCCTGGATCATCTAACTCCCAGACTGTTCCTAGGAATTGCTTAGAAGAGTGTGAGATGGATGGGCCAACTTCATGCCAGAGACTGCTGCAAGAGTTTGCTGGCCCAGATGACCATGTCCAGAGATGCTGTGAAGCATGCACAGATTTACCAGTGCAGGCACAGCCACCAAGTCCAGTTGCAGCACTGCTCCTGAAGGTCTTGCTCTCACYGTTTAGGTCACTTATAGACTGATCTGATGCCTGTTAAATTCAATGGATAAAGACTCAGTGAGTCCAAAGGACTTTTCCCTGAATGYATGGTTCTCTGGGTTTCAGATGCCTCTGATCTGTGGGCACACACAGGCAGATAGATATCAAAAAAATGACATTCATTACTGATAGAAATCATTCAGTGACAAAGCCCTTGCAATGGATGCTGTTTAATCATCTATGTGTTTGATATGGTAGAATAGTGCGGTGGTTAAACATTCAAAATAAGTATGTTTGTGACATAATTTATTTTAGTACTTTTTTTTTTTTTTTTTTTTTTTTACTACAGTAACTTTGTTCTGTAATTTACAGGTACAAGTCAAAAGGATGAGTTTTCAAAATGTGGCCCTGGAGTTTTATATTTGATTTTTACTGTATTTTAAATGCCAAATCAAAATTATCATCTTTAATTTACTGTATTCTCAGTGGTTTTGCTTAGATTTATGAATTACCTTGGATTAATTGCTATATAGCATTCTAGTTTTATAGCGTAATTGGGTGTGTCTCAGTGCATTCCATTTTATGACTTGCTTTAGGGTATATTTGGGATGAACTGTACAATATAAAATACATTTGGTGTTATGTTTTATATAACGCCAGAGAAAGTACAAAAAGTGCATTTAAGTTTCTAGGTTTATGGGTTCCATGTCTGGAAAACTTTGGAGGACAAATCTGCTTATTTTCAGTTTTTCTCAAATTGTTCTCAGTCTTTTCAGCTTTTCACAATAACCTTTGAATTATTGAACTTTTGTGTCAACAATGATTTTCAATCCTAGCAAAATAAATAATCCATGATAAATGATGGTATACGTACTGGCATCACAATTTCTAACACTTTCATTGAAAAAAAAAAACAAATTAGAGCAAGATCTAACCAAAGCAAAACCAGCACCATCTGTGTGCTTGAATGCTCCACAGGTGAGCATCATCCTCTGTCAGGCTTTTCTCCTTTCTCCTCTTTGGAGGGATCAGAGTGAAATGTTTTGCGTTATCTGGTGCACTGTGGTTGTTAACAGCTAGGGCTTCTGATTAATAAAGTCAAAATTTCAAGACAGATGCTGTATGAACTGCCATGATCTGCTATTAACTGTGCTTAATACATTTGCTAATTTTATACCAAAACAACAAGTTCTTGTCAACCTTATGGAGTCTCCCCTGAAACAAAGCRCTTTACCCAGGACTCCTTTTGAGCCTTTTAAGTCCATGAGATATCTCTGCTTTGGCCAGATACCCTATTTTCTTAGAATTGCTTTACTCAAATTCTTTCACTAAAAACAGTGGGTAACTGACTATCTTTCACTTTTTACTGCATTTGTATTTATGTGTCTCTCCCTTCCTTTATTCTGCACAAAAAAGGAGAGTAGCATCTACCCATGTCAGAATGAGGACAACTGAACCAGAAAGACCCTGGAAGTTAGGAACTGGCATCTTCTCTTTATCTTCTCTGTGACTCCCAGGCTTGAATTGTTGCCATTATAGCTTCTATGTTTTAACAAATCTGTGGATCTGTAGTCAAAATACTACCTAATCAAAGCCAGTTAGAGGCATATAAAGAAAAAGCTACTTCCTTAAAACTTTTGATTCCTCTCACCTGCCACTGTTTTACAAACAAATCAGTAAACTGCGCATTTCATTCTAGCACCACCTTGGACGTTCACATTTGAATATAATGACCACGACCTGCAAAGCCAGAAAGCAATTTAGAGAAATCAAATCAAGAAGAATACCATTCATAAATCCCTGGCAAACAGACCTAAAACTGAAAAAGCAAATGAATCACTAATGTTACGTTAAATGAAAACTAGAGTGTACTGACCTGTTTGAGTTACTGTACCAACAAAGAACAGAAGTTTTCTCTACAAATGTCACGAGATTGGCATCAACATCAGAAGTCTGACTAATGAATCACCAGTGTGATGTAACAGCGGCTGATACCTTGCCTCATAACAAAGTACTAGAGAAGTATTCATTTCTCGGAATTGATCTAAAGTATTAGGTGTGAATCATTCTAACAAAGAGATACGATACAATATTTTATTCATTGAAAAGCATTTGAAACTACTTGAGATAYATTCTGTAGGCCAAAGGTAAAGCTAGCTAATGAGTTTCCTCACTTATTTTGGAAACTGGAATCATTATAAAATCTTTTTATATAATTTGATATTGTTATTACAGTCTCCTAATAATGCACTTTAGATTAACAGGAGTATATGCTTAGTGTTAAGTAAATACAATAACTAAACTTTACATTTTCCTTACTRCTCTTTCCTCATTCCGCTGGGGAACCTAATATGGTTTCCTGGAAAAATGAACTGAATCTGACAACGTATGGCACTGCGTAATGAAGCTGGCTGCTAGGGCAGAGAACTGAGGACCCATGAGAATCCTTTACAGTCCCGTGCTGCATTCTGGCAAACACTAGTATCTCTACAAGCACAGGCAGACTCAGTCAGACAGTCAAAGGGATGGCAGATACCTAAAAATGCATGTGCAGTCTAACACGGTTCAGTATCTRCTCCCATTAAAGCTAACAGGAGTTAGACTCTGCATTGGCTTTGGAGCTTTTGAAAATGTCATTGGATACTGCTTTGCACTCTAAGTTCCTAAAAGCCTTTGAAAATCCTATTTTAAGCAATTTTTCTGTACAAACCAGCCAATTTTTGACAGGACTGGGACAAGGATCAAACGGGTCAAATAGCATCTCAGAGGCATAGGGACACCTGCAGTTTCAGCCAGACAATCTGAGGGAAAAAAAAAAAAGAAAGAAATAATCAGTAACATTATTAAAAATAAAGAGTACATGAGATTCCAGAAAACATTAATATAAAAAATGAAAGCGTCTGCCATCTATTCATTTTACCCTTCCAATGATCTTGGAAGGACAGAAACACCTCAATTTAATGTTTGTAATGTGTCAGTTGTTTTCAGAATATAATCTTCATTACCTTGCAGTCTTTACGTAGACATCTGGTCTTAAATACTGCATGTACATTGATCATATATACTTGCACTATGTGAGAAAGAACATCTGTATAAAGGCTGTGAGGCAATGAAGATTAAATGTTAACTTTATCTGTGGGCTTTTCATAACTCCTACCAAATCAGCTGCCCGCAAACCACAGGAGTTCACAACATAAGCAGATAGAAATGTTGTTTGGAAAGGACAGGATGATGATTTCCAGTTCCTAAGATATTTATCCCAAGACACATTCATTCATCTGTTGCACATTTAAATGTCTGTTTTTAGCCACTTGCTGGAGCAATGCTGAATCAAAAGAGCATCTCTTTCTAATAACAGCTTCATTCTGCACTGACTTATAAACAGTCGCAGTGTAATCTGAAGCAGTAGAAACAAAGTGTGAGTTCAGGAAGTCCAAGCCACAAGGAAGGGGCTTCTGCAGCAACGACGCAGCYACAGTAGGGGTGATTAATGGGCTTCCATGAAGTGTTGAGCCCAGATCCTACAGGAGGAAAGAAAAGAAAGGCCAAGTAAGGTACGCCTCTTTGCAGTAGTGTCTGCAGACCTGCCCCATGGCTCTCAAGGGCTGAGGTTCATGTGTTTCCTTAGCGTGTCACCAGACAGCTCTCACTCAAGCTCTAGCATGCTGTCCTGGATTTGTCCAATGATAAATGAGTGCTGGTTGATTTTAAGAAGAAAATTAATGGGAAGAATACGAAGCATCTCAGTAAGGTTTGTAGAGTGATTCAGCTAATACAGTTTAAGAAATCTTTAACTGTAATGATTATAAAATAAATTACATTCAGTTGTAATAAAAATATTTTTTGTRTGCACATTCAAATTGTAGAATGCTTGGAAATAACTTATCTCAGGTTTTAAACTTTTTTTTCAAACTGTTTTCAAGTATTTATTAGGTACTTATAGCCTTCACTTTTAAGCAATACCTATAGTCATGCACGAACAATTACATCCTGTAGTCTYTAATTTGATAGAATTTATTCACAGACATTCTTCCTAAAATGGAACATATCCTGGCACAAGTTACAGATTGATCTAAATGCTGTCAGTCTGGGTTCAGATTGATTTCATGCAGCCAGGAGTTCAGTAACAAGTTCCTGAAATAAGAATTCTTTGCTCTTGGAGACGAATATTCCAAATCAGTGTTTTGTGCTGCAACCTCCATGAAGAATGTAACTATTTAATTGGATTGTGATGAATGTTGAAGGTTCTGATACTGCAAGACTGATTTACTAGGGATGTGCAGACTACACCATGGCTGTGTTTTGTTTAGTCCTGAATATTCATGTTTCTTAAACTATTTTTGCGTTAATCATACAATTTACTCCTGAATAATGCTCTTTAAGTTGGTATTTCTGGTCTGCAGTTTTGTTAAGCCCTGAGCTGGATCATAAATTGCCTCTAAGATGCAAACAAGGAAAGAGAGTCCTTACCTAGTAATAGCAAGGCAATAAGGTATTATTTTTCACTTACTATTTTACACCTGAGGATCTTATTTTGAGAATATTCTGTGAGGYTTTTCTTAATATGGTTCTTCAGATGTATCTTCTCTTATCATATAAAATTAAAGCAGTAAGTCATTAAAAACAACTCTGATGGTATTTTCTGTCTAGTATCTGTGAAACTGATCTTTCTACCGAATAAATTTGGCCATATTTTAAAGCTCTATCTATATATTTCTGCTAATACCTTTATAGCAGTTTAGCTAATGTGTAATGCTAGGTGGTAAGAAAACTGCTAGGGACTTTGGGGAAATTCTTATATACCCCAGGAAAAAACGAAATTTTCCAATCCTAAATGATTGTCACAGTCCCATATGATTTCCTTATGCAAAATCATAAACAACATGTGAATTTTTTATTGTCTTAGCTGCCAAAACTGTTATCATATGTATCACTTTTGGCTGTCTGCAATAAGCATTAACTGCATCTATTTGCCTATTACTTTCTGCAAAATGAATTTTGCCAAGACTTAGGATCCCCAAAAGTTGGTTTTGTCATATTTTCACCRTTACTATGAAGTTCTGATTGCCTCATTAGAATATTCTGGCCACCAGGAAAATATTTTGCCAAGTGTCTTTATATCTGAATTGTAGGTAGGCTGCTATGTCTAATCATACTTCACAACCCATGTAGTTTTGCTTCCCTTGAATGTTGGTGCRGTTCACCCAAGCAATGGAAACATAGATTGCTCCAGTCCTTTTGTGTGGTGAGATTCCTGTCATCTTCTATTTTCTTATGTCATTTATTAATTGCTTTAGAAAAGCAACTAGAGCTCCCATCAGTAATCATGGCCCATTATGTTAGGCAGTGCTTGAAATTCAATCTTCTGACTCCTTGACTCAAGTCCTAAAATTCAGTGTTTTTCTTCTTTGTTTTCTATACTCTGGGCTTCCTTCCTTCACCTGGAATGTGTACTGAGATACTCTACTTGCCAGACTTTTTCTTTACACATAGCTAAATCCACTAGTCTTTCAAGAATTCACAGTGAAATGTATATATCTGTATGAGGAAGTTTGATTATGAGACTCTAAAGTATGTCAGCTCAGTTTTCATAGTTTCTATCAGCTCATTCCAAAAAGAAATATTTTAATTCTGCAGATAATATGTTTTCAGTGAGGAATATGCACTTCACCTATCGTTCTTTTAATCACTGCCACAAAACAACAAGGTTAAAAAGCCTCCCTACATGAGCTTAAAAACACTTCTTTACTTTCCAGATTGAAAGTCAGATTTCTGATGGTCTTCAAAAAAACAAACAAAAAAAGCCACACTTTTCAAGGTCTCTTACTTATCTACTATCTCTCAGCTAAGTTTTTTACTTGTAAAGAACCTGGCTAAAGCAATCTTTTCTTTGCTGCCAGAGATTTTCTTATTACATCTCCCAAAATCTTGATCATGCATATGTTGTTTAAACTGGCTGGGGCCAAAGCTGCATAGAAACAATGTGTTAAATGATTCTGCACATAGATTTATCATCCAGTGTTAACTCTATTACTCTACAAGTCTATTTTTTTGGCAAAGAAACTGTAATGAAGATCAGAATGATAAATACAGAAGAGTATTAATAGTTTCTTAAATTTTCAAAGAAACAGAACTGTGCTCACATTTTGGGAAGCACAAACTGGTTCTTGAGAATAGCTATAGGTTGAACACTAGAAACTTTTATTGATCTCTGTCCTGCAGAGATTCCATCTGTAAGCCAAGCTCCAGGAACAGATATGCCACAAAAGGGTACGAGTTCTTCTTTCAAAGCACACTTTGGTACTGCTCTTATCTATACTTTCTCCCAGGTAAAGGCTAAAACTCATCCCACAGTTGTTTCTCACCGCCAAGACACTTTCAACACAATGGACTCAAAAGCTGCAAGATGTACAATGTTGGAAATCCTTGTTTACCTTCATTAATTGTCCCCTAGGAGTACATTGGCAATAAGGTGACAGAAACATTTTTCTTTCCTTTCTGTTTTCCAGTTTTTTTCCCTTTTCAAATATATGGCCCAATTTGTTTTCATTGTGAGCTTATTCACGTAGCCTTTGATGGAGATTATTTCTGAGTTACTCATAAACTCCCTAACTAGAAACAACCTACCTTCTTTCATAGATTACATCAGAAACTGAGGCCTCATTTCTAACTACCAGAATAAGTTATTTTAAGAAAGGAGGAAAAGAAGAGCCACCATCTTCTCTGTCTTTCCAATCCCTTCTTGGGTCCCCTGTGTTCCTGTGTTCTTTCAGAGATTACTAGTAAATGACCAGTTTCAAACAACTTCCCTCTCCCACCCTTTCCTTAATGATGCATAATTTTCTCTTACTGTCTCTTCTTATGTTATTTGTCTTGATTATGAGTGCCTTGGGACAGGGTCTGTGTGTTGATATATGCTTAGAAAGGCCTAAGCACACACCAAGAGCTACCACAATCCAACTGTTATAGTCATTATTACCATCAGTGATTAGTTGTGTAGGCCAGGAGTGGTCAGGGTTTTCTGTACTTGTCTGGAAATTCAGGAGGGAATAGGATGGGAAACTCTGGAGGTGGTCCACCGGCATGACTTTCTTCTCTGAGTCTGAGCCCTGGTTTCTGTGGGCTCAGCTCTAAATATTCTGATTGCTTCTCTTTGAATAGAATAGAAGAATGTATAGATAACTTCTACTCCAAGGCAAATTAAAATTTGTGAATTTTCAAAAACTGTCAGGAGGTGATTCACCTTGAAGTGGTACATCCTACCCAGTTGTGAAGAATTGTCATGAGCATTGCCATTTTTTGATCTGTTTGGGTCCTTCATTTCTGGATACTCCCAGAAATTTTACCTGGATATGCATTTGACTTTCTTTGGTGCTTTATACTATTGGGTACTGTATTGCTGTTGTACTCCTGAATAATTGCTGTCATCTAGTCAAAATAAGATGCACAGAATGTTTTGTGAACAATTTGGAAAGGGGTACATTGTGGATCTGAAATTACATTGACATCCTTAGGGTGTGTGTCCTGTGCCTAGGGCTTGATTTTGCTTCAATTAAAGCAATATATGTTGGGGATTATATGACTTGGTTGCCTTCAGTGGCAGGGTGACTGTGGTTTCATTAGCCAGAAAAGGTGCTCTTCATCTGAAGATCTCCTGAAGTCTACAGCAAAACTGCTGTTCAGAATTCATAAAAACATAACTTCTTAAACAATCCTTAAAACTCTGTGATAAAGAAAATGTTAGGAATAAATACAAAGTGTCATTATATTGTAAGAAGAATAAGAAGTGTCCAATAATGTGAGGTCTTTGCTCAGATGCAGATTTCACCTTCCACACCTGGGATGCCCACTGTGAGCAGAAGCAGTGCCCGTAGAGATACAGTGCCTGAGCGCAGTAGCCTGGAGAAGGTGGGCAGGAGGAAAGAGAAGTCATGCATGGGCTTCCCTGGAGATCCAGGAAACCTCCAGCTTCACTAAAGCACAGTGCATCTAAGTACTTTTCGTCTTCAGTAACTGTTCTCAGTGTGGGCTGTGCTTTCTGTGGACACATGCCTCTTATTTATTGTTAATGCCATTCTTTCTTGTTTTCTCATTCTCATACATTTAATTTGCTGATTTAAAAGCTTAGTACTTGAGGGGGAACATTCTCTGGGACAATTAATTTTGAAAATAAATAGAGCAAATTTTTATTTTCAAAAACATATTTTAGCTTCTGTTAACTTTTTGTGTGCTGGTATCTCCCTAGAGCTTAAATCTCTAAACATAGACTGCTTATGCCAGTACAGTGTGACTACTGACTAGATGCAACAATCTAGTTGCATCTAGATTGCAACTGATGCAATTGATTCTGTATTTATCATTGTTAGGCAAATATTCAAACATCCAGGTTCATTTTGGATGGAAAAAAGACAACTCTTAGCAATGGATTTGGCCTTGACATGCAGTTTTTTACGTATCTGCAGAACATGAGGAAAAGAATCAAAAGACTAAATGAGATGAAGATTATCTGCAACAGCAAAAGTTTATAAATTACATTGTACTGTTATGTGCTTCTGTGCTGCTCAGGGAATAAAAGCTCTTAGAGCCTGAAGGAACTAGAACCTACACAGTGCAATAACGACACAGGGTGTCTGAATGAACGGGCGCCTGGCCAGCTCTCCAGTGAGCACCAGCCTGCACTGAACTGCAAACCGCGCTTAGCCCAGCTTTTCTTCCGGCTTGTAACTCTGCAAAGCTCAGAGGTTTCTCACCGGTTCAGCTTCACATCAGACAAATCCAGCAGGTTTTGGCTGACGTGACTTTGAGCAAACACAAAAAAACAAAATGAAACTCAGGAGACTAGAAAGAAAATGTTTATATCAAGCCCCAGCAAACTAAAGCATAGCAATCTTGAACAACTGTCTCTGTGAAATCATTGCTGAAAATACAACATCAGTTAAAAACATGATAAATCTTTTACAACTTATTAATATATGCATGATTCACAGCTGCCTTGTAGATATGCACAGAAGTCAAATTCCCCACAGAAAAGTAATGGGCTGGCTATTATCTTCTGGTTTCTCTCTTTTTACCCAGCTGTAGGACAAAAGCAGTCTTTTGCGAGGAGATTGCCCTCCACCAAAAACAAATGAAGAAGAAAACCTTCAGCATGACCTACATTTTGTGAGTTCTTAAACCTATTTTTTTTCTACTCCACCAGGTTTAGTTTAGTGAAACTGACTTTTCAGGAAATGTCATGTTTTCTATATCCAAGTGGGACAGCATTGTGAAATGCCATGTTTACAATATTCAAGTGTACTGGGACTGTCCAGGTTTCAGCAAATACACTGTGGTTAAAAAAAAATGATGTAGGCAGAAAAGCAACTTGTGGAAGTGTGAGAAAGAACAAGAATAGGCAGAGACAACAGGATAAGCGAGGAGATGAGGAGCAAAAAGTAAGAAAGAGCAAAGCATCTGATGAGAATTGCAGGACTACCATATTTCTGATACTTCCTATCTGCATTCAGCCTCCCTAACATGTGCTGTGTGATTGTATGTATGTGTTTATAGCCYAATCTTTCGGAGGAAATAACACTTCTAAACTAACCTTGTGTTGCTGTTTTCAAATACTCTGTACTCTTTGTTAATTTTCAATTTTGAACAGGAAAAGGTAGAAGAAAAATGATGCATCTACATAAGTTTTGAGAAACTTGTATCAGGCTTCAGTAACTGTATTTCATCTAATATATTGAAGCCTTTAATTCTCATTTGATATTGCATTCTCATAGTGGGACTGGGCAGAAGGCTCTGGTAAACCTGTCTGAATTTTGAACTTTGCTTGCACGAGCTGAGAAGAGAGGGGCAACAGTAATAATAAGTTTATGAAACTTTTGTCCTCCCATGGTCTCTAGGACTGTTCGGGAAKCTTCATTATGCAACTTAACTTTGGGCTGTTCTAAGAGCTGCCATTTCCCAGCCAAATTTTTATGTTAGCTGAGGATCACTGGGGTGCAGAGTTCCCTAGCCTGTCATGCCCTGGCTGGCTGACAGAGTCTGCGTTACTTGAACCAATAACAGTGAAATCATTGCATCATTAACCTGATATAAGCCACTCAGATAAGCACAGAAGGTCCCAGATAGATTTGCATAGCCTAAGCTAAAGTCTGTGTCAGCACATCTTTATAGCTAACCAGATTAATTTAGGTTTGGTTCCATATGTATGTTTGCAGCCCCCACATCCTGAGTGCAATAAAGATCTACCCGTAAGTCGAGAATGACTGATTTTGTCTGCTTGCCATCTCCCATAACAAAGGAGGATCTTGTGATATCTCTAATCTAACCATTCTATCTAATCTAAACAAATTTTTCCCCATCCACCTCAAAAAAGCATTAAAAGAAATAAGTAACATATATGGGCTAGGGAAACATAACATCATAATTAGAATTTAGCCCAGTGTTTATGTTTGTTGATGTTCAGAGTAGAGATGCACGAACCTTCCTAGCTGTGCCTTAAAACAGCTTCCCATTTTTGTTCAGAATTGTCATAACTCTTGTGCTTCACCTTACAGCTCCTCAGATTGACAAGGTGGATCTACTTTTGTTCGTTTGTGGTTATGGTCTTACTGCCTGCCCCATACTACAGGACTCTGCTACCATTCTTGGAGCATACCATACTACAGTGTTTTCATGCTAGCACAGACCTACTACAAAATTTTCTGTTGAAAAGCAAGTTTTAAGTGCCTCACAAATGTGTTCTACTCTTCTTCTACTATCTTTTGGGGACATGAGTAACTCTTGTACTATCACATCTGGTTTCAGACATGCTGAAGTCAAATAAATGCTAATTTTCAGTGAACTGCAGGTTCTTTGCTAATCTTTGCATGACCTCAATCGATTGTTTTTGTTTTCAAGCAAATATGTTTATCTGGCAAAAATGTTATTCCAGAGCAGCTACTTTCTTGCTTATTGAATTTTATTTTTTACTATTGCTTCTATTGTTACTATTATTATCAGACCTGCTATTATCACTTTCTTACTATTATTACCCATTATAGCATTATTCAACAATAATACATCAAGGCTGAAACTGCACCACCATAGAGATGCCGGTGGTGGAGATCCCATTTCTGGATTCATAGGAAAGGCTCAGACAATCAATTCATTGGAAAGTTATCATCAGAGAAAGCACAGAATAAAAGGCCCCACTCATTCAGACTGTGTGGACAGGTAAATAAATGTAATATAGCAGAAGTCTCTAGTCAGAGGAGGTATTTATCAATTATTGTTTAGTATTAAAGTTATATTTGTCTGTGAAAGTTGTGGGGAACTCTGTCTTTGAAAAGCACTTGCAGCAACCAAGCAGTGACGTTGTGTCGGCCCTATGCAGGTCTCCGCTCATTTCTCTGAAGCAAGTTGATCTGGGCTTTTTTGTTAAACAGTGCTCCTCAGGCAGCTCCTAAGACAACCATTTCTACTTCTCTGATGGAGGGCTTGAATCAGAGGCCAGTATTCTAGTTTAAGATTCAGACCCTGGCTTTTGCACAGGTCAGCTAGTAGGTGAGTCAGAAGCTCTGTAGGACCACCTGAATTTCATATGGACCCTGTGGGAAAGAGATAAGAAAGATCAACCTTTTGACATGGGAGTGACTGGAACAGGTTGAGAAGGAGACCTGTACTAAAGGCAGAGCTTATATTGTGCTCTGGTCATGGTCTACTCCTTCAATACCTAGAATTTAACAAATGCAGTCAAATATACAGATCCTCTTACAAACCAATATGCACTTTTCAGTCATTAGTGTGGAACTGTCTCTTATAAAAAAAAAAAAAAAAAAAAAGAATTGCTAGCTCTCCCGTTCTTCTTCTCCAAGCATCATTAATTGATTCATTTCCTATTGATGCTACAGTAGAAGTGATTTCAGCAAGGGAAATTTGGAAGTGTCTCCATATATCATCTGGTTAGACAAATTCCACTTGCCTTGTGAAATTTCTGTCAAGGCTTAAATGCCTTTATATATGAGGTTCCCAGTTTGTGTCCCATAGACAATAGTGGCCACAACCATATTAGACAGCAAAAACTATCAGATTGTCAATTCTGCCTGGTTATAGTTTGATAAAAGTCAGAAYCACTAGACAAATTAAGGAGATGTGCTTTTTCAGTGTTTCCAGGAAAAGATGATTGTGTTCTACAAGAAACACAGATCTTTGCCATTAGTCTAAAATGTTTGCATCCCTGTCTTCTTTTAATGGACTTTTAATGAACCTCCTTTTGAAATGTAGTATCAATTTCCTTTGCTTTTAAGGCTCAAATCTGGCAATACATTAAGGTATATTAATGTATATTAATAGGTATATTTAAACGTATATATTTAAATGTGTATATAACCATATTGTATAAATTTATGATTGTATTTGTGTATATATTTATACATATATACACATATATGTATACATATACGTATACATATATGTGTGTAAATACAAATATATAACTGTGAGTAGCTCCTTAGGAGTCAATAGAATTAGTCACACAGTTAAATATAGTGAAGAGCTGAAGTATTTTGATAAAGTAGATCTCAGCCTGATCCAGACTATGAAAGTATGTAAGGATATCTGGAACTGAAAGTTCAGCTGGAGCAGAAAGTTCAATTTTTCTATCTATTTATCTCATACAGGCTTTTTTCTGGAGTTTGAACCTTCCAAAGAAAGCCCAATAATAATGAAGACATATATGGTCATTTATGTTTATATTTCCTACCAAGCTACATTTTTATTTGCTTAGAAAAACACACTGCTATCCATACATGTGGAACAGAAAATGAGATGATACTGAAGCCTACTATGAAATTGTTTTATGGTAACTTGGATACTCTGTTCTCTGGACATATTTTTATGGGAATCATCTTATGCTGTCTTCCTTCTTGGCTTATTGTAATCTGTATTACCAGAATTACAAGCTACCAGGCAGTTTTTTACAGTGTCTTGAGTTAATTTGAATTTTTAGGGGTGTTCTGTAATAAAATGCCTGTAGGTATTTAGTCAGTTCAGAGGTCATTCAGCTTCTCCTCACAGGTTAATCTGGAGCTACAAACAGAAGCAGTAAATAAAACTAAAAAACAGAGTGGTGAAAAGCCAGTGTAGGTATTTACACTGGTATTTGGTAGGGCCAGTGTAAATAGAATACTATATGGAGTTCTGCAAAGTAACACCATTCAAAAATATCAAACAATAAATATTCAACAAAAAGAAATATATTCTATGCTCATCATTAAGTAACTCCTACAATTGTAAAGTTTTCAGCAGCATTTAATTCCACTCAACATTTCTAAGAGACCTATTTGTTTTTTCAGGCACCAAAATACCTTCGAAAATCTAACTTTCAACAAAAAGACTTTGAGACTTTCCCACTAAGTTCCACCAATATACATGTTCTATCTAGAAAAACCCAGAACACAATCCAGAGTCCCAGGTTGTTTTCCAGGGGATAGATACATGAGACACCAGGGGCTGGACACAGCCCAGATGGGAAACACCAAGCATATATGTGCCCATTCCTCTCAGTGGGCTACAGGGGCACGTACCGGACAGCCTATACAAGTCAAGGGGAAGCCTAAATACCAAGAAACAGCTTTTACAGAAGGTATTCTGCTGAGGTTGGATCTGCCAGTAGGAAATAGTAAATACTTTTCCCTGTGAGTAGGAGMGCTCTGTCCACATTGTAGCCATATTCCTCAAAACTCTCTCTCAAGGACAGGTGCTTTGATCCATTCTTTCAATGTGAGGGTAGTGGTGGTGGTGGTGGCAGCCTTGTTTACGCAATACCTTAGCTGCTAGATCTAAACACCAGATTGTTTTGAAGGAGATGATGGTTTTTGCAATGGTGTTGTCACCAAGTAGACTTTTAAGGGGTCTAAGACTAGGTCATCCAAAGAGAGAGAATACAAGAGAAAGCATGTTTCAGCAACCTAGTGCCTGGGAGGAAGTCACAAATTTTGACCTCTGCTCCTAAGATTGTTTCTGTGCTTGCCATTAACCATCATTAGGTTTGGTGCCGATGGGGAAAGAGTTAAGTGCTGAGTGAAAGCAGATCCAGCTGACAGCAACAGAAACAGGAAGAACAAAAAGATGTGTATGTGTGTTTAGGGGAGGGGGTTGTTACCTGTGCTGGGACTGGTGTGGGGCTACTGGAAGGGCTTTGCATCTTTGTACAAGGAAATGGGTAAGGAGAGTTTGCTATGTAATGCAAATGAAAGTAAAACAAATATATATTTTTTTCTACTAACGACYTGGAGAGTTGTTAATTGGCTGGCTAGTGTTGGGGAGAGAGGGAGAAGGGGAAGGGTAACACACATACACGCATAAAGATAGGTCCTGCTGAGTGGAGCTGAATACTCCATATGCTTCTTACTCAAAATGTGAACTGCAGACCAGATTAGATCAGGGAATGTTAGCCACGTCCAGTGTGAAATATGTTCTATTTTSTTTGGTATCTTTTAAAACAGAGAGAGGAGCATAAGTTCAGGGAGGTAAGTGAAAGTTCAGTGAGATTTCTCCACATTCATGAAACCTGAGTTCATAGTTGAGTTACTGAGTCACATACAGATGAGGATCTTGCCTGGTCAGTTCAAAAAAAAAAAGAGAAAAAAAAAACCCAACCCCTTCCCTCTGTAAGTTCCTTGATGTTTAGTAGGTGTGGTTTGGGGAAGAAAAGCCAGACCAATACCAACAGCTGCATGGAATCTTTCCACAGCTGAAAGGTGAATAATTAACTCTGTTATAACTGCGGCCCCTCGGGGGGAGGTGAGTCACTGGCCCAATTTAGAGTTATGTTATCTTGTAATGAACAATGAGAGGGAAATCTATACGTGTCCTGACAGTTCTAGTGAGACATCGATGATCTGTGCCCCAAAAACCTCAGGAAGGGAGTTAATCAAATGCACCTCTAAGAAAATAACTGACTTTGTACATACAACTCATTAGCGGTTCAAGGAGATCATTTTTTCTACACATGCGAAATTCCCTGCGTATGATGCTCTGGCTTAGACAAGGAGGAAAAGAATGTGTCAGTTGTAATTGGCAACATTGTGCCAGTACCTGAAATCAGATACAATCAGGCTGGAAATTAACTTCTTTTTCTGAGTCCAGTCTTGTTCATACTTTGGCCTCTGGACACATGGGATGGTAGGTGGGGTCCACAAAAGGCAAATAAGAAAAATAAGCCTGCTGTTAGGTGATTTAAAAATCTTACTACTAGCTCTTTTTTTCCTAAGGATCTGAATGTCCACTGGGAAATCTCTTGCAGTTTGCAAATCCAAAAAGGTTAAAGGCTAGTTGAAACCTGACCAAACTTAGCATAGGTTAACAGTGCCCATGTGAGAAAGGCAGTATAAATTCTGCTTCCTCTTATGGAGGGAAAGAAAATTGGAGTCCTTAGCCCCCGCTCCTGAGCAGAGTGCAAGGCAGTGCCCCTTCACTGATTCCCCAGGGTTTGCAGTCAGTTCACTGAGAATTTCAGGTCTTTGCAGAATTCAGGTTCAGAAAGTTGCTATTAGGCAATACTCCTGGATCACTATTTACCAAACCTTGCAGAAAACAAGTGGATCTGTATCATTTTTTTTCCTCTAGCTAAAATTTTATTAGCTTGATAGAAATGAAATGACTGTTCCTCCTTTGGGGGTTCAGAACTAATAGTTGCACAGCATGACAGCCATAGCAGGACATCAGCCTCATTTGTCATTGCAATATATAATGCAGTCATGTTCTGATGGAAGAAGCACCTCTTGGGTGTTTTCTCTCTTCCAGGCAGTTTAGAAGTAGCATTGACTGATTCAGGAGGGAGTTATGTTTGTGTCTTCTCAGCAAGGAATGAAGCCAACTCTGTGCGRTAGGAAGCAAGTGACCCAGGGAATGAATGAACAGGGTTTAAAGAAGGAGAAAAGTTGCAAAGACTGATTTAAACCATGCGATTTTCAAGGAGCCATGGGCCCTATGTGATCTCAGTAGAGTAGCGTGTTTGTGAACAATACATAATTAAATATGTAATTCCATAGAAACATGAATAAAAGGAAAAAAATAACACAATCAAGAACAGTCTAAAACAAAGTTGCTCATCTGATCTTAAYCCTCATTACTGGGTATTATTCTTGATGATGGTATTTATGACTAATTAATGACAATAATAGAGAAAACTTTACCACACGGCCACAGACACACTAATATCCCTTCTAGGGTCAACAGACTGTCACTGGGCATGCTTTAATTATTGCTTTGTCATCATCATGTGTTCAATTCATCAGTGCAGATGGTCCAGATCTGCTGCAGGAATCCTGTGATCAGTTAGTTGTAAGTTTTTTTCCGTAAAAATGACAGTGATCAGCACTTTGGAATGGAAACCAGYATTCTAGAGAATAATTTAAGAAAAACTAAAACCTTCTACTCTAGAGTGCGGAGAAGACTTTCAAGATGAACGTTCATGTTCCCAGGTGTCATAAAGGTAAATCAAGATATCTCTAAGAAGCCCTTTCCTGCTGTCTTCTTTTTTCCTTTAGGGGAGGAAGGAAAAAGAAAGGGAAGAAAAGTGCTGAAAGATACAGAGAGCCCAGCCAAACCTAGTCCAACCATTGTGTGTAGTGACCCTCCAAGCCTTGGCTATAGATTTGTTCAATTTGCTCTCTCATACATATGCAGTGAGAAATAACACATCCGAAGACAGCTCACTACAATGAAATAATCATTTCAGCTYGTTCACACAAAAATACCTATTAATGGGCCTATCAAACAAGCTCTTTGTTTAGAATTGTCCCACTTACTCGTCAAAGCTAGAGCTCTTGACCCCTAGGATTTCCAGCCATGCTGCTTGTAACACGCTCTTAATTTAACTGATATTTCWGTGACTTGTTTTCTCCCTGCAGTTCAGACAGTATTTTTTTTAGCCTTGACAGAATGGCTAGACTAGGTAATCCACGCAAACAGCTGCTGCATGCAATGTGATCTTTTCCCCAAACCTTTTTAACAAAGACTTCTGAATTGTTCCTTAGTTTTGGATATGTTGGAAATATCCGGAAGCTAAAATCTTTCAATATGAATGTAATTGACATATCAACTGTCTGACCATACTGCTTTTAGCTTCAGAAGTGTCCCAAGATTAACGAGAGCTACATGTTCAGAAGACCACTCCTTAATCAGAAAGCGTTCATCAGGAAAATACCTCTGATTCAAGCCATTTTCACAGAGGATTTGCTTATTGAATGTGTTCTTGTATATGGTCTAGTGAGAAGAAAGATACTACTGTTTTTTGTAGTGTAAGCTCTGCAAACTTTCCAACTCAGTGAAACATAACATAATCATGATTTTCCATTGTAATTAACTGAAATTATTTCATTCTTTGTCAACCACAGGTACTTCTATTTAATGGAACCCCGATATGAGCCCAAGTAATATTAAAGTAAGTGTTGCAAATATTGAAGATATAAAATAACGTTAATGGATCCAGGGAGATTTGAAAAATTAACAGGAGAAAAGAAACAACAGTTCAGTTTTTGAAAAGGCTTATGAATATAAGGGAAAACATATTCTGTAGAAAGGTGGAATTTGGAAAACAATCACTTAAAGAAATCAAGAGGTGAGAGTGGACAGAAAGTAAGACATGCATAGGGAACAGAATATAGCATCAAAATGGGTAATCCAGCTGTGGATTGCACGGGCAAGCGTAACGCTCTGAGTGGGCAGGATGGCAAAAGTCCTTGTCTAAACATTGCAGGTAAAATTTTATCCACAATATTCCACCGTGTTTTAGCAATTTACACTCTGAAGAAATTGATGTATTGGAGAGCAATGAGAGAACGATAAAAAAGACTTGAGCAAGGAAAATTGATTTTAATAGGCAAGATTAAGTACTAAATCTGTCTAATCTGGCTAAGTGAAAAAAAGGGCCACATGGATAAATATTTAAAAGGTATCTAATAGGAAAGGAATTATTTTAGGATGACCAAAATATTAAGAAAAGGAAAAAAGGATGAATGTGAGAATGAGGTGTATCGGACTGTGAAATGGTCCCCAATGGGATAAGAAAAAAAACATTCTCCTAGTGAGAATGACTCTAAATGAGATTGGATATTATCTTAGWGACCAAAGGGGCAACTGAGAATATCAACTATTTTCGAGATTCTGTAGGCAAAGATCCAAACAAAATAATTTTATGAAGGCCTTAATTTTGCAGAGCCATACACCCTTTCTTTTTCTCAACAAGGTCTGTTGGGCAGCAGAGACTCTTTCAGCGCTTTGCTGTCGCTCTCCACACCACGAGTTAATTAGGAAGTAGATACACAGCCTAACACTATGCCTGTCCACCATCTCTACACAAAAGCAATGAGGACTGCTGTTGCATGGCAAAAGCATTACACTGTACATAGTTTACACTATGTATTTCCACATCCTGTGCTCTCCCAAGCAGTCTGCACAACCCCCAAGGAACCTGGAGAGTGGGAACCACCTAAACAATGCCAGCAAACTAAACCTTTAGGCATTTCTTTGCTTTGATCCAGAGAAATGCGTGTGCTGTGCTGTTTGTACCCTCAGAACAAATGGCAATCTTGGGAACTAGCACAGATATTTAGAGACGGTATTTAAATACCATTCCTTGGGAAATTCCCACTGCTTAACGAAAGACCAACTAAAACACGAGTTTTCTCTCCCAGAAGGCTGAGACAGGCATAATGAGGATTAGCAGACATAATTGATATCATTTCTGTATCCTAGAGGATCATATGAGTCATCTTTCTAGTCACGTCCTCCCTGTTTTTGGGACTGATGAGAGTGAAAATGCTGCTGTGAAGTGTAAAGAGGCAATATGCTGTAYGGTACAAGCCACTGACTGCAAACAAAAAACTTCGTTAAGCAATGCCTATAATAACTCCTTTCTTTTCTGTGGCACTTTTTTCTGTAGATCTCAAAGTGCTGTACAGATGGAAAAGCTCAGGAGGTGAAGTGAGTGGTTTGAGGTCAGTCAGGTAGACAACGGCTGCTCGGGGAATAAACCAAGCCGCGGTGCCTCACTTTGTGTTATAAATATCCCTCCTGTGGAATCCTGGAAAAGATCACTGCAGCTATCGCTTGGAGAGGGACAGTGTGGAGCTGGAGCTGAAATACGCCTGAGTCYGATCATAAGACCATTGTGTATTAGGAAGGCCAAATTCCACCCTAATGTGCAATCTCTCTTGAAATCAACTGGAGCTTTATATTTAAACCTCCAAGTATTTGCAAGGTTTTCCTTCCCATGGTGTCTGAGTACCAGCAAAATTACATCATACCAAAACAATCTCTGAGGATGATTCCTTACTACTTCTTCCTATTAGCCCCAAGAGCCAGTATAGACTGTTTTCTTTTTATAACTTTTTTTTTAATTTCACATAAACACTGGGCCTAATTCACTAATCATGGAAATCATGGAAAGAGGAGGAAAGGATTATTTATTACCTAAAACTACAGTAGTGTAGTGATGCCTCAGGCATAGTAAGTACAAAAGTCATCATGAAACGATTTCACTCTCAACTCTGTACAGTTTGAAAAAAAAGAGAAAAAAAAAAGCCAGCAGGCATCCAACAGCCTTAGTTCACTATAAGAGAAATTATGCAGATAATATTTACAAACACTCCRTGTGATCAAAAAACAAAGAACATAATGTGAAAGGAATCAAAACAAAATGCTTCATATATTCCAAAATTATAAATCCCATTGTGCCTGAAATTTGGAAGGTGAAATGCATCCTATAGATTCCTGGAAGCAGAAGAAAAAGGCATTGATCTTGAAGCCACAGGTCTAGAGTTCCTTGTTGGCTCGGCTGCAGGTTCCCTCTGTAATCTTGGGTATATTGCTTTACTTCTGTTTCCTCTCCCACATTGTGGGTGTGCCTACGTTGCAGTCAAAAGTGGGATTGTAAAGCTTGTCAGCCCAACTGAACTAGATTTAATCAAGTTAGCTTATGAACTGGTAGCAATGCAACTGTAACGTGGACTTGGGTATGGACTAGCTGCTTRAGGGTGGATAATGAAATTTGGAAAGAAAAGAATCTGAAAATTATCAGAAGAATCCCATTCATCTAAACTTCACATTATGAAAACATACTTTAAAAAAAAACACACGTATTTTCTGATTAACAGCAAGAGCTGAGCCAGGAAAAAAAAAAAGAGAGAGAGAGAGAGAGGTGATGGTTGAAGTTTTCAAAGTCATTTAAGGGATTTAGCCACATGCTTCACATTAATGTGAAAGTGCTGCTCTGGGATACAGATCTTAAGAATGGGAGATCAGATCCTCAACTCCATCCAAGCCATGTTGTAACTAGGGTATGAAATGAGATGAGTTAGTCTTCCACAGGAGTAAGACCAGCCGAAAAAATGTGTGCTTCAAAACTGTGCAGACATTTTAAAGGAAAGTTGCTTGTTGTTGTGTCAAAGTTTAGCCAGCTGGTAAATAAAATTGTATTAGGCTATAATTATATATATTATAAGAAAACACTCATATATTGTGCAGGAAAAAAAAGATCTACTTTTATTAATGAAAGGATAGCTATAATGTGATTTAAAACTCTAGATCAATGTCAAAAACAATAACAAAATCTGGTATGACACTTCCCCCCCACCCAGCTAAATTGCTTTTATGTGCTCATAAAAACAGCATGATAGTTAAAATACTAATAATGGATATTAGATGGAAATGATAGTTGCAAAGTACAAACACATGTAAGAGAGTTGCTTTAGAAAGTATGGTGAGAGACAGGGTAAGAGGAAAAACTTTATTAATGTCAGAAAGATACAGTGAAATATTTAGTGCACACATGTTTGGGATAAGAGTTGGGATGCAGAGCCAGACACTCAGCTGGTGAATGTTGATATAGCTCTGTTTAAGTCAGTGGGACTATGCTGATTTACATCACCTACAGATTTTACAGATGGCTTCGATATGCATGCAAACTTCGAAAGTTAGCCGGACCTACCTGCCCCTCTACTCTCTGGAAACGAGGCTGGAAGTCTGGTGGGATAAGGATTGTCAAGCAGATCTCTTGCTTTTCTGTGGGCTAGGAACACAGCGAAGACAAGTATTATTGTGGTTAGAACAATATTTCTACATTTTCCTAGCCCCACGGGAAATCAAAATGCACACTAAAAGCAAATAATTAACCTAACTTTGTAAGCCTTCAAGAGACATTCATTCTGGTATGATTCAACCCGTATTTTATATGAATCAGTGTTCCCCTCCCTACTTAAATGTAGACATGTTATTTCTGTGGTCTGGAAGCTGAGATCAGATTTCACCCATAATGATTTTAGCTGCCACACAGCTCATCAAAATTGCAATTATAAACACCAGTGTTTTTCTTTTTCTGGAATGTAGACTGCATCATACCAGATCCTGCCAAAAGGTGCAAATTTAGCAGTGCGATGGATATACTTGTGCAACCTCCAGGGAAGGACAATTAGTGAATGAGGAGTAAGAGGAGAGAGGGAGTTGTCGAATGACCAAAAGCCTAAATCATCTTTATTTCCCTCTTCTGCACTGTGAGCTTTTGATTTTGCAAAGCCTTTTCACAGAGAAACAGCACATCAGCCTCAAAGGAGTGATACCAGTTTGCATGTAGTAAGCTTTGAGTTGAGTAACAATTGCCCAACAAAGTTCACTATCAGAATGAGTACAGTGATAGCTGCCAGACTTCACTTCTGCCGTTTTCTTTCATCCTTCAGCCGTGTGTTATCAGTGTGTCGCTACAGAGCTTCTGCTCTGAAAGGATCCAACTACGTTAAGGACAACTACCCAAATTCACTTGGAGGCCATCAATCAGCAAGAAGCAGTTTTAATCTTTCTTTCCAGTTTGCATTCTACCTGTGCTGGCTTGTATTAGAATTAAATCTCCATTGAGTCTATGACAGGTGTAGCAAAGATACTGTAAATAATACCAGACTACTTAGAACTCACATTACAGATGGGTGAGAGATAGGAGAAGTACGAGCTGATCAGACATACCTGGAAGTGCAGTGCCATTGATCCTGCCTCCAGCTTAGGGCTGGTCCAAGGACAGCTCAGTTCCTCATTCCATTTCGTGTGGAAATCAAATATACATTTCCCATCTGTTCTTTTTGAAACAGTAGCTTTACTTTGACAGTGCTTTGAACTGCCTCCCAATCTGCATGAAAAATTCCACAATGTGCTTTGTTTAATCATGCTCAGAGATTTTTGGGAAATAGCTCTGATTAGTTCCAATAGTATTAGGAATGGCTGGGCTGGGCTTTTACATGTCGAATATATAACTTTTCCAAATGCATAGTCTTTTATAAAATGACCAGCTACAACAATAATAAGGAACACTGAAGAATGTTTATAAAAATCCAAGACCCCCCCCCCAAAAAAAAAAAAAAAAAAAAGGTATCTGTGAGGCCACCATGCAGCTGCTCAGTTCCTAGCCCAGAGAGGAGGCAGACTTGCAGGACATGGTTCCCAACAGTTTTAGCACTAGCCAAAAGGCTGCGAGGTCTCACACTGTTGCAGATGGAAATTAGAGGCACACAGTTTATTGCATCGTTGGAAGAACAAGTCTGAACTACAATGTGTCTGAACACTTCAGATTCTCACTGGAAGTGTTTGTGTACTGTCTGGCTATCCAAGTAGTTTCAGATATTAATCGAATTCAGCAGATCTATTAATGTAAACAAAACACAAAATTGTATAGATGCAAGGGTTGACGTAGACTGTATGATCTCGATAACCCAGAGGACTTGAGTTATTGAGGATGAAATAAATAAAGCTATGTTTATATCTGTAATTTTATTCCTTTCTTCTTCATGAAGACTATACCAGCCAGGGTGTGGAAATCCAACCAGCACTTCCATTATCTGGATTTTGTCTGCACCACAGAGGGCTTTGTCTGCTTTTTGCTTTGAATTATTTTATGTTATTAAGAAGTTGGTCATTAGAAAAAATAGTATTTTGGTTATTAAAAGTCACTGAACATTTTTCCCTCCAAATCAATGTAATTATAGGAAAACGTGAATATTTTGTGTGTCTGCCTGCTTTCCTTCCATAAGAAGTTGTTTAAAACACWGGAGCTCTATGAAGTAATTCTTGAAGACATTTGATGTGCTGCCACATGAACATGTGATTGAGTAAACAAATCAGTGTGCCCCATACAGATTAAAAATTGGCTGATAAGCATTAAAATACAGCTGTAATCAGAGAATCCCTTCTGAAGTCACTCTACAATCTGTTCTTTGTTCCTCTGTCGCTAGACATCTTCTACCATTAACCTGGAATAAAAAATAAAATTCCTACTCATAAAATTTACATCTCATGTAAATATTGGAAAGGTGATAAATTACAAAAAGAGGGAAGTCACTGATATACAAATTAATTCTAAGTTATTTGATGTTGCACGGGCTAGCAAATGATATATATACAGACAAATATTAAATCATGTATTCATGAAGAGAAAACATAGGCCATGTTTAAAGAAGATAGGGAGTGTAGCTGGGCAAGTAAGTACCTAATAGAAGATACTAAGTGAACCTGGAGGAAAATCAGCTGGTGGGATAGACAGCAGCATCCAAGTTACCTGCCTGGGCAGGGTGCTTAACTCTTCTGAACAGCGGAAAGGAAGCGCTGCAGCAGCAGCTCTGCCAGCCAAACGGCTGCCTTTACTCYGCAGGTGCAGAACAAGCAGGTGGAGGTTTGTGGGACGCTTGGTGATCCCAGGAAGGGCTGGAGAGCTGTGCAAGTGGCAGAGAGCTGGGAGGCGTATGCCAAACAGCGTTAGGCACCAGGTCGGCCACTGCTGCTCCCTCTGGCTCACTGTCTAAGCCACGGTCCAGCGTGCCTGTACCAAGTGGTGGTGTGGCTTTGGGCTCCTGTGAGAGGTGGCATCTGCAAGCACCCTGCCTTCAGCCAGGGCAATTCACCCAACCTCCCATTAGCTCTGATGTTGCTCCACAAAAAGATTTCCACTGGGAGGAGGATAGAAGCTTAAATTATCCCAGAAGGTTGCAAACACCCCACAAGCCACAGGTCGATCTCTCCTGCAGTTCCCATAATACTAACGCAACCCTTGCTTGTATAAGGAAAGGAATTTCTGGCATGAACAGGGAAGATACAATATTCCGAAACAGCTGTGACTGTTTTTTGGAATATTARGTAGGACTCATCTCACCTAAGTCATCCACACAGACTTATTCACCTTCAGTTTCATTATAGTTATGAGTGAGAAACAGGCAACTTTATGGTGTGATTCATTTAGAGCTGACTTCCGAAATTCATCAGATGAATTCCACCCTGAAAGTGCCTGTTTCTCTTTAGTGACTTATGAGAACTCTTAGTGAGTAGTCCACATCTGGTCAGTTTTCTCCCACCCWCTGTGTCTCTTCTGATGTTCATAATTCTGAAAAGAGGTGGAATTTTCACAGATTATTCCGAAAAAGAGCAATGAGAATGAATAGATATATGGGAAATTGACTTTACTTTTAGGTTATGTATGAGCCCATGCTGTTCTGCTTAGCCAAAATAAAATTAAGAGTCAATCATCTGTTATATTCTGTAAATCCATATATGGAAAAAAAATTACACCAATCATTAGCTCTTTTATTTAACAGACACCAGCATAAAAAGTTTCATTAAAAGACAGAAGAAATTCAGAATAGATGTAAATAAACTTTTTTAACAGTAGAGCTAATTAAAATTGCAACAATTTAGCAAAATTAATCAAATAATAACATCATATCTTTCTGCAACACATAAAACAAGGAAGACCACAGAAAAAGACACAAAATTAAATAAGAATTAAGCGCTGTGCAGGGAAAGATGATGTTGCTATACATCACCACCTGGGAAATTCTAAGTCATGTCCGGATGAGCTCAGCTCATAGTTATTGGAAGTTTACCTTTTGGACTTCTTTTCTAGTACCTAAAGACCAATTTTACTGTTCTGGAAAGAAAAGCCTGTTCCAGAGGTGTAAGCCCAAGCCAGTGAGCCAGAAACACTTTGTGTCTAATCCAGTTTTGTCTCTAACTTCTTCTGTTGCCTTGGGCAAGTCACTTAAACACTCGACTAAGCACATTAAAGACTTATGAGCTATATTAATGCAAAGTATTTTTATTTTCTAAAATATAATCTGTCAAAATCCATTAGTACAAGCAGGAAAGAGAAAAAGTCCAGCCTTGTAAGGCCCATGAGAAATTTTGGAAAGTCACAAGCAATGGCAAAGCCAGAGTACATGATTTGGAGAAGAGAATGGGAAAAAGGAGATTTGAATCAATCTAAGCAGGTTGGACTTACACTTTAACTCATTTTATTCACCTGATACAAGATCAGATATTTGATTTGCAGAGTATATAGTGAAGGTTTGTGTAATGAGGGGAAAAAAACCTACAAAATGTGGTTGTCATTACAACTGCATGAAACATAAAAATTATAAACCTTCTATAGGTACACCAAAAAACTGGAACAAAGACCAGCTCTTGAAAACTTTAACATCTTCCCACCAGGAAAGAATTAGAAAGAGTCAGACTAGATTAAACATAATACTCTAAATTCTGCTCTGATTACATGCATGTAAATCTGAAATAACATCACTTAAAGATTTATTTGGGACTTAAACTTGTGTCTCTGGGAGCCTGAATTTTTGAAGGGAATTTGGGGAGAAGAAAACAAAAAAATTTTTTTTTGTTTATAAAGATCTGAGCAGTGGTTTATCTGTCTTTACAAAGACATACACTGTGTGCAGGCCAGTAACAGACTTTCGCTCATACTGCAATGCTGAACTGTACTGAGAAACATACATTGACAACAGTATACAGCTCGGTAGCTGGAAAAATAGGCTTCTGTGAGCCTATTACAGAATCACAGAATGCTTGAGGTTGGAAGGGACCTCTGGAGATCATTTAGTCCAATCCCTCTACTCAAACAGAGTCACCTAGAGCATTTTAGATAGGACCACATTCAGGTGGGTTTTGAATATCTCCAGAGAAAGAGACTCCACAACCTCTTCGGGCAACCTATTCACCTGTCTCTGTATCAGTTCCCATTCAAAGGCATCAGGGCAAGCTGATAACACATACAGAATGCATTGAGCTTTATGAGAGCACATATTTCCATCAGAAAAAAGATGGCACAAGTTGTTGGGTTAACGGCATGGAGCTTAGGAGGGCGTCGTATCATTTTCATAGCCTGCCTCATGTCTTTTATTCAGTCATGGCCAAATCACTGGTACTCATCCAGCTTCTGGCACTTAACAGAGTCTTCCTTAGGCACTGAATCGCCCTACATGCTCCAGAAGGGAGGACAGAGCAAGAGATGGGTTGCCCTGGTAGGTGATTACCCCACGTAAAACCTCAAGCGCCTCCTAAGAATGCCCAACTTCCCCTCCTGACTGCAGGGCATCCTTAGAATGATCAAGTTTCTGACTTGGCTACTAGAAAGAGCATAAAATCAGGATAAATCCTTGCTGGGTTTCTGTCTGTGATTTGATTGCTCAGCTGTACAATGGAAATAATAGATTCTGACAGTGGAAATGTGAAGATACAACAGAGACTATGAGGAGCTCAAATGTTATGATAATAGACGTTGCACACAACCTTAAAATAGATAAATATGAAACAAATTATTCACAGATCTTTCATAGGTCTATCACAGTTCCATCTGATTCCAACACAGCTGCAATGACCTACACATCTTCAGCTGTTCCTGCTTACTTGCTTTCTTTATACCTTTTGTTTGTATTTAATGTGTTTGCATAGATAATTTTTAGCTAAAGACATATTATTCTAGAGTAATTATTCAAGAGCAATAACCTTTGATTTCCAGTGAACCCCAGGAAACATTCAGGTTTCCCTGTCCCCTTTTTAAAATCTCCACCCTAGGAGTATATGCAACACATGTGAAGAATGTCTGAATAATGAGTAATTCTGAGTCACAAATAATGCTTCCAGATTTGCACTTTTGGCAGTTRGGAGTAGGATTCCCTGTTTGTATTGTGTCCAGTCCTTTCCTCCAGCTTCCCCCCTCAGAGGCCCTGATTCTGTATGCATGTTAAGCAGGCAGGTCATTTTGTCTACRTGAAGTTTTGCTGATTTCAGAGCATCCCGCCCAGGAATACAAGCAACCTGCTAATCACTGCAGGGTGAGAAGCTTTGGGCCTCTTCTTCAGTATTTTATCGTCTAAAATGCAAACAGATCCCTAAGAGCTGCATTCCTTCTGAGATAGGTGCTTAGGCAGATGTTCAGGTTCCCAAACACTGTTAAAAATGTATCCCTTAAGGAAGGAACGAAGGTGTCCCCCTCCATTGCATGAAATGTGGCCCTTGCATCATTCCACATCCCAGCCAAGGCTGCCTGGGTCTTATGCCGCACTACGTGGTGCCCAGTGCCCTTGAGGCAGCTCAGGCTGGCCTGCACCACAGCCTGGACTGCATGGTAGTCCAGGTGACTGTGAGGACTGCAGGACTAGGGCCTTGGCAAAAGCATTTTCATCAATATTTTCCTCTCAGGCTTCTGCAGCTTTTGGAGGATGATCATAAATTGTTTCATCTGCTACTTTTTATGAAATCAATTGGCACTCTCAGTCCACTTTACATATGACCACTGAAAACATATTCATAACACTTGCTGAATGGAGAGAGTAATGCAGTTATGATTCAAATAGGTAGTTGTGTTCTCGTAGCAGTTTTGTGTTCCTGCGGCAATTTCAGCAGAGGAGCTGAACTGCAGATTCACTGGGGAAATGAACCGCTAAAGCCAGCTCCTTCAAATCAAGGCTTATGCATACTGGAGAGGAAAGCACAGAAAGATTTGCAGTGCCACAGCTTAGACTGTTGGTGTGTGAATGCACAGCAAATGCACTTTCCATTGCATTTCCAGACCAGCAGTCATAAGCACTTTAACAGCCAGTTAGCTAGAGTGTAGACTCAAGTATGAGCATTTGTTTTGATGAGGTAGATCTTTGCCTCTGGGAAAGGCAGCTCCACTGCCTTTCAGTATTACTGTGTATTTGACCTTTGCTACGGGAAAGTCTGCAAACTCGCTGGTGTGGGCAGTGCTGGCTACAGTTATCCACTACTCATTGATGCTAAAAGCATTTCCCTTACATGATAACCATCCTCCCATGCAGCTGTCTGACCAGACCAGCCCCCGCCCTGTTCCCTCACCTTCTCCTTCTCCAGTGCTGCCTGATAGCACTAGACATGCTCGTCTGCTCCCCTAGCTCCCCTGCCCCAAAATGTGGTGGGGGCAACACAGGCAGGGATGCAGAGGGAACCCACATAACAAATCTAAAGAAATTAGACCCAAGCCAAACAACGACTGTTCCTGTGATCTGCATTTCAGTCAATGTTATTAAAAAAAGGAAATACAGGTTGTGAAAATCAGATCACTCCCAACTAATTTTAGTACTACAATTATATTCCTCTGTTAAAGCGAAATGTCTGATTGTTCCTAACTATTGTAAGTCTGGGCAAAATAATATAGTAAGCAGATACACTTTGCATGTGTTTTAGCTGTTACTTAACTATTTCCTTCAGACTGGTAACTTCAATGTCAATGCAAGGTCAGGTTTTAGCTGACTCAGTCTGCTCTTGTGACACTACAGCCCATGTATCTGCTAACTAGCCAGGGAAAGGGAGCTGAGCCTTCATTCCTTACTCACTGGCTGCAGGCATTTAAAATATGAAGTACCCACCTATGGCAGTAAGAACTGCATCATTCAGGGTGGACACCCAGGAATATTTTGTCCTGATTAAGAATTTTTACAACCCAAACCTGGAGGTTGAGTTATCCCATTTAGACGTTCTCCTTAAGGGAGTTAATGTTCTGGGGCGGATCAAAGMCATTACCCAGTATGACAACATGAGATATTACATCCATTACAGTACAAAGAAGAGCTTTTACTATCAAAGAAGCAGTGGGCCAGGAGTAACATTGCTCAGTCACCACCTTTACCTCCAAGAGAGAGGATGGAAAAGTTATGTCATTTGAAGCGCATGCACAGTAACTTTTAAGCTTGTCAGCTCATAAAATGGTATTAATGAATTCAGCTGAGGGATTTCTACTTCTGTTTTCTGCATTCTGCAAAGAATAAAGTAATGAATAAATGAATAAACGATTTAGAAAAGTATCATAAACCAATACTAAATTGAAAAGCAAGTTTTCAAAAGGTTGCATTAAAAATTTGCCATTTGTGACTCAGTGATGATGATGCAATGTGTGATACTGTAATACCACAAAGTAGTGTTTACTCCCAGATCTGTTTAGGTTATTATCACTGGATAGGATTCAGTGGTAAGTACCTAGCTTAAGAATTACTTTGTCTACATCTTAGTCACTTAGTTCCAGGAGGGATGATCCTTTTCTTCAAAAATAATTGCCCACATTCCTATAAAGCTGATGGAGAGAAGTAAGGGATCTTGAAGATATCTTGCAAGAGATTCGGTGCAACTCAATTAGTTGTCTGTTACTTAATTGATTCTGTAGAGACCATAGGCATGCTCATACACTTGGGATCCTATCCACCAACCTGTGATTAAGAGGCCACTGCCTATCATCTGAGAAGAACTCAGGCAATGAAAAGAAGTGCCTGACAGCTGGAAAAGCTGAGATTGTGCTAATCTTAAAATGGGTAAGAAGGAGGACCTGGGGGTCTGCAGCTTCCCTAGGAAGCTCACAGACTACCTCCTCTTGGGATTCATCTCCAGAAAAAGGAAGGACCAACAGGTAAGTCTTGGGGCTGTGTTGGCATGAGGTTTGACTCACAGCTCCCGTGTCTCCAGCAAGTCACCTCCCCAGCAGGTTYGAGCACATGCCCTCCACCTTTCAAGGAATGCAGAAGTGGGGGCTAGAAGGAGAAATGGCTCTCCCCTCAGAGGGATGGAACTGGGGATGCAGAAATATGACAGAGATCAATCCAGCGAAGGAGTGGGAACCAGAAACCTAGGTTTGAATTAGACTCTGTATGGCCTGCTCTTCTGSCCTATATTTGGGCATTTTTTATTTCAACAGAAGCAAATTGCACTAATATTACCATGAATCCAAGTGGTTCTCATCCTGTCAGGATGAGGCCAGCTGGAGAACAACCTCCTAAGCAAGAGGTCACCTTATGAAGATACTTTTGAGTACAGACCTCACCCACAAAGCTAGGACAAATTATTAAACTTTTTTAGATACTCAGAAAAAAAGGCAACCTTTTCACTGGGGCCTATACTGCCGTGGAGTATGCAAGTCATAGGCACTTTATTATATTTGAGAGTGGATGTGGACAACTGAACTAGACACCTGGGAAATTTGCAAACCAGTCAGGAAAATGTTTAAGCACTTGCACATTGATGGAGAACACAGGGAATGTTATACTACCTGGGACATAGACAGAGTTAATTCCAACCACATCAAAGATGAAGATACCTTGACAAACACTGCACAAATAGTGTYACTTACTTCAGGATAAAATTTTTGGTCAATTCTAAGGTGAATTATTTTAAAATTCTGTTTACATTTAGGTTAGTTATAACTGTATTTTTTAAAAAGATAAGACTTTCAGCATGAGTTGCCTAACTGGAACATATTAGAATGTCATACTTCTGACTCCCTCTTGAATAATTTTTTTTTTTACTCCCCAATGGCTTTCGGCATTGTGTCCTTATATGTCTAGAGTTCTACTAATTAGCTTTGTAATGTATTACTGTTTTCAGTGCACAAGGCTGATTCTTTTACCATTACTCATGTTGGATGGCATCTTACTCTATGACCAAAAGAGATGTTTTAGGAATGAGGTACAACTGAGTATGAGAAATACCAAAATTTCACCCTAAAATTTTTAAATTAACATGAAAACCAGACAGCTACTGTGAAATAGCCTGATGGCTATTCACCATGCAAAATGAGGATAAAACAGATTATGAATACTCAAAGGCCTTTGCACCTCCAAGTGTAACTTATATAGAAACTACATTGATAATCATGCCACCAAAGCAAGTTGCACAAATGTGATTTTCTTGTTGAAACCACCAGCTCTGTAAAATATTGACTGAGCCTTCAGACAGTAGCAATATGCTTTTTCTGAACTAAAGCACAGAACTCAGAGGGGTTCTCCCACAAAAATAATTCTTTAGAGCATTTTCACTGCTCATGATTTTTACCTAGAAACTATCTTAAAAATGACTTTGTTGTATGGATTTTGATTAAGAAATACTAATAAAGTAAGTTCAACATTTTTKTGCACTAGAATTTTGCTTTAACTCAGAACTTGAACAAAAGCAGGGAAGTAAAATATTCAGACCAATCTCTCAATAATGAAAACTGAAAATTTATCTCTTAACACAGCTCCTTGTGGTGTAAGAAATAYCAGCTTATTTCTGTCTCATCACTAACGTGGCTCTCTGAATTATCTGCCTCTCCCTTGATAGTGTTTGACCGATTGTTTATTACCATAATGGCTACACCATATTATATCTAGATAGCTAAACTAATTAAATACCCAATCATGGTATCCTGGATGTCCAATGACACTAGAATTTATCATAGCCTACTTGACGTGTCCCTAAATTTTAGAGAAAAGTCTTTATTAGTGCTCAGAACACAAAGAGAGAGAGAAAAAAAAAAAAAAAAAGTCAGGAAACAGCCTTAGCAATAAGTACAAGAAAAAGGATGGCGTAACTGAGCTGCTGTCCCAGGTCTTACATTGCTTTACACTCTATAGAACCGGGTTGGCTGTGTTGCTTGGAGCTTGCTAAGGTAACACACACATGTTTTCCATGCTGTTCTTTAACCACCTCTTTCAGATTTGCACTGATGAGGAAAGAAGAAACAGAATAAAATCTGGATGAAGGAAGAACAAATAAAAGAAAACGTTCTTTCTACTATAGACTTCTTAAAGCACTTTTTGTTTATCTTTGTTTTCTTTGTATAGAAATGGCTGACTGGGTATTTTAAAGAACAGTGTTAATTCCTTCAAGTCCCTCAATTCTTCAGGAACTTTCTATGTTTTGAGACCACTCAGAGCCATCTCCTGCATGGCAGGAATTAGGATAAAGTTATAATAACAACTAGATTTTTGAAAAGCTCGTTTCTGTGTTATTACAGGATCATCAGAAAATGCAACAAAAAAGGCCTGAATGGGGTTGACATTGTTTCTGCTCTGAACAAAAATTCCAGAATTACTAAGACAAAAGTAAACAAATTTAATTCAAAAAATTACATAGGCCAATGTCCCAGCTCAAGGGATACAGCCATTCTCATAACTATTCCATTTGCAGAGAGAATCCATTTAGTTTCCCACTAAACTTATGCAATTGAATTCTTCACAGTGATAGCTAAGCCTTGTCAGGGATGGAGGTAAGTGTCACAAATACATCAGTATGGTCAGCAAGAGAATGAAGGAAAACAGTTACAATAAAGCTTCAAGAATGCTCTGAACAGATTCTTTGAAAACAAATCCAGAACTTTTGTAATTAGCTCTTAGATGTGCAACCATTTTGAAATATACTCTAAATCACAATAATCAATAAAAAAGCCAGCTTACAGGGAAGGACTCATTCTTTAACATGATTGCTAATCAATATACAACATTAATTTTATTTTTAACTTCAGTCTTGACTTAAAAAATAGGTGTTAAATTCAGCCTATTCTGTGTTATATCTAAAGATTTTTGCATCTGATATCCTGATCTCATTTTCACTGGCCACAACTACAATATAAGTTAGAAATAGATAAAAGATACTAAACTCAGATCTGTATTTCCACAGTCTGAAAGCATTAAGATCCTCTGTCCTGGGCAGGGCCACCTACAAAACCTATTTGTCTACATGTATAGGAAGAAAGTGTGTTTTCTGCAGCTACTGAAAACGCCTATGAAGCATACTTACAAGTAAATTTTAATTCTCTCCTCACTCTCACCAGTACAAATCAAAAGCAACTACAAGAAGTAAAATATGCATAGCTATGACAGGAGACTTAGCTTTCTTATTCTGCCTATAGCCTTTACTTTTTGTGTCCTAATGGGTGGCCATGGGCAGCTTATCCCTCAACACCCCAACCATGCGTTAATACACAGATGAATTTCTAGCCAACAGGAAATTCCAGATACTGGAACATATGTGCATTTTGGTCTAGTCAAATTTGGGTCCAAAAACACAGGTAACACTGGTCATCTATGTACTCTATGGGGAGTGACCAAATAAAACAGAGAGTAAAGTTTCATTCGTGCATAATCTCACTTCTCATCAACAGATCAATTGCTTGAATAAGAAAAGGTTGTGTCCTCAAAACTTGAAAAACAAGTAGAAAGTGCACTTTAGCTCAGAAATAGGCTTACTTTTCACTTGATTCAACAGAATTCCTTTTCTGAGGACTGCTTGGAGAAAAATCACAGGGGTGAAAATGGATGAAGCATAAATTAGTGTGTTGCAGTGTTGTGGCAAGCTAGGCAGTTGTGATCTATTATAGGATAATTCAGTCCTCTTTAAGCATAGATTTAGTATTACGGTGAAGTTTGAGTAAAAGATCATCGATACTATTAAGAAGAACAGTCCTCTTCGTATAGGGCAAACAGAAGATGCAAGTCCATTTTAGCATAAGCCACAGAAGACATGAAACAAATGAGTCATTACTCAAAACTCTGGCCATCTGCAGCCCTAATCAGAAGCTGAGCTAGATGGTGAAGGACTTTTGCTAAGAGATGTCTATAAATTCATCTGAACTGCTTATTGTTTGGTAAAAGTGTGCGCATGTTTATGGACAGCAGCAGCCGGATGCAAGAGGAGAAGCCAAAAAGCCAGCAAGACAAGTACTTACAGGTTTGAAAGAAAGCCAACAGATGGAATTTGGGGGACAGAGCACTAGCTGAAAAAAAACCCTTGTGTCTATGAGCAAACAAAATGCTTTCTTTTCTTTGACCTTTACACAGTTCAGAGAATCTGAATGTTACCTGAACTCTTTGTAAATAAACAGGATCACATCAAAAAATATATGACTGTATTAAATATCTTCTGTCATAATGGAAACAGTCTGCAAAAGCATGAAYGTGTGCTACCTACTCTAAAAAACAGTAACAACAGTGTCAGTAGTGAGATCCTTTTTGAAGAGGAATCTGAAGATTTGCCCACAGGAAGACATTGTGAGCTGAGATTCCTATGCAGCATTCCAAACTCAAGGATCACCAGAGATGCTTTCCAGTCAGAGACTGAAATTTCGCAAAAGGAATTAAAACAGCATCTGGAAATTTCCAAGGAAGAGCTAGGAGAAAAGCTGAAAAGAAGGAGAAAAATCYCAGTGCCTGAGATTACAGCCACTGTAACAGCCACTGTCTGGATCCATTAAAAAGCCCAATAACAATGTTCCCATCATTCAGTAGTAAAAAAAAGAAAATCAAAAAGGTAATCAGCAATCTGGGTGTCATGAATCAGAAGGTTTCCTGGAAAAAAAGGCAGGCTGAAAAAGGTGTAGCCAACTTTGAACTTGCCAACAAAGTTGAGCTGCRGCAAGGACTTAAGAAGCAGATGGTTCGCACTGAGCAGAAAATCAAAGGATCACAGACCTTACTGGCAGTCAGCCACCTAGGATGGAGCTRGGCCATCCAAAGAACTGTAGTAAAACAGAATAATCTCAATACTTTTCTAGTACATCTGTAATCCTCAGAGGGGAGAATCTGGATTGTCAGATACTTCCATTAACCTTAACTGCCCAGACCTCACCAYAGACTGTAGGGGTGATCTTTTGTTCACTGATGCCCTCATTCCCAAACTTTCCCCTTTCCTTTCATTTCTGTCCCAAAGAGAGAAATCAAAAAATTATAATAGTGGTAGAATTTCTAACAAGTGAMCAGATCTGAAGTTTTAAAAGTATTACCCAGAAACTGATGGAGGATTATTTTTTCTTTTAATTCAGACTATCCAAATTTTTGAAGAAGCAAGGGTCCCTAACATGCCATACCCTGAGTCTGATGGGACAGTGGATAGTTCAACAGCTCACTACCTTCTTAAAACATCAGCAGTGGAGCAAGCCCCAACACATCCCCTCCCTTGATGGTTTATTAGCACCACATTCCATCAGAGTACAAAACATACCCTAACTCTCCAAAATCTTGGGCRTAAGGTAAGGAACTGCTGAAGTGGAAACTGCTGCAGTGGAACAATGGCATTTGGACCATTTATACTGTGCAGAAGGGTACAATCTCCAATTTAAAAAAGGTTGCTCAATTTGCTAAATAAAAGTTAGGGATAGACTCTAAGAAAACTGCTAAAAAGAAAGTAAGATATAAGGTAAAGGAACTTTTAARCTGGGCTACCTGGCCCGTTTTCCCAGGGAAAAGATTAGAACCCAAAGCTAGGCAAGTATAAGATAGCTGTTTATGTAATCCTGCCCAGAAAAGCAGTCTCAAGCATATAGCCAGATCCCACTAATCCTTCAGGCACTGAATGCATAGGCAGTAAAATTGCTCAGGGGTCCATAGGTAAACTGGCACAGGGCAAAGCCATGATCAAGAAGGACCAGGGGAGCTGGTGGTGGCCAGCCACGCAAAACCAGCCTCCTAGACCTCAAACTAGAACTGAATTGACTTTTGCAATTCAGGCCAAGGCAAAAATCTACCATTATCAATAGAACTGTCTGAGAAAAGTGCAAGGAGATAATATTCATGATGACCACAGTCTAACACCAGTTATGAATATAGAAGGCAAAGCTCAGTGTTCTGTGTTTGCAAAGTCTAAGGACACTCATATTTGCTGAATACATCCATAAAAACAGATGTTTTGAGAGTACCGAAGACACTAGACTGTTTTATACAACTACTCAAAATTGAAAGATTCTCTTCATACTCATCACAGTAAAAGTTGCAAGTAGTGGTTACACAGGAGTAGAATATGTGTGAGTTTAAGAAGGAATTAAGTCCAAAAGGCACAACATCAGCATAAGTTTCATTACAAATTTCCTTATGTTCTATTTATTAAGTGGTCAAACAACAGACATGTTAAATCGAAACTAAACTCTCAATTCCTTTCTGTTTGCACTCACAGTTTGCCAGGGCATTTGTTTGTTTGTGTTTTGGGGCAATTTTTTTTTTCAAGGTCATGAAATTTCCTCTAAAATAGACATTCCAGTTCCTGGAGTGTTCAAATGCTGTCCTTTTTACGTTCTCATTTCTGATCAGTCCAAAGAAGTCTGTCCTTGGGGATAATTTGCTGGAAAGGTCATTCTTTGGAAATAGTTTTGGTGACATACTGTTCATGAAAATTGTGTAGAAACACTGAACTGCAATTGCCTTGCTACAGTATTGCGGCACATTATTTGAAAACCACATTTTAAAAGCTAAAATATGAGACAAGTCATGAGTGGATCACTCAAGTCTCCATAAATATTTACCTGCCTCATTCCATACAGCATTGTCATCACTAGGAAAGGATGTGTAAAGCATTAACAAATGCTAGTTAAGTTAATTAAGGTGTGATTTTAATTTTTTAGACATTTAAAAGTGAAGACAAAGTCACAATGGGATCCTCAAAAGCACCAAAGCATGTAACCCTAATATGGATGCCAAGGTATTATTGAAGGAAGAGGAAGAGGAAGAGAGCACTGAAGCAAATATGAGCTTCATTTTTAGCACTCACATCTAGTATTCACTTGCTCAACACCACATTACAATAACTAGGTGAAAACAGCTTTTCCTCCCTTTTGGTTTCTGATCGTGGTCTCTCTTTGGTTTTAGGCATTTGTGAACATTCTTCCTGCCTCATGGTTTGTGACATTTTTTTTTCCTTCCTACAAGTGTTACTGGCTTCCCCTGGGCTGCAGCTAAGTAAATAAACAATTAAAGTTGTGAGTAACTTACAAGACCATTATGGTTAGAGGAATAATAGTTCTTTCACTGGTCGTAGTACACTATACAGTGCACCCAGGCAGTAATGTTAACAAGCTGTACTGTATGAATAGAAGCACAGCCAGGAGAAGGAGGGAAGTGAGTGTCCCCTTGACTCAGCACTTCATAGGCCACGTTGAGATACTGTGTCCTCTGGTCTGGGGCTCCCCAGCACAAGATAGACACTCCCAAACCAGAGTGAGTCCAGCAGAGGACTCCCAAGATGCCCAGGGCTGGAGCACCTGGCCTGCCAGGAGAGGCTCAGGAACCAGGGCTCCTTCAGTCTGGAGAAGGAAAGGTTTTGGGGGACCTCAGAGGAGCCTTCTTGCACCTACAAGGAGGTCACTGAAGCTCTGTGCAGCAATGCGTGACATTAGGACAAGAGACAAAAGGCACAGATTGAAMCCAGAGAGGTTCAAAGTAAACATAAAGGAAGTCTTTTTTTCTCAGTGGAGCAGGCTGCCAGACATTCTTGATCCTTGGAGGTTTTCAAGACCCAACTGGATAAAGCATGTTTTGAATTTAGTTTTGACTTTTGGAGCAGGAGGTTGCACTAGAGACTTCTTGGGCGTTCTTCAAACCAGATCAGCTCTGTGATTCTCTGACTCTACACAAAGCACAGTCAATTGCCTTGCAATTATTCTAAGCATGGCTAAAATAAGTCATATATAGCTGGATCACCTAGAAATTTAACGTGCAAGAAACTATAAAACTGTAATTTTGTAAACAGAAATAATATGTACAAAAATGTGGGTGAAGTCCTGGACTTGCATGAGCTCCCATTGACTGGAACTGTGCTCTTTATTAATCAGAGGAAATTTTTCCTATCTCATACGATCGGTATTTGTTATTTTTAAAATATTTAATTCCTTATATCTAACTCCTCATAATGGAAGCTGTAGGACTGCAGAAAATGAGAAGGCCAGATTTGTAGATTTGCAGTATTCATAGTCCCTTCAGGTTAGACAGTCTGCAAAGTCTAGACTTCCTGCACCTTTGAAATCAAGGACTAAAGGCCAAGATAAACAAAGAAATTTTCTTTTTCTGCTCTTCACTCTTTGATGAGCTGGTTACACCCCTTTTAAATGTAACAAAACAGTCATTCCATCTCCCTGATAGTCCCCCCGCCTTCTTCCACCACACAACCCAAGTACGTAGTTAGCAAAAGGTATCAGATGTTCCCCAGATAGTTTGTAAACAGAGCTGTCCAATATTTATTAAATCATTTATTAAAATTCCAACCCACTTGTCTGCAGAAATAAGAAGCAGAACAACGATAGTAAACATGTTCAAATATCCAAAGGATGTATACACCAGCTATGCAGTAATTAGATGGAATTATGTCCTGACATTGTGACGTGTTAGGTTTTGGAATAGTTCCCCTGGGGAAGTGGTTAGATTCCTTAGAGAATTTTAAAACTAGAGAGGACTAACTCTACTAAACCCTACTTACTTTAAAGTAGGAAGCAATCTGAAAAAGGCACAAAGTTAGATAGCTTGAGATAATAGGTCTTTCTTATACCTAAGTTGTATTATTTGGTGAAAATACATTTTTAGACATGTTACTTTTATGTCAAAGTGTATTGAAGTGGATGAAAAAAAAACTGTAAGTGAAATGACAATAGTATTTTAATCAGCAAACAAGTGGGTCACTAAAAATTTCAGATGTAGAGTTCATGGGTTTTGAAGAGGAAGCCTGTCTGGTTTTTGAAAAAAAAATCTCCTTTCTACACATTGACTTTTAAAATATGGCCTACATCTGCATTAATGAGTGACAAGGAATTTGAGAAATCTGGTGCACATGTGGCTTGGCAGGTGCTTTATATTGAAAGGCACATGAGGTTTTGTCAAATTGTGTAGAAGTGCTCTAATCATAACCTCTGAGCATCAGTCATTGTTTACCTTAATTCTATCATAAGCACATCTGGGTAAATCCTTAAAATAATGGTAAAGGTAATTAGTAATGAATTGAGTTGGAAATCTGATAAAGTACTTATGACATCCATATTGGTACCAAATGAATTCATCATGGTTAACATTGTTACAAAAACAGTAAAGGAATTAATAATAATTTGTGCCAGCATTTGAATGTGTTGCTAACATGAGACCACGCATAAGGAGTGCTTTTTTAAATAAATCTTATTAAAGAGGTGTTTCAATAGCCTGGCAAAGCTTCAAGTCTGAATTTTGTTATTGATAAAGCAAGTAACTCCTTTTCATGTATTACCATCCTTTGGGGAGAGGACAAGCAAGTTAACTTTGTGCATCTTTTCCAGTAAGTTTTCCAGGTAACTCTTCAGGGCAGCATTACAATAGCAGAACACTACCTCTGCAGATCCACTGCTCACTGCAAGGACTTCTAGGTGCAGACAAAATACACAGAGTCCCACTGCAGAAATACGTGAATGAATCATTACACTAGATCTGATTCTTGCCTGTTTTGAATTGGCATGGCTGTAGCTAAGGTCAGTAGAGTAACAGTTGGTTCAYGGCACCTAAGAAGTTGGCCCTAAGAAGCCTATGTGGCTGTGGCAGTGACACTATCACACGAAGCTGGGGAAAGCCTGACACTGTAAAGTGCGATGTGTGCTTTGAACCAGGTCAGGGATCTTAAATAAGACTYGTTCAACTTTTCATGCTCAATGGCTACAGCTTCCTACATTGACTGCCGAAAAAGTATCGGCAAATAGTTTCATCATTCCACCCTAACATGAAAGTCATCTAACACCTAAGTGGAAAATTTTTGCCACAGAGAAAGAAGCCTTATTATAAACCTACTTATGAACAGGAGGGAAGAAAGCCTCTGTTCCCCGGCATGTATATGCGTGTACATTACCATCCTGTCACTTCTATTTTCAGTTGTGTCAATCCTCAGTAGACTTTGAGCTTACTAGTCTGGAAACCAGTTCCCTGCGGGAGCTGCGGGACTCACCATGACAGCAAAAGCCAGTGCAGCATGGAAATGGCAGAGCCATCAGGCTGCAACCGTGGGACGGTGGCTGGTGCCACGGCTCCCCTCCAGTTACGCAGGAGCCTCCTTCCCTACCCTCCCAGCATTTCCAGTTCTGTCTGCCACCACTTTGATAGCTCCTCTCCCTGGCCAMGTCCTGGTATCAGCTCAAGCGTGGCCTCCCACGCGGGTCCCCGCGCAGGATCTCAAGCCCTCACAATGTTTCTGCCTTTGYAGCTCTATTCATTTGTGCACGAGAGGTTCCAGGTTCTCCGCATCCCTCTTCGACTTCCCTTCAAAATCCTTGACTCCCTCAAAATCCTTCTGTCTTTCCTTTATGTTCTTGCAGCATTTATCCTTTCTTTCTCATTTCTGTCCCTAAAAGCTTTACTCGTGCTTTAGTCGCCTGACTTCCATAATTTCTTTCTCTCTCACCCTCTTTTCCTTTGTCCACTCCTGTTTGCTCAGACTCGTTTCCTATTCTCACTACCCAAGAACGCAGCGCTCACCTCTTCGAATTCCTCACTACCGCTGTTCCACACAGCAAGCAGTGCCAGGAGGCAGTCAGCCCTTCAGTGTTTGCACAACAGCACTGTGGTTACACTTCTGCCCTAACATCCACAGCCGCTCCCTCTGCGCTTTCCGCCCGGCTCAGCCTCCCCCGACTGCTTCGCAGCCCTCGCCAGCTCGCCGGAGATACTTTCAAGCACTTGCTCACTCTGAGCAGCCCTGAAGCAGCTTTGCCTTTGTATACACTAACTTGCCCTCTGTTTTCTCAGCTCTTCTTGCTTCTGAAGTGCATCGAGTATCTTTAACTCCAATAGCTCTCCAATCTCTTTTTTTTTTCTTTTTTTGTTAATCAACCCCTTCCTGCACCACAATTTTAACCATGATCAGTCTTGTAATTGCTTCGGCCATATCACAAGTCTCCTATATAACATCTCTACCTACATCACGTTGTGAGCTYTGTAAAGTAATGTCTCATTTTGTGTCTACATAGCATCAGGCTGGTGCTCGGCACTTAAAAAGAGTGATTTATTTCTCCCACTTATACTTTCTTAACTTAAGAAATGTTTTCTCATTTTGAATGCACTTTATCTTCTGAYTTGAACCTGTCATGTAATCATAACAGTGTGTTTATGATAGCATAGTAAATTCCATGGCAACAAACTGTGATGCCATAAATGCAGGGTTTATATCTTTTCTGCAAAATCAAGTAGAAGAAGCAGATGGACTAAAAAAAGAGAAAAATCATTAAAATACCAACAGTTTCTAAAACTTCCAATAAAAATACCAGTGGGAACCCAGACAAATATTGTTTAATAGATTTCTTTCTATACATGTTCCCTGATTTTTAAAAGCTTTCTTCTCTGAATAAGGCCCTTTTTTGGAGGTGGAAATATATTTTTAAATGATTGCAAAAAATAGGTGTTTGGAATCAAAGCTCTAAAATTCAAAACAGTTGCCTCAGACAAATTAAACAGAATGGAATGAAAAGGGCCACAATGATGAGAAAATTCATATAAAAATTTCTGGGCTACTTTTTCTCACAGCTAAATTGTCAGTTATTCATTAGCGTGCCTATGACGTATTAAGGATGTACTTGCGTAGATTATTTACAAGAACTAAGAATGATTAATAAGAGGATTGAGTTGAAAACATCCTCTGTGATGTTCCTACTAACAAGTGGGCCCAGCTTTGTAATCAGACATCGTCAGAGACAGCAGCACATCCCAAAATGGTATGAATCATTACTGACTTCCTGCCCTCCCTTACTGAAAACATAGACAAGGAAAAACGAAAACCTCTGAAGTTATATAGCAGTTAAAGAGGTATGTTCAGTAAAATCATATTTTCTCCTTGAAATAGTAAAACAAAAGGTGTTCCTATATTAACATTCCTAAACAACTGGGTCATGTCTAAGATGATAACATATATAATATAATATCATGCTTTGCAYTGTAAATGATACAGGTAGTGATCTTCTGATGATGATCTCAAAGGACATTGCAAATTTAAGTTAAATAGTGGCAAATTGTTGTTTGTAGAGGTCTGTAAGYTTTGTTTCCAAACTCATTTTCACAGCATTGCTGATAAAATTTAAATAATATCCTTCTAGCTTGCTTGTTCTATCTAACACACTATTCTAAACAGATTTATTAGACAGAGGAAAAAGAAGTTATTGTTTCCTGCTTTTAGTTACATTGAAGGTAATTCTTCTGAACCCYGAAGAAAGAAGCCCTCTTTCTGAAATGCTCCTCAGGACTCCAGCCATGGGTTTAGATGTAAAGCCACAAGCATGCTGTGGAGTCTGATACAACTGTGTCACCCACAAGAGCTATAAGAGACAATTCAATGGCCTTATTGGATACCTGCAGGTGATCACACACACATTTGGCCCTATAAATAGTAYTGCTTGTTTCAGCAGGACTACTTTCAGTATAAGGTTCAATGTGAGTTTCTTAATTTTTGCCCAGTGCTTTAAGAGGTTCTGGACAAAGATACTCCAAGTTTTGCAAAGTTGTGCCTAGTGCATCCTTAACTTTTGAATCAACAAGAATCTTTATTTGCTTACCAGTTAGGCAACATCAAAATCCACCACTGGATTAACAGAGAAAGCTACATAATCAGCTCAWGGCCAAACCTCAGAAAAGGTTGCCTATACTTGTGACAGCACACTAAACTATTGCAGCCAGCTGATGAGAAGCAGTCCAGATGTGACCCAACTGGTCTGTTGACAAAACAACCCTCCACGGCTTTCAGAAGATGGCTTTCTGTAGCTCTCCAATGACTCTACAAAGAAATCAACACCGCAGTCAGTCRGACTGAGGCATAATGTGCCTAACACACTGCTGGCATGCAACTCATTCAGTAATGTAAAAAATAGCCATACATCTTTATGTTACAAGCATTTCCTACCTACATTTATACATATATAAAACTGTTAGTAAAATGGAAGCTATTTGAGGCTTGTAAAAGAAAGCAGAGCATATTATCTGGATTATTTCCATTTTGGACATATTTTTTTACTTAGTCCAGTATGAATGGTTTATATTAAAACATTTAAATATTGAAAGAGGTTTTGGGTTACAGACTGATAGTAGTTCCATAAAAACAAATTATTTTTCCATTTCTACAAAACCTAATTAAATATGTGAAAACAAATGTGTTGTGTAATATTAGAGTTAGTCCTGCTTGTGTTCAACAATAATGCAGAATACTAGTAATTAACTACGGACTTTTTTTTTCTTTGGTGGCTATGTGGCTGGTGGTTAGTTTCTTACCACTTTGTAAAACATTTCTCCATATTTTCTTTTTCCCCCTCCTTTTCTGCTGATTTCAATTTAAAATATTTTCCATCTTTCATGGACCTGCGAAGTGACGTTGCCTTTTGGTCATTTCTAAATTAGTATAGATGCAACATTTGGGACAGTAAGGCATATAACTCAATTATTATAGTGAACTTACACTATAAGATACATTTAACCATGCAAATCTCCCTTAAATAAATAGTGACAGGCAGACACACAATGCCAGGTCTTGTCCATAAATGGAACCATGCTCTCTCCAGGTAGAAGTGAGACCTAGGCCCTGATCCATGCCATTGCCATTAATGGTAATCTCTCATTTAACTTGACTGAAAAGATAAGAAATATCTCTTCATTGGCTCAGTAAAGCATTCRTAATATAGATCACTTACCCTCCCATCACCTGACCAAATTTGAACTGTACCAATTTCAGCAACTCCTTCTCCAGCCCTCTTCAAATGGGAATTGTTGCTTGAAGATCTTGATCTTTTGTCAATAATGAACCAGGAAAAAAAAATTAATTCTTTCCTGGCTTTAAAATCTTACTGACAGCAGAATCACCTCACTCCTGTTTTCCATCATTTCTCCCTCTTTGCTCACGCACCATTGAAAAAGCACCTACCAATATCTCCTGTCACTGCTGTAGCTGGTAGGACTCCAAACACTGAGTCTCTATCATATGCTCAACTCACTCCTCACAGTCTAATTTGAACATCTCACATCAGAGTTTTGTATTCCTTCCATTCTTCATAGCTACAGCTCTTCTCCTTCACCCTTCTCTGTGGTGGGAGACCACATCAGCGTCAATGCTGCCAACATTTTGTCCTAATTGTCTTCTCCAGATTCTCTTTTCAGTTTTGCCTGCAGCCTTCCTTCCAGGAAACTCTTTATATCTGAACTCTGTCTGCCTCTCTGTCTTTCTGTCAAAGTATTCATAGCATGCTTATCATCTCAGAGGTCAGGTTTCTGTCCTCTGGCTTGACTAACCTTCACTTCATTGATTCTTCCAGGATATTCCTGTATGTGAGATCACACATGAGGAGACAGGAAGGTCAGCCACATTTGCATCTCTTTTAAAGGCCCATGGGCAAATATCTTCATATTATTGTAACTGGTCGCTAGATTGGGATCTTAAAACACCGATCTCCGAATCGTAATGAACCTGCTTACGGAGCAGCTAGCTTTGATCTTACTCTCTGATAAGATATTAAGGTKATTTTCTGGAAAAAAGATATTTAGGAAAAGTGACATATAAGTTTACTAGACTAATCAGAGTGTTAATTTGCCAGTCTAATTTGTGTTTAAAATCCACCAAGATATTTTTGCTGTGGTATATCTGACAATTAAGTTCAACTTTAAATGAACTTAAATAATCCATTAAGTCTAGAAGACAGACACAGGAGTGAGAAAACTGAGAGAGAGGAAAGAAGCAAATGGAGCTAAGCTGGTTTTGCAGGACTGATCTGGCTTTAACATAATGCCCCAAAGACAGCTGTAGTACAACAATACAATACAGTTAAATGAACAGATGTGTGCGCCAACCATACGTTCATAAAATAAGAGGTAGCCTTTTTATATGCACGTCTGCTAAAGGAATAGGAATAGAAAATAACGTATTTCCAGTCCAGAAAAGTGTAGAATTTTCAGTCCATACAGAATGGCTGGTCTTTACCTCTCTCCCTTTATTATTGTAGTAGTAGAAATGGAAAAGTTCAATTAATCATCAGCAGTAAAATTACCAGTCTGCCATAGTTTTTACAGGATTACTAAGTGTTATGCTATTATTGGTAACTTGTACCTGATTATCCAGAAGATCCTTTAAAACAAAATGCAGAAGATTCTAAAAAAAGAAATACCTATTAAATAAATACAATATCATTCTGAAAAGGGCCAAGTGTATATCTGTCAACCTCTAACCACACTGGAATTGCAAGCACAAATGGTATGAATCATGAGATAGAAATGGAAGATGGATGTTACCTTCTGTGTGTTGTGATAAGATATTATCACCCTTCTATAAGAAGATTGATGGAGTCATCTAATGAGAAACATTGTTTGAAGAAGAGACATTACCATGACAAAAACCAGTTTCTCAAAGTTTCCCCACTTTGTTACTGTTCTTTGGGAAAAATAATACTCAGGCACTCACCTTTATAATATGTGATAGAACTCCGGAAACATTTGGATACCATGAATATCTTGTGACCAGTGATCACTCAGTTTCTGTGCAGACATGTGAGAAGTAGAACACATTAGCATTATGGACTTCAACAATAGGAATTCTTCCATCTTCAATAACTTGCAGATCTTTGAAAAGGAAAAATACCTCCAAGTACATGCTACTGGGTAGATGCTTTTTAAGTAGGAAGAAGCTTCAAATCATAGTAAGCATAGTAATCTCTGGATAAGACCTTTACAACATAGTCCATGTGTGTCTGTAGAGGCTCTAGGTAATATTCATTTTACCTCATACTAGCAATCCAAATGCAATGTGTCTAGTTTGAATCACTAGCCTAGGTATCCTACAAAGGTACCTCCAAAGGGCAATCCTTTCCATTTCAAAAACATCACTAAAATTACTACCCTCTTCCTCTTTCTCTCCCTAAGGTAAAGAAAGAAGCTAGCTATACTAAACATCTAACTCTTTTTAATAATTATGAAGTCTGTCAAGTATCATTCTAGGAATAATGAAAATTATAAACAAGTAGAGTGAGTGCTAGAAACATCAGTAAGTTAAAACGCTTCATTTGTTTGGTGTCTAGTATAAATTGGCATCACTCCACTGAAGTTTCTGTAAAAGGTTTGGCCTCCAAAATGCTGGTGGATTTTATATTAAAACTGTCCATAAATGCACCCTTCCTGTATGTCTCACCATTGATTGTTACAACAGAATCCATCACCAGGAGACATTCTGTTCATCCCGTTGGGTCTGATTCACTCTCCACTTACACTAGTGTGAATAAGACAATGAATGACACTGAAATTATTATAGCCGCATCAAGATTAATGAAAAAAAAAAGAAAAGAAAAATTAAGGGAACAAAACATAACTCAATCTAAGGATTATTTTTCTTTAAACTATAGATTTTCCCTCATCCCTCAGCTTTATATGTCACTCTTTTTATATTCTTAACCTCTTTTTCTAGGAAAAATAAGTTTATAAGCCTAATTATAGTAATTCTGCATGTGTTTGTGTGTGCACATGCTTATACATCTGTGTATTGCTCTCTCTCTCACTGACTCTGGCCTTACCTCAAAGCTTTTGAAGCCATTATACACTTTCATTGATTAATATGACAGAGAGGAGCAACTCTGAGAGATATTAAGTTCCTATGAACTTCCTAAGAACAGACAGCTGGAAAGAGAAGATAGCCCCCTACCAGTGTTTYTGAAAAGGCCATGGTGAGAGACTGTATCTCACTGGACACTAGAGAATCCAACCACAAAATACTGCTCTACAGCAAAGTATGCTTCAGTAGTTCCACTGTTCGTAGACCTACTAGGAATGAAGTCTACCACCCACCATTAAATTTCTTTTAAACTACTGTGGAAATGCCTAAGTGGCTACAGATGCACAACTTCATTTCAGAATTAATACATTGCAGACTAGCATCACTGTCATCCAGAGGAGCCAACTGAGCAGAGGATTGGCCTGTCCACTCAGAAAGGTCTTCCTGAACCAGCAGCCACCACAGTAGCAGCAGATTGTATGCTCACAGCATAGGCTGCATAAATGCCTTTTCTAGCACAGACGAGATTCCCCTGTGGGCAGGGACCATATCCTTATTCTTTGCATGAAATAAATTTAATGCCCTATATAGAAATGCTAATTAATAACACCAGTGAGAATGCCAGTGCCTGTTTTGAAATGAATTCAGATGCACACAGTACAATCCTGCCAAACTTGAACCAGTTCTGTGCCACCCAATGGCCTTGGAGTTCAAACCTGCTTTTCTTTTAAAAGCACAGGAACAAACCACAAGCCTGAGAGCAAAACAATAGCTTAAACCACCATACTTCACTGTTGCAGGAGAGAATTAAAAAAATCCCCACTCTGGCCTCTTCAAGCCTCTCCCTCTGCGTTTGTGCTTCAAGCTCAAGTGGCACAAGAAGATTAACAGCAGGGGAAATTGGAGGTGTTAGGAGGTATCTGGTCATTCTCCACCCCAGGCACTTTGTAATGACACAACTTTTGCCAGTGGCATTTCTATGAGGGGAGAAAAAAACTCATAAAAACACACAAAAAAGAAAGAATGCCACCTTGGTCTAACTAATATTCGCTTTCTTACTTGTTTTATATTACACAACCAAGTGTGCTACACTAAAACACCACATCGTCCATGCAGAAGTATGAGTTAGAACAGCTGTAGCCACAGGATAAGTGCCCTTGAACACTCTGAATTTTTCCAGTGTATCACAATTACAGAAACACCTGTGCCAAACAGCTTTCTTCTGATCCTCTATAAAAGTTCACAAAGCCCTCAAACTTTCTCATTTCATACAGGTCTGCACTGCCTTGAAGCCAGCTCCATACGTCTCAATATGGGATACCACAGAATTGTTCCTTTTCATGCCTCAAAACATAAAATAGAGGGTATGTGCAGGTGCACTAGTTGACATGTGATTCTGTTGGTTGACTACAAGGCATAAGACACCATACAGCAATATTCATATTCTTAGTAAAACCTTCTGATGCACAAAAGTACCCACAAAAAGAAATCAAAAGCACAAATATTGTGACAATAAATACTCTCCATGCTATAGTACTTGAGAAACTATGTATCTAAATTCCTACAGATTCAACTATTCCACAAGTATTTCTTAGCTGCTATTTTATTATCTACTCTGTTTTGGGATGGGGGGGGGGGGATTATTAGTCATATGGATGTGCAAAAGCCTGAAGACTAAATACATTTGGTTTTGTTGCTGTTTTACAAACAAGATGCTGTGGCTGCATTAGCCTTAGGAACTGCTGGCTAAAGTCTGTCAAATTATTTACATTTAAAACTACCCGAAGTGTCTACTTAAAAAGGGTCAGAAGAAAGTCACCCTTAGGAGTCACCACAGAAAGTGTGACTTGCTATCCTTCAGGCAGAGCTCCAGAAAAGGGAAAGGGAAGTGGCAGAAGTCAGCTACCAAGCCTAAGTGCTCAGCTCACGCATAATTGCAGTCTGTAGATAAGCCTGCTTATGAGAGATGAGGAGTATGTAATAATTACGCAACTTTACAAGTCTTGGCTCTCACCAGTCATTCTTAGTTTTTAGAAACTTCTCCATATCCAAAAGCTCAACAAAGAAAATTTTCAACAATATATTAGCCAAAAGGTCAGATTTTCATGACCTTCCAGTGGGGAAGCCTTCCACCACCCCCATTTACATAGCCCAGCATGATAAAACATGCTTTTTTTTCTGCAGAGCATGAGCAGATGATATTACTGCATTAATTCAGGAAGTAATGTACAATGGCAAGTATGATATGAACTACTTCTGCACTGCTTATACATACAAGAAAAATAGCTAGATGCCATTGTATACAGCTGAGGGGAAACATCTGTTCCAACTGCATTGGTCAGCAAGTAATAAGGAATAATACTGAAAATATCTGAATGTTGTTATGCAAATCAGTGGTATGCCCTCATGTTGAATATTATGTTCTGTTCTGATTACTCCACCTCTGCAAGGATTTAACAGAAATAGAAAGTGACTGGAGACAGCTGATAAAAATGTTACAGCCATGAGAAGGATTCCATAGTCTTAAAATGTTCATACTATTTAGTTTGGAATTAAATAAAACCAGCAACCACAATGAAAGCATATGGCATAAAATAAAATGGTATGAAGGATGTAAAATGAATACTCCTATTTTACTTGTGTTTTCTGCCACTTTTCTTCCCCTTCATCTGTCTGGTTTATTTAGATGTTAAGATATTAGAATTAGGAACTGTCCATTACTCTAAATTTGAACCATGGCTACTACCACAATGAGGCTCACAGATGGTCACTAGGCAATCTCATAACAAACAAGAATAATCTTATTTACTCTTTGTCCTTATAAAACGACAAGGAGACAATTAAATTTAAAAGGCAACACATTTTAAATGTTGAAAAGGAAACACTGCTATAGCATAGCCCCAAGTAAGGCATTTCAGTGGCTTATGCAACCCTGGGAAGTATCCTCTGCTCACCCAGGATGGTTCCAGATGGAGGAGTGAGCTGCTTCCCAGGGCAGCCCAGGCTCCTGCCCCTGCACACAGCCCTGCAAAGGACCCGGGCTGCCAAGGAGGACAGCATTTAAAGGACCCTTCTCTCTTGCCACTGGGGAGCTGGGCATAATCGCRGGGTGCAGAAAGAGGGGGTGAGGTTTGCCTGTGCTCTCACTCGTTGCCCTCCTCAGGTAGCTCCATCCGGACCTGGCACGCGGTCACCCTGTGCAACTCACCCCGCACAGCTTTGCTGAAGCCAGGCGCTCCAAATKTTTCCAAACTCTAAACATTTTGTGCAGTATATTAAACATTTTCCCATATTCCTTTCTGGAGAATCTGGTACCGGAAATGATCAGAGATAAGACCCTGAACTGCTGTGGTCCAGAATTACATGTTTCCAATTCATCTTTCCATCAGAATAAGAGGCATTTTACCAGTGATGAAAAGAACTGCTCTACTCAAGTGTGAAACTCATCGCTACAGGATAAAAACCAAGGCAAAGAATTTAGCACGATTCAAAAGGCTAAGACTCTGTGACAGGTCAAAACTTCTGCAGTTACATAAGACAGACTACATTTTTTGAAAAGAGAGAGCATGGATGCACATGTTTCAGTCACAGAGCTGACCACTAACTGACTACTACAAAGAAGAATCTTCCCTGTGGTCACATTATTACATATTTATCTACTCCGCGGTTTCTTGGACCTTTTTAGAGGCTTCTGGCATAGGTGATCTCTCTCAGAGATAGCCTGCTGCACTGAGGCACCAACCAACTCAGTATGGTCATTTCCTTGCCCCAGATAAAGAATTGAAAATTCTTTCTTTTCTTTCATCTTTTATCTTTGTGTGTGTGCGTGTGTGTGTAAACGAGGGAGAGGAACAAACGGAAAAGAGAAAAAAAACACTGTATCTTATATGTTTTTGCATTTAGAAATAGAACTACTGCAAGCAAAGCATACACGATGGAAACCTTAATGGTGGTAGAGATCAAAAATAATCTTCCAGCTGTAGYATTTATGGTTCCAGTCTTAGTTTCGGTAGATAGAAAATTTGTTCCAGCATCATAAGCTTACTTCCATTTGTTGTCTATTGCAAGCAGTGGCACATACTTTTAGTATGGATATTGTGGATAAAGTCTGCAAATACATGTTGGCACTAGTTCCCTTGCAGCCACGGAAACACCTGCCTCCAAGCTAATTTATAATCTACACCTATGGCCATGGGCCACTTACAAGTTTATTGAAAAGGTCTTGACACATCATATAGGAAAGACTCTGTTCTTTTTCTTCCTGTTCCACATGACATAAGTTTGGCATTAATAAGTCACATTTTTATGTCCAACTTTATAGATTGTTAATAATATGTAAAGATATTTGATATGTAAGATCATGGGTCAAATATTTCTCACCTTACTCATGTGAGTAGTCTCATGAACTTAATTTACACAACTAATCTGAGGAAGACAATCATACTCTACTTTCTCTGTAAAATTACTCTGCAGTATTATGAAGCAGTTCCCTCACAACTCACAGTATTCTCATTAACTCTGAAGGACAGTGCATGTCCCACTCTTAAGATGTTCAGACTAAATCCCATAAAACGAAGAAATGTTTTTTGTCCACACATACAAAAAAATCTTATAATGCAAAAGGGTGCCCTGGTTCTTCTCATGTATGATTCACCTTACTAAAATATTGCATCCCCTTTATGTTTTCTAAGATTAATGTATCCCATGTGATTCCACCTAGAAAGGATTATGAAAATCCATTTAACTACTATTTCCTTGACAATGTTTTTTTTTTCCTTCTGTTTACAAATGACTGTGGAGAACAGGTCTGTAAATGAGTCACTGTTTTTACCCTAGTATACTCAGCTGGCATACTGCATCTTGGCCCTGTGCTAGACCTTGGTGGTTTGTTTTTGTATAATTATCATGTAAGTAATCAGGAAGTGGAACCTCCTAGGATGTTTAAGTATCATGAAGAGTCATTATTAAAAGTACCAGGAACAATTCTGTAGAAGATACATCACATGGTCTGGAAAGCACAGAGGAGTTCAGGTTGTAGTAGTTTTTCTCTACCAACTTGCATAGGCAAGAAAAGCTGACCATAAACTACAAAGCAACATAAACAACTCATTCCGATTCAAATCTGTATCAAAGTTGAAAGTACCTTGGATTTAGCATTTAGCACTGAAASCATTTCAACACAGAACAAACAGCAGAAAGTTTCCATGGCATTTGCAGTTTTATTGGAAATCAGCAGATGGTGCTTCCACAAGGCTCTTTACAAGTTCTGCTTAATGAAAAATATAGGTGGCTAAGTCTCGGTGAAATGTTAATTTTAACTGTCATGCATTGCTGTTTATTGCACCTGTAAAGTCTGCTCATTAACTGTTTCTTGTATTTTTTTTTTAATTGCTGACCAACCCATAAAATGGGTGAATTATGTCAGAAGCTTCACTGTTAAGGAAAAGTAGTCTCAGTGCAGATGATGGAGTATGGCATACTTAGAGTATGCCATTCTGTTCCCCAGAGCTTGAACCAGTGACAAGAACAAACCACATAGCTTTTTTGCAAGGTTTCCATGAAATCTGAAAGCACTGACCTAAGCTAGACAAAATGACAAAGCCCTGTAGAATCCTGGCATAGGTCTCACCTGAAGATGAGAAGGAGTTGAGGGCATCACCAGATAGGACAGATAACTGGCTCTGGCACAGWTCTGTTAACGGGTAAAAGTATCAGTAACAGAGATACAGCTGCTTGCATGGCCACACTCTACCTTGATTTCAGGATTAGCAAGGGAAGCTACTTCCCATCTCCATTCACTTGGCTTGCACCCTGAACTGCACAGATAAYTGTCCTTCTCCATTTCCCTTCTGCCTCAAGTTGGCAGGTAACTGAGGAAACAGTGATGAGGCAGAAACATTTTGTTCCCTCTTTCAGCATGTGCCACCAGAACTGTTAGGATGTGACAGAAATACATTGTACACTGTTGAGGCTGTTCCTCCTCTCTCCAGAGAGGAGGTTTCTTTCCATCTCCATTACAGCACACAGGTAGGTCTTCCCTTATAGAGGTTAACAATCCAAGATTTGGATGTCCAAATTATCACTACCTTGTGCAAATTCTATGCTTCACAGCAGAGCTTCAAAATAGCCCAAGACCAAATAYTTCATTCAGAATTACACTCAACATTCAGGTATATTGTTACCATTACTGYAAATCTGCAGTGACCCAGGACCAGACAAACGAAATGAGTTTCTCAGGATGACACCTAGAGATTTTCCAACCACTAGGCTCTCTTTTTACCTCAAGTCCATCTTTCTTCTTTGCAAATTAATCTTAATAATAAGTCTTGGTCCATTTATATCCAATATCTTATCTATTAACAGAGGAATCCTGAAAGTGTTCCTGAAAAGTGCTTTAAAAACTAGAATACTGAAGGCCAGCAAGAAATAAAAACTGTTTCCTTGGTTTTCAGCTGTTTCTGATGGCATAAATAATCCCTTTAAATCTGGTGACAGTTAACATATCCAGTCACTGGTAAAAATTACTTCCAAATTCCAGCTTTTCTTAGAGTAGATACCTGGAGAAAGGAAGCCACTTCAGGAACAAAATATCATGTATGAAACAGTCATTTGGTGCAATACTTGGGAGACAGGAGTCAAAGAAGCAGTTATTGACAATTTCAGTTTAAAAAGAACTTATTTCATGATCCTGAGTAAGACCCACCACCCATCTCCTGAGAAAAACCACAATCTCCATTTTCCTTTTATCTTGAGATCTCTGCATCTAATTTTTATTTGCTTACTTTATAACGAATCCAGGCTAACAATAGTTTGCAATTTTCTACGTTCTGCACTACAGGGGAATAGCCAGCAAAATTCAGAAGCCCAAAGCAAAATCATAACATCCGACAAGTGAACTGAGAGCAACCCAGAGTAGTTCTCGATGTGATACAAATTAACTGGGCAAGGGCAGGACCTCCCAGAGGGCAGCACACATCTTAGACCTCAGATCTCAGGCTCCTATGGAACTCARTGGGATTATTCCCGCAAGGAACATACTAGCGATGCACCTCTGGATAGCTGCTTGCTAAACATGTGTCTTTCTRCGCAGGTTTTCAGAGAGCCAGAACTCAGACGCATTTGGAGCAATACCTGGGGGAGCATACRTGTTGCACATTGTATGAAAGACGCTGAAGACATTTCTGACAAACAAGTGAAATCCCATCCCGTTCCACTAGAGGGTTATGCTTCAAGGACAAGCCTAAGAAGCAGCAGTAAGAGACTGAGGCCAGTATGCTTTACCTCCGTGTAAAGGTAATTTTAATTTTCCAAATACAAAGGCATAGCCCTACTTTACACCACTAGTTCTTGAGGCAGAAACAATTTATGAAGCATAAAATCTCTAAATTTTGTCCATTTTTCCTAGCCCGTGTCTCTGATTAAAGCTTTCAAAGTTCCCACTCCAAGTCCTCCTCAGCCTGACTTTGCTGCCTAGGGAACAAGAAAACTTATCTGACTGCAAGACATTAATACAAAAAAAGACACCAAATGATGTCTCTTTTTCCCCTCTGCCATACCAAAGAAATACTTTTTTAATGATAGCACATGTTCACAATGCGAGCAAAAAAGGAATTATYGCAGAAAAGCTTGTCTGAAACAACAGGCCATGCATAATAACTTTATAAATAAGAAAAAGATGGAGCCTGGTCTAATAATAGACATCACCTCTACCAATAGGAATACCCAAAAAAGAGAGATCAGATTTGAAGATAATCTTAATTCTGCCCCTAAAGAGACATTGCTGTAGTTGAATCACAAACATCCTAGCAGTTTAAGTAAAACATTAAAATATTTAAAAAACACTAATTACAAATAAATCCCTGCTCTCCCCATAAATACCTTCTCTCCCCTTATCCAGACATACATGTGACCAATCATTTTTGTGTCAAGTTATTTCTTCTTTTAACTCGGTTTGATTTTGTCCAGGATTTAATCAACCTATTCAGTGAAATGAGTATTCATTTCAGTGAAATTCCATTTCTGAGAAGCTCCAAGTATGTTTCAGATTTTTTTTCAAGTAAAATGAATAAATCATCACCCTCATAGTGCTACAAGAAAGCTATAAAAATTACCTGCTCTGTCCTGTTGTAAGATAATCATGAATATGTGCTAGCAAAATACTTAGGAGACTTTAAAAAGATTGTAAAAATCATGTACATCTTTAAACAAGACAGGGTAGAAATACTACTTTTATTTCATTTGTAAGTGCTTCCAGACACTGAGAATTATGTTGATGGTAAACTACTATTTTCCTCAAAAGAGCCAATTGCTTCACTTGCAGTATTGAATTTTGAGTTAGTGAATTTTGAGCCAAATAGCACACAAAGTCTGATGCTTAGATGTCTCTCTTGTTGTCCAGATTTGTGACGTCTTCATCTTTAAAATACACTCATCTCTGAAAGACTTCAGAAGAAATTCTTTTAAGGATTTGTGTTTTCCTAACAGCAGGTTGCTAAAACATGCTTCAAAATTTTGTGGATAAAGCTCATTCACTTTCTTCCCAACTTATGGATGTCAAATCAGTTTTGACTCAGGTCTTCCCAAGAATGTTTTCCATTTTGCTGTTTTCCTTTGTTTCACCAACAGGTGAAGCAACACAGAAATCAAAGACATCGAGGAAGAAAAGAGCTAATGGAGTTCATGCTTAGTCCTCAAGAGGTCTCTCTTATTTTATGAATTCTCTGTAGATGTCAGTTTGTTGTTGTTAACATTATTTTAAATTGATATACTTTCAGATTTTTAACTCAATTATTTACTTCTGCRTATTCCTTCTCCTTCCCTCTCCCCTGCTCCTCCAACAAAAATTCTTCAGTTTCTGTAAATGAATATGAAGAAAAGTCTCTTTCTCTGACAGTCATATTTCCATAAATTAGGTCACTCTCCCTATTCTACTTTCAGATATTTCACAGCCAACAGGGCCTCCGAGCTAGTTTAGTAGCTGTAGCTGGAAACTCTGTTGTTTATACGAAGGAGACATTTGATGTTCTCAAAAATCTGGCTATTGCAATCAAGGCATTATACAAGAATCTCAGCTTTCATTTTTCTAAAATTATTGGCTAAATGTCATTGTTCTGCAGAAAAGCTAGAAAATGTGACCACAATCTCAGAAACCAGAAAGTAGGAAAGAAAGAGAACACAGTGAAAAAGCAACTATTTAGTTTCATTTATTTTAGCCAAACTTCATGATACTCATATATTCGGGACGCTTGATCTTGGCAAGGCTGTAGTTCACTAAGGTGAATAGTCACTGTGATCAAAAGTTCACAAGAATCACTGGCGAGAGGAGTGAGAGGAAGAACAGCAGCATCCTTTAGTTAAGCGTTGCTGCTATCACTACAGAGAAGTGGGGGTCTGCCAAGACTCACCCAGATACTTTCTCTCTTGTTCATACCTGTACRGACTAGCACTCAACTTAGAAGGAGTTGGAAAGATCTAACTGATTAATTTTGTACTATACCATGACTTTTCAGATTCGCAGAGATGGCCTCCTTTGTATGCTAAGCGACCTCTTCTACAGAATTTCATCTTTCTTTTCGGATCCCACAAAGGATGTTCAAAAAGTTCAACTGGCTCAGGATACGGCCAATGAGTGTGACGAGAGACTAGACACAGATCAAGTTTAGAGTGGAAATGGGGACTTTACAACTTTACGCAGTGATGATTCTGCAATTAAGCTGCAACTGTGGGGCTAAAGATAGGGAATACCTGGAGTCTGGGTGAAATCACTACCACCTTCTACTGCCTGAAATGGAAGAGAGCAGAACAGACCTCATGAGTGAACCTAAGATAGTTGTTTCAGGTCTGCAGGGATATTTGAGCACCTGCATGCAAGTCTTCTTAAAAAAAGGTGATTCAATAGTAAATGTAACAAATATAGACAAAACACAATAATACAGACCGAATGCTGAATGTCAGGATTTTACGATGCATTCATGAAACAATTTATTTTTTAATAACCAACTCTTCTTTGTCACTTCATATTGGTGCCTGGGCATGAGATTGGTCCATGGACTTTTTCAGGTGTAACTGAGATAGAGTAACACAGCACAGCCAGAAAGAATGGCCCACTGGAGACGGAACTACTCCAGCTGGGATTTGGGGTTTTTCTTTGCTATTCCACAGCCATATGCCTTTGGGCACGTCACTTAGTGCTTGTTTCAGTTGCCTAAACATAGGCATTTCATGTCATTTGTAATGTCCTGGTGTATCGAGGTTATTCATACAAAGCTGGCAGATGTGGTGCCACATCTGTGCCAGACACTTGCACTTCTGCAGCAGGAGTTACAGGCCCAATAGGCTAGGCACTTTATGTGGGRAAATGACTAAATCTTATTCTGCTTGCACTTATTTGAGACAATATCCTGTCCCTGCTCACTCTTCCKGCTCTCACAGCAGTGCAGGGTCTCAGAGCTGCAAGCCACGCAGGTGCCAACCTATGCTGAGGAAGTCCCTACTCTGGGATCACGCATGCAGCGCCGTCCTGCAAACTGCCCAGCTGAACTATGTCTCCGGGACACAGAAAACACACAGTCTGCTCTCTCTCAAGACAAAACTTTTTCCAGATATTCAAGGAGAAAAGGAACTTACTGTAGCCCTAAGGATTGGCAGTGTGGATAYCAACCCTCTTATTCAGGCTCTTCAAGTCACCTCTTAGCCAATTGTAGAAGAAAGCCCACGTGAACTGATAATTTCAGTGGACAGACTTGGAGTCACAAGGCTTTTCCTAGACCCCTCCTTGGAGGAGGAGTGGAACGACATGAGCAAGGCAGTTTTTGTGCTACTAGACAACTATGTGCTCCAAGGCCAACAGACTCTCAGCAGTCCATGCATGGCCTCCACTCCAAA